>NW_008708846.1:2328984-2459833 GCF_000327385.1 Lottia gigantea
GATGTATATTGTGTTGAAACGTTATGTGCCTAATCTTATTAAAGAAGTGTGTTATATTCCATAACATTGTCTTGTCTTTTGTTATATGTGCTCGTATATGTCTTAGATAAAGATATTTGGTTTGTCAAGTATTTCCGACTTTAAAAGAACCATTATATTTTGTACTTTTATTCATGAAAACTATACACCAATATCTAGAGAAATGTGTCCTTTAACACCTCTGAAAAATTTGATTGAAAATCTCCAGTCCTACTTATTTCGAAGGTTTCAACTAAATATACAGAGATATTATAAAGCTAGACACCAAATAGGTCTGCTTAATTAACAATTAATACTCTCAGTTATTAATTAACAATTTTAAAACCAATTCAGTTTGATCAAGTAGATACATAGATATAAATAGCATAGTTTAGAAATATTTTTAGGTATGATTTTCGATGTTTTTGATTTGAAAAATTTTTCATACTGCCTCTTTAAGAGTTATTTCCCTTGCACCAATTTTCAAAAGCAGTTTATACTTTTGATTCCTTAACATCAGTTATATCACCCTTTTAGTTGATTATAATAAAATATAGTTGTTTTTATCATTATTTAAATGTATGTGTTTCAGTATTTAGAGTGGAGTACAGGTTACAGTAATAAAGACAGTATATGTGATAAAATAATAGAATACCTCACATCTACTGACAGTCTACCATTAGAACAACATTCACATTATTTACTAGAAATCATACTGTATAAAGTCACACTAGCTGTTCAAACTGGTCGTTTTAAAACTGGTCTAAATTTTATACAGGTATGTGTGTTTTAATTTCAGTTATTATACGCCCACATTGCAATGTGTGCAAATATCACTTTTGCAAAGTGGTCCAACCACAATTGGCTTTACAAGCCAACTGTTGTTTGTCTAGTCTTCTATAAAGTTTTGTGTGTGGAACTATATCCACAAAATTTGCAGATAAGTTTGAATTTGGGTTCAGTGTGACAAATATTTTCTAAATTTTTTACAAGGTGTAGGATGAGTTTGAATCTGATAATCATCTTACAAATATTTGTGGAGTTACTGCCCTTGATACCCTGAAACTACATTAAATATTGCCTATTCTCTGACTACAATGTCAACTGAATTTATAATTGTAAACATGATTTTATTGAGGGGAATTTTGAGTTTGAAAAGCAGGTCATTTTCACGTGAATTTTCTAGGAGGGAAGTGTGTCTATTTTAATGTAAAATCACCTTATATTTCTATAGACTCAAAGACATTCTAAGACAAATGGCATAAAGTTGAAAATATTATTTCATGAATATTTATGAAATGAGAGAAAAATTGCAATTCAAAGCACAATGTAGTCAGACAGTAGTGCGATTAAGGCCAAAGGTTTTATATGCCCACATTGCAGTATCTGTCAACCATATCTCTGACAAGTTCGAATTTCGGTACTGTTTGACAAATATTTTTTAAGTAACAGCTCTTGATATAAAAAAAGATTGGATTTTGAAGATAAGCCAAAATTTTTTCCAGAATTTTATAGGATTTATAGTTTTATATCGAACATCTTGTGAAGTTCTTGTGTACTAATGACAACATGATACAAATCATTTGTGATTATTTGTTTGGATTCAGTTATAGAAACAGATGATATAATTGGGCAGATCAGGCTCATGCTGCTGCTCTACCAAAATTTCCCTCATTGCATACTGACTGGCATTGCTATTTTCTTAATTAGCCCATTTGGAGCCAAAAATTTTTATTTCAAATAATGAAATCTTCAGAAAAAGGCACATAACATAAATTTTCCTCATGAACAAAAAAAGAGCTCTTAGCCTTTTAATGATTTACTAATATCCTTTAGTTTAAAAAAATTGTGGTTTTTGTGAAATGCTTTTTTTCTCTAACTCAATATATTATTATTTTAAACACTGATATCATGTCTGATAGACCACTTCAATATTTAACATAAAACAGATACATTTTTAAAGTAGAACACACAAAATAAGAGTGCACTTGAAATGAAGTTTTAATCGGTTTTTAAGTTGAAATATCTTTATCTCATGCAATTCAGAATATTTACTGGAGCACTTTAAACTGTCCTCTTATTGGATATTGTAAGCTTGTTATCTTGATATGATAAAGACTAAAGCTGTGTGTGAAGATGTTCATAAAATATGCTTTTATCAGTTACTAGCGTCTTAACAATAGAATATCATACAGTATTTCATTCTGTATACTTTAAAGTTGTGTTCTCCCTTCTGGTTGTACCAATTTAGTAGTGCATCAAATTTGAACAACAACTGTTGTTTTTAACACGGATAACAACTTAGATTCGTGAGGATTGTGTCCGTCCATCTGATGGTCCTTGGTCAAAACTCTTGGCATTAATTTTTGTAAAGATTATCTGTACCCATTTATATTCATAGAATGGAATAATTAATACATATGATTTAGTCACGTGCCGATGTAGATTAGAACCCACGATCACTACTTGTTTAGCGTTATCAAGCAAATGGCGTCAAGTTCCAGTCTGCCCTCAAACTAACTTGTGCTCCTTTTTATTTTGATTTCTGTCTGGATCAATATTATTGTATTACCAATTTATTGTCAATTTAGTTTTTTAATATGCAAAGCTTTGTGATTGTGTTAGCTTACATTTGGTTTGTTGGCACATATATATTCAAATCACATTATTGGTTAGGAAAGCACCAACTTTAACTTATTTGGATGATGTATTTAGATCGGTTAACAATACTTCTTTTTCATGCTTGGGAATGCAGATATTGAAATCCTGAATCTGTAAATCTATCTCAACAATATGTCTTGTCTTTCTGAGTAATCTTCCAATTGTATTAAAGTTCTTATTTACTATGGACACCCCCAATGCATGTAATTCCTGATACATAAAATGTGTTTTATTGTGTAATTGGTTGATAATTTATATACAAAAAACAATACATTTAACTTAGTGGTAGCATATCTGTCTAAACATACACTTTATAATAGAATTTTGATGGAATAAAAGGATTATTGTGTCTGCTGGGAGGAAATTACAGCTACATGCATCACTATTTAAAATGAATATTGCAATCTATTTCTATAAGTTAGGAGTACAGTCAAAATGCTGGTTTTAATACCAGCTTCACTAAATGAAATTAAATTGTAAACAAAGCTGGTATCTGATTTTCATATTTAAAGGGACAGGTTCAGCATCTGTTTGACCAATCATACCTTACTCTCAGAAACAAGAATTTAGCTAAGCTAATAGGTAATATTGTTCATAGCTCACAATCGAAATTTTAGCCATTATTATCCATTTTCGAAAGTTAATAAAACGACATCTTTTCTTGAGACTCTGCCGTACGTTATATGCAATTTTCGTACATTTCTAGTATTTCTGAAGATTATATAATATGTACATAATGCAAGACCCAAATCAACCCCCCAAAATATCAAATCTGTCCCTTAAAATTTAGTGACATAATCTGATTTATTTTCATAAACCTGAGTAAACTTTTAATGGTATTCCTGCTTTTGACTTTAGATTGCTTGGTAAGGTGATATACTATCTTCTTTCAAGTATCACCCAGTCAGTGATGCAGGCAGAAGGTGGCTGACATGGAAAGAGCATTTAGTTATTTAATAATTATTATATAATAACTGCATTCTGTGCTAGATTTATTGGATAGTAGGCAATTTAAATTAGGAAGGCTAATTCCACAGTCCTGGCAAAATGTCCCTCAATGCACCCTGCATGGCATTGCTCGTCTTCATTATCCCACATGGTTTAGAAAAGTAGGACTTAAAACTCCATTCATATGATTTCTTTTTTTACCATTAGTAGAACCTTACTCCATTTCTTTAAGATGTTAAATTGAAGAT
Source organism: Lottia gigantea (assembly GCF_000327385.1). Taxonomy (NCBI): domain Eukaryota; kingdom Metazoa; phylum Mollusca; class Gastropoda; family Lottiidae; genus Lottia; species Lottia gigantea. Next base: position 2,332,860 of record NW_008708846.1, read on the forward strand.
AACATGGATTTCATCAATGAAGCAAGCAATTCATATCAATACACTGGACTGAAAAATACAATAGATATATAAAACCATCTATTTAACAAACTCATTTTTTTCTTTAAAACACAATAGACTTGTTTATTTTAGACAATATATTTTCAATGTGTTCTCACTATAAAATACGTGTAATAAGAACCATGTACTAAAGGGTAAGCAGGGACGTTTACATGAACACTCTAAATATTTAGCTTATAATTTTAGCAATTAAATAACTTTGAACGCATCTTAGGATCACATTGTGAAAACTAAAGAGCTCAGACAGGTTGAAACTCATATGCTTATTAAAATAACATTAGTTTTATTTCGACTACCAATGGTGTTTGCATTACAGCTTTACTACACGTTCAGCCCATGTTTTCATTCAAAACATAACTCAAATTAGAAGCACAAAAGGGTTGGTCTAAAAAATGCAGGGATTAAATATTTGATATTTTTCAGCTGATCTTTTCAACTTTTACAACTCTGCATTAAAAAACATTCAGTCTAGACTAAAATAAGGTGTGATTTTATTATACACCTACAGTGTTCATTAATTTAAAGGCTATTATATGTTTGTAATATCTTTGAAAATTTTAAAAAAAAAATTGAAATGAAGCTAATGAAAAAAAGATTTCTAGAAGTTCAAAATTTGAACCAAGTGATTTTCTTAATACGAGGTTTACTCTTTTTACTGACATTCAGATTGACATCACTCCCACATATTGTTGACTATTTGGAGATCGTCCTTAAATAGTCATAACTTTTGTGTTAATAAAGCACCCACGCACTCTCCAATTGATATCAATGTAAGAAAAGAAAATATTTGAAATAAAATGAAGCTTTATGAGTTCTAGTTGACACACCCAGACACATAATGTAACCAGGTATGGTAGAAGGTGAGCATACCGTTCTAAGAACTGTTTTGAGACCTATTGGAACGAATTGGAACTGTTCTCAGAAAGCTCGACAATTAACACTCTGAACTGTTCAGAGCACAGATAAATTTTGTAATGGAAACAGGGTTAAGCAATCTGAACTTCTTCAGAATGTTATTCTTATTGAAATACAGAAGAATTCAATGGATTGGATTTTCATTTTGAAAAAGTGGTATGAAAGATATCATATTTGAGCTGATTAAGCAAATAATTAGATGACTATGTATATAGATTTACACTAAGTTTATCTACAATGTTGGATATATCTGAAATTAGATGAAATATATAGTATTACAGTATCTTTTCACAAAGAAAAATATATTATCTGTCATCTGCAAGTTTTATTTGGACTGTAAGGCAGCATACAGATAAGAGTTTTAGACGCTTGCATGAAATCAGCAAATAGTTTCTGTTGTCTGCCAATGTAATACCACCTAACTGTGTTTGACAACTTACATGCACCACATATCTATGTGTATATATAATAATGACATTTACATCACATGATGCCAGCAAGATAATAATAAAGAAGTGATAATGAAATGATGTGCACTGAATCAACTGGGCTGAATCTAATAGAATTAACATTAATGAGAAAAATGCCAGGGCTGACTGAAAAGGTTTTAAAGAAACGGGTTTGCCATCCGTTTAACCAATTGTACCTTAATCTCAGAAACAGAATTTTTTTATTGAAGCCAATCAGTATTATTTAAGCCTTCAAATCAATATGTGTCCAGATTTATCCTCAATTGAAAGTTAACATAACGACTCGTCTTTTCTTTAGACTCTGATAAAAGACATGTTTAGAAATAGAAGTAGAACCTCGTTTGAAGTATTTTAATGGAATTATGCGATTTTTCGTACATTTCTGAAGACTATACATTTATTCAAACCTCAAATCATCTCTCGAAAATATCAAATCTGTCCCTTTAATACGGTGTGGAAAGCTGATGTGTAACCAATGTGATATTTCAAAGCATTTCTGTTCCCTACCCTTCATATCTTGTTATTTATTATAAGCAAAGGGTAGTGGGTTCTTATCTTAGTCAGCATGTTAAATTCTGGTGAATTGTTAGGGATAATTTGGGTAAGATGAATGCCAAGAGGTTTAGCAAGGTACTAGCTTGTAGACAGGATCCCCAGCATGTGAACCTAAGTTATTATCTTTGTAAAAGATATTTGTTGCTATTTCTCACAATATTTATGTAACGCTTTCAATCTTTTTAGTCATCCCTCCCACATCTTCATCAGTTGTAATTTATTCTTGTAAAAATGTTATATTTACTCTGATTCATGCACGTAAAGAATTAGACAGAACTTTCTGACTTCCAGTAGGCGTAATTATCAGAGATGCAATCTTAACGCTGACTTATTACCTGCTAGATCTTTTTGATCATATCTGATAAGATGTAGGTGAATTCAGATATCTTAGTTAAGAAATTTTAAGAAAAATGAAAGGGGTTGAAAGCCGACACCCAGCCTGGACTAGGATCTTGACTGAGCTAGTAATCATTCAAGTTAGGAGATTACAGCATATGATGACATCTTTTTGCAGAAATGATATTAAACTCTTAAATGTTGCAAATTGCTTGTTCCAAGCTTTACTCAAATGTTGCAAATTGCAAGTTTTTACTTTTTGTGTTTATCAGTCAGATCAATAATATTGCATAACTATTCCGTCAATTTGGCATGTCCATTTGAATGTCGAAGGTGGTTTTGATTTAGTGCTTGTTGTCTTAATATGACTGGAAGGAAATGTTGTATTGATCTGTAATGTACTTTTGTATGTAAGATTAACAAATCAAACTATTCAACTGAAAGTTACATTGTTTATATCCTGATTAAATGAAAATAAATTGTCCCTATGAACCAAAGTAGAGCAATATGATAGATTCTTTGGCATTTGTTATCCCACAGTTAGTCATTACATGTCTTGATTGCTGCTCAAAAATATCATCATATTATTTATTGCAACATTTTTCAGTTTTAGCCAATCAAGTTAGATTTTGATTTGCATTTCATAAAAATTTGGTAAAAAATTTAAAATGCTCTGGATGCATTCTTCAGATGAATCTTAAATAAATCCCTAGATTATGGAGAATGCAGAAAGCTGCCTTATATTTCTAGTTTGGCAAAAAATTTCACATGCAATACACAATTTGATTTGATTTGTAGATCATGATGATAAATTTTAATTTCTACTAATCATAGGAAATAAAGGTTGCAGAAGGGTTAATTAAACTGTGATGTAATACTGCTTAAATTGAACCCTGTGTTGGCTACTGTCTTAATGTATAATTTGAATATTTACTCATATATTTAACTTTAGTATTTTCAATATGCAAGAAAATCCCACAAAACACAAACTGACATCTGAAATTCTACGAATTAAGAAATATGTCTGTTATAAGACTCTACATGAAATGCTGAAAAGTAACAGCATGTTTGAGGTAACTATCAATGTTCACATAGGCATCTAAATCTTGTTTATTGTTTTGACAAATCATTAATGTAATTTTCTGTTATATTTGCAGAGCATAATCAAGGCTAATACAAAGACAGATAGAAGTGAACTGTTGAATATTTTGAATATTGGTGATAAATCTGTACTTTGGATTAGTTACATTCATCTTCTAGAATACCACCATCTACCTTCATCATTATATAGTTCTAATAATCAAAATCCAGGTCATATTTTAGACAAGGTTAGTAAATCATTATATAGTTCTAATAGACAATTCCTGGTCATATTTTAGACAAGGTGAGTAAATCATCATTATATAGTTCTAATAATCAAAATCCTGGTCATATTTTAGACAATGTGAGTAAATCATTATATAGTTCTAATAATCAAAATCCTGGTAATATTTTAGACAATGTGAGTAAATCATTATATAGTTCTAATAATCAAAATCCAGGTCATATTTTAGACAAGGTTAGTAAATCATTATATAGTTCTAATAATCAAAATCCTGGTCATATTTTAGACAAGGTGAGTAAATCATCATTATATAGTTCTAATAATCAAAATCCAGGTCATATTTTAGACAAGGTTAGTAAATCATTATATAGTTCTAATAATCAAAATCCTGGTCATATTTTAGACAAGGTGAGTAAATCATCATTATATAGTTCTAATAATCAAAATCCTGGTCATATTTTAGACAAGGTTAGTAAATCATTATATAGTTCTAATAATCAAAATCCTGGTCATATTTTAGACAAGGTGAGTAAATCATCATTATATAGTTCTAATAATCAAAATCCTGGTCATATTTTAGACAAGGTTAGTTAATCATTATATAGTTCTAATAGACAATTCCTGGTCATATTTTAGACAAGGTAAGTAAATCATCTTTATATAGTTCTAATAATCAAAATCCTAGTCATTTTTTAGACAAGGTTAGTAAATCATTATATAGTTCTAATAATCAAAATCCTGGTCATAATTTAGACAAGGTGAGTAAATCATTATATAGTTCTAATAATCAAAATCCTGGTCATATTTTAGACAAGGTGAGTAAATCATTATATAGTTCTAATAATCAAAATCCTGATCATATTTTAGACAAGGTGATTAAATCATCATTATATAGTTCTAATAATCAAAATCCTAGTCATATTTTAGACAAGGTTAGTAAATCATTATATAGTTCCACTAATCAAAATCAAAAGGTCAATAAAAAATACTATTATATATATCTTGATTAGTTGAAAGAATTTGCAACTTTTTGACCAGATATCATTTTATTTGTTGCAATTTACGTGTATTTTAGAGTAATTTGATGATAGAATGGAAACCAGTAGAAGAATTGTTGACATCTGTTGATCTATTGATAGAGTATTTCTGGCAGGCTGTAGAGCAGTGTTCTGGTGGATTAACAGATAGTAATCTTAATCTACTTTATTGTCAAACTATTTTTGATAACTTCATAGCCTTCTTATCTTCCGTGTCTAGGTGAGTTGAACTTATTTGCGTAGTTGGGTTGCGTTTTTGCAGAGATGTCATTACTTTGTCTGAAGCCAATATTTATCAGATGAGTTTTGATATGTTATTAGCAGAGAGTGTAGACATATCTTGAAAACATGGTTACAAACAATAAGATATGGAAGGGATTTGGGCAACAAGTGTATAAATTACGTATCGTACACAATCATCTTTCAACTGTAGCTAAATTGGTTTTGAAGATCACGATTACCAAAGGAAAAAACACTAAAAATATACATGGTTCTGCAACTTGTTTTGTCAACTTAGCATCCCTTTCGAAAAGGTTCACAAAGCTAATATTGGGTTTTTGGTAATATTTCACAAACATGTACTCAGTAATCATGTATTAAACAAATAATTTGATTAAATTGAAAACCATTACATAACAAATTACTTGAATAATGTATAACATGTGTAGTGTTGGGTGTTATAGAAGATACTCTCCTGACTGTAAAAGCACTGGCCAAGGTCATAAGAACAATTTGAGTAATAAATATTAAATTGAAATGGTACTATAAATGTTCTTCGCTGCATGCAAAGAGAAATTACAACAATGTAAATTCTGAAAGGACTGAAATAATACAATGCTTACAAATAATCCCCCAAAAATTGTTTATAACACATAATACAATTGTTTCAGAGAGTTAGTGGAATGGGGTCTAATTTGCCATGGACATGTTAATTACTTAGATATGTAGTATCACACTTTATTTTAAAGGGACGGATGTGCCATTTTCGGGGGTTGATTTTAGTCTTGAATATTATGTAAATAGTCTTCAGAAGTACTAGAAATGTACAAAAACCACATAATTCCTTTAAAAATACTTCAAATTAGGAATTTTACTCACTATTTCTATATATCGTCGGTGGGCTTCCAAAATCGCGAATATGCAGAATTCAAAATTTTTCAGGACAGACAAAAAACTGCATAACTTTGTTAATAATGGAAGAATAATGTTAGTTTTTGGTATATATAGTTCTTATGCGTCTTTACATACTATGCTGGTACATTTTTGTGTGGGTCTACATTCGTGACGTCAGAAATGGATATACGCGATTTTGACATTACAATTTGAGAAAAATGATGTTATACATCATTTTGATTTTAACAGATAGACATGTTTTATGAATATTTTTATGATATAATGAAAAATATATCATTCAAACGAGTTAACAAATTTTATTAAAAAAAAAAATCATTTCAATAAAAACAAAGAATGACGATATCTACTTGATATTCTGTATGAAAAGAGTGTACTGCAAAATAAATCTCAAAGAATGAAATTAAAACGGCTTAGTTACTATTACAATAAAATATAACAATACAAATAAACTCATTCTCAATGTGAATAAGGCCATCATAAAACGGGTGGTAATCCTTAGGAATAACTGCTTTTAGTTCCTGCAAATGTTTGTATTTCTTTGCTTTGATTTTTGGTTTTACATCATAAAGTTTTGGAATGGTTAACTGTGTTTCGGATGCCTCTGAGTTTCGACGTCTACAAGGTAACTCTTCAAATTCTGTATCAGAATACCGTAACTTATGGGAGATAATTCCGTTTTTGTATTGGAGAAGTCTTATATTAGTAACTACAGGGTCTCCACTACCGCGACCAGGACGGATTGAGGTATAGTACTTCAATTCCGAATATTTGCGAAAAAAATCACTGGAGAGATACTTTACTTTTTACGGAGGAGAAACACGGGCAGTACCTATTAGATCTACATAATTTTGTGGAACGTAAATAGGCTTGTTGCGTAAACGCCTCTCAATAGTGCTATGGACACTGTCACACTCCATTTGGGTGTGACCTTTCTCTAGAAATTTTTGGACAATTGTAATATTCTTATCTTCAGATAGTCCCGACAAATTATCAATGTAATCCGCTAAACATGAGGCAAAGGAGTTCGCGGAAAGTTCTCCCTCCCCTTCGTGCCAAAAGTAGCAAACAACCTGCCTTGTGTTCAAGTCATATATTGTGTAATTGTGACAGCCTAACTTAGTTTTATAATACATGGAGCTAGCTTGAATACGTGGACTGAGGAGCAATGACTGGAGATCAAGGGTTATGACTTTAATACGATTGTCATTTTCAGCTCGTGCTTTGTCATTGGACTTTTCATTCCTCGACTCATTTTTCAGATTAATATGGTTGTTATAATCGATCTCTGAGATATTTCCGGCTTCGAATCCACAGCAAATATCACACTGGTCCTTCTTAGGACGAGAAAGCGACAAATTCAAATCATCAAAACATGACTTAAAGGCCTTCTTACAAACAATGCCCACTCCTTCAGTTGTACAATACTGTTTGTAAACTCGATATAAGTCTGCGAATGTGGTGAAAATGGGTTCAAGATATTTCTTATTCGATGTTGCGCGACAGTAATGAGAAGGTAGGTTTGGTAGTTTCCCCAGAAATTCTTTGGCTGCAATGACTTTGTTATCAGTGCGTTGCGTATTGCGTCGTTTATCTGGTGTTTTGTTCGGTACACCCACACTAACATCTTTCATCCACTCGTAAACCATCTTGTCTTTAAGTCCAAGAGTATTTAACATCATATTGCGACAGACGGGAAGGCGTTGTTCATTCTTTTTCAAGAAATAGTTAAAGGAATACTTCTTTCGACTTTCGCCCGTTTTCTCCCTCCTTTCTTTTACTTCAACCTTGTCTATCAATCCAGCAACAAAAACTCTCTTTTGATCCCAATTTAAGTTCGTCCAAAAACGATCAAATATAGAAGATCGTTCATCCTCACTGAATGCAGTGCATTTTTTCCCTATTGCACACAATCGAGTACAATTCCTTTCTCCCAATGTTCTCTTTTGCTTCTCAGATGAATACACATAATGACCCTCGTCATCTTTCTTTATCCCGCTATAATCCTTTCCTTCCATTCGTAATTGCTTTTGTATGTTCTTTTTCCATTTTTCTGGCATGGCTTTTCCTGGCTTTGATCTTTTATGTGGGGGGTTGTGTGTGGGTGTATTTGGGGATGAAGGTACAGAGGTTGTTGAAATTGGTCTAATTGGAGAGTGGGCAAGATCTTCATCAGAGGAGGAACATTCGAAAAGTTTTCTTTTCTTCCTTGGTTTCCAATCAGGATCTCTATCAGAATCGTCAGCATCAGATTCAGTCTCCAGTAGAGTGCTATCACTAAGTGATGATTTGTTCATCGTGTACCGCGGCCTTTTGTTTGTTTGAGTTTAAGGTTTGTCAGAAAATACCCCATCACAGGTCTGATTTGTGGATTGATCTTGTGCTGTGGAACCAATGGGCGAGTGCGAATCTATCTCGACTTCTTGAGCATCATGTAAATGCAAACTTGTGAGACTATCATCATCGTTTTTGAGAGGTAAGTAAGAACAAGATGGATTACATTGGTTTAGTAATTCTGATGGTGATTTTAGGTGAATTGAGTTTGAAGTCTGAACATCGACATTTTCATGATAGTTTTCGGGGAGGTTATAATACATGCCAATGGGTTCGGCAATATATGTCTGAACTTGATTCGATTCTGAGCAAGATACACTGGGTATGCATGAATATATTGTGGCGTCTGGTTGAGATAGAAATGTTACATCGTCATCTGGTAGGGTTAAAGATTGTGGTACATGTTTGATTGTGGCTTCTGGTTCAGATAGAAATATATCATTGTTTTCAGGAGGGGTTATAGCTTGTGGCACAGGTTTTTTTGTAAGAATAGCAGAAGGTAAAGGTTGATTATCTGTTTTTTTACAATTTTTATCATTAGCATCTCCGCAGTTGTTTTCATTTATTGAATTCTTGGTGGACTTTATTGCCAGACTAACCAAATATTTTCCTCTCGAATAACTGGCCATTTTGATGATTGTGAGGATATTATAATATCAACTGAAATAATAAAAAACAAAGTATCATTCAGTATTCACTTACAGGCCTATTTTGATAATAATAATATGATATAAATACGACCTTAAGACAAATATATACCGTTATTCTAAAAACGCGAAAATACGAATAATAACCAAATAATTTTTTCAAGGCTTAGTTACAAAATCGCGTATGTCAAAATTTACTTTATTTTAACGAACTTTTGTATGGACATAATATCAAAAATTCATTACAATGATGCAATATGCATTGCAGGACACAGCATTACAGATTAGGAGAGAATTTACTAAAAAATATTAAGTCGTCAACGTAAAAAGTTCTGTTGTACAAAGGACGTCCTATCATAAAGCAACTAATATGTATGCAAAAAGTTATTTAAACCATCCTTGGTGTGGTTTAGCTATGTAATAGTGTTCGTAAGACATTTAGGTAAATTGCGAAAGAATTATTACATTACCTCTGGCACTCTGGCATAGTTTGTTTGCTGCACATTTTGTCCTGACAAAAAAAGTTTGAGGTACGTGATTTTGGAAGACCCAATTTTACACCAATCAATATACGCCAATTTGTCACATGTTTGAAAAGACAACTTTTTATTGGCTTAGAACCACCAAATCCATATAAAAATGTGCGGAATATACTGCTGATTCCAAATAATCGAAAAAGTGATTTTAGTGAAAATGGCCATATACGCGGTTTTGTAAGCCCACCGACGATATGTCTTTTCTATATATCACAGAGTATTTTAAATTGACGAGTCCTCATTTTAACATTCAAACGCAGATAATTCTGAACAGACACTATTACTGATTAGTTCAGCTAAAAAATTCCAGTTTCTGTGACTAAAGTATGATTGGTCAAAAAAATGGCCTGTCCCTTTAAGAAATGAGTAAACTGAAATTTCTTTTTTTTGAATCTGTGGCGTTTGATGTAAGTTTGTTGAAAGTGTCTATAATTATTACAAGTTTACCACATTTCTCTCTGACTGATTTTCTGATTGAGTTATACCATGATTTTTAATGTTTCTACAGTTCTTCATTCAAAGTTCTGTACCAAGAATATAGACTCATTTTATATTTAGTACATGTTAATATTTGACAGTAAAACCTTTGATATAAACTTTCTAATTGCTCATTGAAATATTTCAAATCTTGTTCAACCAGACTTCAAAAACAAACTATGAAATTCTCTTGATGTGTATTTCACCTTCAATTGACCAGAGTTCAGATCATGACAATTAATTTCACACACATTTCAAGTTTTAAACTTCAACATTTTCAATTTCCTCGTAATAAATCACATGTGCGTATTAATTTTTATTGCACTGGTTGTGCCAAAACTTATTATTCATGATAATCAAATTCGTATGGCTTGTGTACATGTTACTCAAGAATTTTTATTATATATGCAAACATTTACTGGTATTTTGTAAGCAACACTATATGTATGGTTGTATTTTTTATGTGGTTGTTCTAGCCAATTTTAGTGTGCATTGAATTCTGCATGGTTTATTCCCATAACGCCCCTTCCCATATCATCCCATCCCAATTCGCCCTCAATCTATTCCCATTTCGTCTCTTCCCATTAGATCTCTTTTCATTGTGACCTTTTTGTCATGTTGCCTCTTTTTCGTTCCCTAATATGAATACATAAAAGTAATATTGCAAAATGAAACTGTAAAAAGCATAATTATTATTTATTTGATTAAACAAGGAAGAGGTGAAACAAGAAGGGGTGAAGTGGGAGGGGCAAAATGGAAAAGGGGCGATATAGGAAAGGAGCAAAACAGAGAAGGAGCAAAACATGAAGGGACGGAATGGGAAGATATCATGTTGCATAGCACTCCCTGTACTCAGTAGTAAATAACGATGCAGAAAAATAGGATGTTAAACATTTTTTTTGTTACCTGCCATTTGATTTGAGATTCCTCCAAGAATTATTTATAAATAGACAATAATGAAAAATGATGTCCATTTTGATCATCTATTGTATGTGACATACTGATTGTATATATATAAAGTTGTGCTGTTAATATTGCATATGATTATTACAAATTGTGAACCCTGTGAAAAATATTATGTAAGGTTCACTTTAAATTAATAGAATTGGTTGCACATTTATTAAATTACACACAAAAATTTATGAAATAAACAGAAAAATACTTTGGAACATTAAAATCTGAATGCTTAATATACACCTCAAACACAAAATATAGATTGAATTCTTCTTGTACACAGAGGAATCTTTTTACATAATCAGGCTTCTACCTTGCACATGCTGTTTAATGCCTTCTGATTTACCTTCTCTGCAGGCCATCAGTACAATTTTCACAACTCTTAATGAAGAAAAAGATCACCATGACAAATTTACCACCTTGCTCAACTTTAAAGACTTGAGAATCTATAATTACTCTCTTCTAACATGATAAAATACTTTAATCTACCCTCCCCTTAATTAAAACTTACCTCCACTGAAGAACTTAAAGAATTTTCACTTTCATACCCCCTTTATGTCAGCTTAACTTGACTTTTTCATCTAGGTTCAGATTCTGATGGTGGGTGCATTGAAAATGAGTGGGCTTTTATGTTGCTTTTATCCTCATGTACATCCTTTTAGTGATTTTGCTCTGTGTGCTTTACACTGTACAGTCTATGGTAGTAAACATTGATAGGCAGATTGGGAATAATTTTGATGCCCCAAAACCAATGATTTTTTTACAGATTTTATTTTTTATTTTTGGATATTTAGAATCATAATTTAAAAAAGGCCAGTTTTTACCTCTTTCCATTATATTTTGTGATTATGTAACTTAGCCTTGAAAAGATGCAATGCATATTTTGTCACTATCTTCAGGTGATGCATGTCATATGTTTTTTTTTCTGTGACTCAATTGACGATCTTTGACAATCTTGAATCAAAGTTCTAAATATTTTATGTGTATTGGGAACATTGATATCATCAATTTGCACCATTCCAATTTTCAATCAGACGTCTGTGGTTCCTGCAATTCCACTAAAACTAAGTGTTTTTATGACACTAATAGCAAAATGCCTAATGTGATACAAGCCTATTTTGTGATCGTCAAACATTTTATGTGAAATTGCAGGAACTACAGACATCTGACTGAAAATTCAAATGATGCAATTGGATGCTATTAGTGTCCCCGATACACATAAAGTATTTAGAAAATCCCTTTACAATAAGACTACACTAATTTACAATGGATGTGAATTTTTCCACAAGTATCTGAAGTTTCAAAATAGTGTTTTATTAGTGTACCTGTTAAGCAGCCAAAATATATGCATTTCTTATTATATATCATATTTATGAAACTTCATATATCTGTGATTTTACTCTATAATTATTATTCTTCACACTTTGAGATCTCTGCATGCCTGTAACAGTTCTAATAACATCTACAATGTTTCAGTTATCATTGATAGAGTGTAGGAAAATAAACACTTCTGCTTCCAACCTGGACTACTTCTGCCAAAATATGTCAAAAATAGCAGACATATCACATAAACATTAAACATGACCTCAACATTGTAACCTTGTGTAGGAATACCTTTTGATCTTTACTTACAATGAAAAGAAAGCTTAGATGAAGGGGTTTAATTTTTCAGGTGGAAGGATGCATGTGAAGTGTGTCGAAAAGTGCTCCAGCTTTGTCCGTCTGCTGTAGACATGTGGTTGACAGCTGCTAATCTATATGCAAGTTGTGGGGAAGAGAACCTACACAGTGCACAGTCTGTAAGGATCTAATTTATCAATCTTGTTTTAAAATGTAGAGAATGATTGTTTTATTTATTTTATTGTCTATGATCTTACTGAATTACATGAATCAATGTGAATTAACTTAACGTGGTGTAACCTGTAGTGACCTGACATGTACTCTTACCTAATGTAATTTCCTTATAGCATTCCTATGAATATTAGGTCATACCACCCTTTATGAGAATACTTCATCAATTACTATTGCATTAGCACAAATATTTGCTAAAAATGTTCAATTACATAAAGATTAAAAAGAAGTGTGTTTTCCCATGGAAAATTTTCTGGCATTCAAATAATTTAATCCCCATGCTCCACCCAAATACTACTCTTATTCATGTTTATAAGAAAGTAAAAGTTCGACTTTTTACTACCGACAAAATGATTTACTGCCACACACTATTTAAGATAAGAACCTTGGAAAAATCTTCTAGTCGCTCGGAAGGGACAACAAACCGAGGCCCTGTGTGCTACAGGCTGTGCGCGTAAAAGATCCTTCAACAGTTGGAAATCGAAAAAGAGCAGGCTAATGCTACTGTCCTGGCAAAGTTTTCCTCATTGCACCCTGCATGGATTTGCCTGTCTTCATTAGTCCACATGGTGCAGAAAAGTAGGACGTAAAACTCCATTTCAATTTCTGTGTACTCTAACTTGTTTATTGCCTGTTAAAAACACCAGACTATTAATTCAGTGATTAGTTGCTTTTAACTCTGTAAATAATAAATAGTTATTGGTTTAACTGTACATATGATACCTGTATTCTACTATAAAAACATGTACCTTTTACTTAATGTATTTTTTTATTTTTACAGGTTTTTGAAGAGGCCATCAAAGAAAATCACCAATCAGCTAAACTCTTTAATCATCTGGCCAACTTTGACCTTTTACTCGTAGGCTCCTAAAATTTTCTCTCTTCCTATCTCTGTTATTTTAAGCAACTTTAGTTTTTTTTGGCTGTTTGATTACTAGTTCAGAATATGAATAAAATTTGAATCTCTGAACAGCAAAAATTGAAAAAGTAAAAAGTAATTTTCTGTGGAAGTAATTTTCTGCAGGATGAGGGTAAATGGAAATTTTCACAAGATGAGTAATACCAATTAAATCAAAAAATAAAAAAATCAAATAAATTGATAAAATATTAAAAAGCAGTGAAAATAAAAAAATACATTAAGTGAAATGTGAAACGTGAAAAAAAAAAATCGACAATTTTAACTTATAGCCATGTCTTGACATAATTTTTACCACTCATGTGTAAAATGTATTTAAATACCTGTGTCAAGGAAATTTTCACTGGACATGCGTTAAAGAAGCTTTCAAAAGACAAGTGTTAATAGAAATTTTACTGTTGATGATCAAATGATAAATGTTAATCTCACTGTATAGGGTAATCAAGATAAAGCATTAGAAGTACTAGAGAGATATATAATGAGTTTCTATGATGTTACTCAAAATGAAACACCAGATCCAAATGTACTATATTGGTAAGTAATCTTTTTAAATACTTATAAATGACAGTATATTACAAAATTTTGTGTAATATTGTACTCCATTTGTAAAGTTTTAAAATAGAAAGAATTCTACCGTGCGAAATCTACCGCTTTTTATACGTTTACATGAAATGCATTGATTCCTAAGAGGAAAAGCAGGCAGCAATAACCAATCACAGAAGACTTTTTGATGGGATCACCAATACCACTAGTAGTACAGCGATTCATTTGATGTATACTGAACTTGATGTAATAAATAATAAAACTTGACATCAAATACCATCCTTTAATACTCAACTTGTAGCACTAGGAGTTCATCATCTGACACCAAGGATTTAAAAAAGAACGTCAAAGAAGACTCCCAACAGGATGTCACTGAACAAAGTCAACTATGCATAAAAAAGAAAATAACCAAAAGTGATAATGAAGTTATATTTCTCTAGAAGTGTTACATGTTTCTAATGGGTTGAATTTCTCCAGACCAACTTAATTACAATATTTAGTTTGAATTATGAATTGGATATTGTCCAAATGAGTTTCTTTTATTTCTAAACTACAAAATAATTGAAATATAGATTACATTTCTAATATTACTAATGACATATTTCTGGTAATTGTACAATTTTCTAACACACTCTTATCTTCTTGTACTACATGTATGAAATGTTAACTGTTTTCTTCAAGTCTTGTTGAACGACTTTCTGGTCTGACACCAGATATATTATTACCATAAGGTTTCACCTGGCTGTTGAATTGGTTGTCCAATAGTGTTTAAACTAATGATTTGATGTGATAAGTGTGAGGAGTGAATCACAAATGTTCCTTACAGGATCAGGTTTTTTTGCCTTTCATCAATTTCTGACCAGCCAAAACGACCACAGACTGATGGTATTTGATCAGTTACTATTTCTCAATACCATATCCTCAAAGCTCTGACCAATGAACAATGACAGAGGGATTAATCACAGATGTTCCTTGCATGATAAACACATTTTGCAGTATATGCAGGTACCCGTTTAAGGTCTGGTGAAGCCTTTCATCACTTTCTGACCAGCCAAGACTACCAAGATATTTTTTGATAGGCCACCATCTTTCAGTACCCAACCTGGAGGACTGAAGCGATTGCACAAGATCTTTCTTCAGAGGTATAAGGTAGTGCTGGACAGTGATTGCAGGTTTCCAATGATTTACACAAAAAATGCATAGAAACTAAAAAAAAGGAATAAGTACCGTCCAGACTAAAACTATCCTGCAGAAATGATCTGTTCAGGGAAGATGTTAAGCAAAAACATTTACAATGTTCACAGAACGATAGGTTATGTTCCAATGTTTCAATTGATATATACACACAAGTACCATGCTAAATATTTGAAGATTTATCCCAATAGACTGGCAGAATTAAGATTGAATAAACATCCCTGGTTGAAGCCAAATTATATTTTTTCATGTCAATTAGAGTTAATTGGAATGTGATTAACTGTAATTATTTTGGCACTGAATATGCTGATTTCTTAATTTCTACCATTGACAGAGCTTTTAGTATTATTCCAATCATAATTTTATTATTTAGTTACTTAGTTTCTTTGATGGTATTAGTCTCAAGGTTTCAGGTTTTTTTTAGATTTTTTGTTGAAGTACTTTAAAAAGGAGGTTTATATCAATGTTTATTATTTTCTTTTGTGAAGATAAACTGATATGTTATTATCATCATACCAGAATTGAATTTGATGATATTATAAGCTATTTATAAGAAAACCCATGTGCAACAGGCTGTGCACTTTAAAGATCCTGGCAAAAATTTGCATGGTGTTCCTTTTAATCTGATTATTGAAAATGGATGTATTCTCAGAGTTAACATTTCTTTTGTTTTTTTTAATTGAAATTTTCTAAAGAGTGTATTTAGGATCACTGATACATATAAAAAGGCTAAGATAACCTCATTTGGATTTCCTTAAGACAAAAACGTGTTGGCCATTTTTTTCAAATATTTTGTTAAACTTTTAAACAATGAATGAACAATGTATGTATGAAATATTTGATAGAATTTCTTGATGATAAAGTGAAATTGTCAGAATATTTCTGTTATAAATAATAATATTGAAATATCATGTGTTTATCAGGTGTTCTTTACATTTTTACCCATTGAAAAATACTAATAGAAGTTTCTAAAAGAAATGGTTTATAGATGGATAGAATTATGGAAAACTGCTCTTAGTTATTATTTGTTAAAGTATGCCATACATAAATAATTTTTTGTGATTTTCCATAAAATATTTGAGGTGATTTGCTTTGGCTAGACAGCATACTGATGCTCGAAAAATGTCATACACATACAATCAGAAATGATGTGTTCTGCATTCTTGCTGATAATCTTGGGTCAATAGACCCTGTATAGAAGTGACAAATTTGACTTTGATCATGATTTTCATACAAATATTATTATCTCTTAGATAAAACAGTTTGGAAAAGAGATAAAATTAACTTTGAAGGCTTTTTTCAAATATCTTCTTTGCAATTTGAAAGCCTATAACTATACCTTTTACTTGTAACTTGACTTTAATAAGTATCGTTTAGGGTGGGAATACTCTACCCTCCTTAATACCTGCCTTTACTCTGCTTTTTAATGTCAATTAGGCATTCCTTTCAGAGAGTTCACATGGCTAATATGATCTATTTGATATATTTATCGAACAATATTAAAGATGGGCTTCATTATTTTTTAGTGTCAAATTTAGCAAATTATTTGATTAATCGGTGTTTCTAATGAATTATCGTGTATTCTTAATCAAATCATTATGTTCTTATTGCATATAATTAAGAGTTTGAAATAATCACCAATGTCCATGTAAGTGCAGTCTGGATAAACAAAAAGAGACTTTTTGACCTTTCTTGATAGGTCACTCATTGTAATTTTGCTAGTAATTCTCTTCTTATTTAGTTAATTATGAATTAATTATGTGAGACAAACTGGTATTTTTCCAAGTCATTTCAAAACCTTTACTTTCTATTCATATAAGTATTAGCATTTCCATTTTCATAAATAAAAATAAGGGAACCCATCTTTTAAGGGTAATATACCTTTAATTAGGAAATGGAAAGGTAAACAAAGAAAGATCAAAATACATCAATCATTGTAAATAACCAAGTTCTAAGGATTACTGATAATACCATTCTTTAGTTTTATGTTTGAGAATATTTATCAACTCAATAATGTTCAAGGTTATAATCTGAGAGAGAGGTGTTATTCTGAAGATAACAAGCCATATCTTGTTGTTTTGTTATAGACATATCTCTGATAGTCTGAAGATTTATTACTACCAGATCTTTGACCAAAATTTTCAAACATCTTAAGAAAACAAAATACAGAAAAATTTGTTTTTCATGTAAATGTTCCTATGTCAGATAATATGCTTTTATGAAATAGTAAATTTAAAGAGGTTTTCTTAATTTTGTATGTGTATTCGGGACACTGCAATTTGCATCATTCCAATTTTCAATTAGATGTTTGTGGTTCCTGCAATTCAAATAAAACTAAGTGTTTGTTGATGTCACTAATTGCAAAGGATCTTTTTTGATAAACTATACTTTTGCATTTAGTGACGTCATCAAGCTGTTAGTTTTAGTGGAATTGCAGGAACAAAAGACGTCTGACTGAAAATTGGTATGGTGCAAATTGATGCTATCAGTGTTCCCGATACACGTTCAGAAATTTAGAAAACCTCTTCACAATCCCTTTAATTTGTCTATGTGATAAATGTGCACTTTACAAATTTATTTCATATGCCCTCATTTTTATGTTGAAACCTGTTTAAATCCCTGTTATAACCTGTATTATTTCATTTTGACCTACTATTATTTTGACATTTTGGATGTTTCTAGTTTTGACACTCTTTCTGAATCAATCAATTTTCAGGACAAACTGATTAACATAATATTTGTAGCATTTTATCAGGATAGCTCATCATTCTGATCTTAGTCTTGCCAAACACTTCCTTTGAAGTTAGCTGATTTCCCTCATAACCACTGGAATTCATTAGCTACATTATTATCTTGATACAAGTTCTATTATTATCTAGTTCATATTACACCTCCTCTAGTCATATATAGAGAATCAGATATTACCAGTTTTTATCAAACAGGTTTTTTATTGTTATATACATTCATTAAGGCATTTAGGTGAAAGTATTTCTTTTAGTGGATAGCTTAGACAAATATTTAACAATGTTTGAAAGCTCATGTATGGAGTTTTTTGTTCACACCAAACCAAGTTAACCTCATTTCTGATAAAAATCTTTCCTGATGAGGATTGTTAAGCCAAAACATTTGGCAGCATTAGAATAGCTATTGTCATACTCAATATTGCAAAGACATTATGCTTTTATTTGCAAATTCATAAAATGAAAAGTCAAAATTTCGATTCTTCTTAAAAAATAAACGTATGTTTCCATTATAGCATTAATTTCATAGCTTTCATTAATTGTATTTCAGTTTCATTCTTGGTCTTCCACTACCATTTTCTACACGCTTACCATCACTACAGCAACCTGTATCTAACAGTCAAATAACACAAGATAAAGCCTATCTGTGGCTGAATTATTGGTAAGTGTCACTTAAAAACTTGCATAGTGGAATTCTCTATTGTATGCTGTATTTTAGCCCTGAGCTAATCACTAATAGTGTTCAAATTTGAGCCATCAAATCCATGTTTGTCAAGAATTATCTGTGTTTGAAGATAATCTGTGATATATAGAAAAGACATATATAGAAATAGTGAGTAAAATTTCTAGTTTGAGGTATTTTTAAAGGAATTGTGTGATTTTGGTATTTTTACATATATTCAAAACTGAAATCAACCCCCCAAAATGGCACATCTGTCCATTTAAAAAGTAAATTGAATAGGTAGGGATTATATACTGCAGCTATGTGGCTTAAATAGTAATTGAAACGATTAACGACTTAAAGAGTTTATTACTATTATTACTATTCCTGTATGTGCACAAAACTTGACTTAACTTGAATTGACTTTACTTATGCATACACTCGTATATAATATTGTACAACATAACATTACAGTATTATAATATAACCACCCCTTACTTTTACTTTTAAGAAATGATGTAAGGAATCATTATTTTTGATCTCTTTTTTTGCAGTTTGCTGTTAGAATTACAGGGTGACATTCATGAATGTAATGAAATGTATGAAACAGCACTATCATCCACGTGTAAAGCTTCAGAACTGTGTAAATTATGGGTAGGGTAAGTACCAAATTTGTTAGTTTGGGTTACCTTTGATTCAAATTCAGTTTACGCTTTCATAGAATATTTTCATGCTTGTGAACATTCTGGTACATGGCCATAAGAACATTCTGGTACATGGCCATAAACAAGGAAGGTTGAGACTATTTTGTAATTTGGTTGTTTGTTGAAGAGCCCCTTTCAGTTGTATGGAAATACACTAGAACACTCACAAATGTTGTTTTCTCTACAAAAATACAATGGCATGTTGTAGTTGTACTGCAGTTGTAATGCTGGATTTCTGGCTTTTGGTCACTGGTCACTATCTGCAAGCTAGTTAGACTTGATAATTCTGTTTGTAAAAGTGTTTTTAGGTAGGCTAAATTTATGTTATGAAATGCCTGCCAGACTATTTTGGAAAATAATTACTGGAAAAGTAAATTAGCAAAAGTACCTTTTACTGAATTTGTCATCTGAAAAACTGACATCCTAAAAAATTTTATATTGAAAAATTAGAAGCACTTAAATTGGATTTTCCATTTTTCATCCTTGTCATTTGTTCAAATAATGTTATCTTGAATGTCAAATTATTTTATAATGGATTTACACAAAAAACAACATGGCCTCCGGATACGTCTGCTGCTTGTGTTTTACAAGTTAAGTAGAAACATACATAAACACTACTAGTTATTTGACTACAATTCTACCACTGTTTGTATGTACAAAAATCGCCCATGAGTGAGGCATTACGTTATTTCAAGGGCCTTAGCATTTCACTGAATTATTTGTGAAGTCAAAAGGTTTCATGATGATAAAAGAAGACCATCTTGAGAGTGGTGTTGAATGCCTTCCAGATAATATGTAGAGATTTTACATTATGCTAAATACATGTATGACAATTTCTTGGCGAAAATGTGAAATAATGTCTCTAGTTAAAATTATAGATACTGGTACATACATTTTTAATTTTAACTAAATATTTACTTGACCAATTCAGAATGTATTGTTTATTTTAGAATGTCTTGTATTTTGAAATGTTTCGATTCCAAATTTATTGTTTTTGGCTATATTATTTAGTGGTATGTTAAAGAGTTGAAAAAATAATTGCCAATCTAATTCTTGCTTATAGATTTATATTACAACTATAAGTTATACATATTTAGATGTCAATGTAAGCTGAATTTCTTCAGAGGGAATTCAAATTTGGATGGAGTGAGATAACTTTAAACAAATATATTAAAGATGGGTTCCCTTATTTTCATTTATGAAAATGAAAATGCTAATACTTATATGAATAGAAAGTAGAGGTGTTCTAATGACTTGGAAAAATACCAGTTTGTCTCACATGTCCATAATTAATTAAATTAGAAGAGAAAAACCTTTTTTTTTTGTTTATCCAGACTGAACATACATGGACATTTATAATTGGTTATTAATTATATGCAATAAGAACATAATGATATGATTAAGAATACATGATAATTCATTATAAACACCAAATAAACAAATTGCTTAATTTGATACTAAAAATAAGGAAACCCAACTTTAAGAGAAAATATCATAAAAACTAAACTAGATACCACAGCACAGCAGAAGAGGGACACCACTTTTAGGAAATTGTGTGATATATGTATAGAATGTTGAATTTTTTAGGCTAAATCATTTCCAATGTTTTCACGTTAGTTATGCCACCCACTGTACTCAGCACAGATGGAACTTGTAAATGTCTTCTTTCTGGTTTTCATTGAAGAAGAATTCCAAATGTTCTCAGGTCTTCTCAATTTTTTCCCCTGGAGACTCATGTTTTTATGACACACAATGTTATTCCACTTACAATTGTTTCTTGGCAGGAGAGTTTGGTAAATTGGTTTTCCTTGCAGGCAACACGGTCCTTAAAATTTAAACATTTACATAATTTGATTGGTCAAAATATTCTTTGATCAATCAACTCAAAATAGAGCAGAAAACCTGGATGTAAAAGTCAATTTTATTTCATTTGGACCAATTGGTTAACTATGAAATCATTTCCTTCAAACTTCTGTCCAACTTTACTTAGTATTAGTTAGTGACATGCAACCCTGGATATGAAATGTGCAAATTATGTGTTGAATATATTGTATAATATGATTGGAACTTGACCCAATCACAAACTAGTCTCTACCATGATTGATTATGGCCACGCCCACTGCAAAATTTGCAAGAGCTTTAGACCGCTGAGAGGGCATCACAATATACATTCACTTCCACAAACTATTAAAGGTGTAAGCACACAAGCAGTCATGGTTCGAGACTTTTATCGCTGGTTGGAGTTTTTCTTGAGTTTTAACGACTGGCACCCTCACACGAGGAGACATAAATCTCCAGCGGGCGTTTTCCACCTTGTCAATAATCACGTGCGGAGCATGAAATTGAGAGGTAAAGGAATCTGATTGGATGTTGACGATCTGTCTTGCAGACGATAAAACTATCAGAGACAATTATCAAATTTGTTTGATATTATAAATCCAGTCAGAGACACGATAATCTTGTCGTGGAAGCACAGGCACTACAACCAAGACCACCTTAAGAGGACAATGAAATGTGTGTATACTATACTTCATGAAGGAACCAAGGTTTGATCTGTAAAAATGTCATGGAAACTCATGTCATTGCAGCAGAATTTGTTATAAATTTCATCCTTGATGATTTATTTCAGGTATGCAGAATTTATTTGTCGACAAATAGAACAGAATACAGACAATACTGGTCCATCAAACCAGTTACTCCACATCATAACCAGAAGTATCACCAGTATGCCCACAAAATTTCATCCTGCTTGGTGTGAAGACAGGTTGCAGGTCAACTATAATCATGTTAATGGATTGATTGATTATTATCTGTGTCGTCTGCCTAGTAATGATCACATGACCATGTTAGAGAAATACCATCATATGATGCCAGATAATGTGGATTTATTGATAAGGTCAGATTAAGAGATGCATTGATTTAAGGAATCAAATCTTAGTAATTCTGCTAAATCATTTATTTCTGATATTTTTCTTCACTGGATGAATTGCATGAACCACAGACATCTGTTTGAAAATTGGAATGGAACAAATTGATGCTATCAGTGTCCCTAGTACACATTAAAAATTTAGAAAACCTCTTTACAATCCCTTTAAGACATGAAGAAGCTCCTTGGTAACTTCCTCATAACATTATGCAGGATTTTATTCCATTTTGTGGCTTTAAGTTGTCGGAAGTTACTCTTGTTACCTGCAGTTCAACATTTAGACAAGAATGTTTTAGAGTGTTATCACATCTTGAAAACATATTTATCTTTTTAAATGAAATATTTTCTGGCAATATCTGAGAAAATGTTTATGAAAATATCCAGGCTTAATTAATTAGCCATTTTAATATTAAACCTGTCTTGATAGAACTACCCTTTCAACTTCTATGATGAGAAATGGATTCTTTCATCATCAAAGATTAAAATATTTTGATCACACATATGAACCCAGCTCTAAATGTCTCTTAGAAAAAATTGTGTTGTTAGTAGAAATGTACAGAGTTATCTCTTTACCAAAAACATGATGTTTATAGGCCATTTTTTCCACTTAGTCCCTGATTCCAAACTATTTGTACCTGTCTTAAATCTCTTCCGGTACTCTTGTCTTCACCCACCATAAACAAACTGAAAGTCGTCAAAATTTATGAATTAGTTGCACAGTGGTCAGAGATGTCAACCTCTGATGTTATAAATACTAAATTATTTGACATTTTCTAAGAGGCATGTTGACTAGGGCTGCAACGATTCTTGAAGTTGCGATTCGATACACTATACAATACTCAACGATAAAATTTATTACGATAATTATCACGATTCATTTATTAGAGAAGGAAAGAGAAAAAATAGTAGAAAGTTGTAAAATAAAACAAGTTTGTCACTATTAAGAACTTGAGAATATTTAGAAGTAAGGAATTGTGATAAAAAAACTAAATTTTTAAAGTCAGAAATGAATTTTTGCAAATTTTAATGTGAAAGTCATACTTGGAAAATGAAAACATGACACAATTTCTTATACACACAATGATTCTGTGCCATTAGTTATTAAAGGGGGCTAAGAATTAATCGTGCTGTAGCATTACAATTATCTATATCCAACGCAATGCATTGATAAGATGGAAAGAATCTCTATTCATCAGTGAATCGTTGCAGCCCTAATGTTGACTGTTGAATATTTTGTTTAAGAGTTCTCTGCATGTCTTTGAAATGATAAATATTTATTTGAACCAATGTATAAGATTTATTATTGTAGAACCTGTGAGGAAGGATTGAGACGTGGTGAATATTACAGAGTATCCAGTTTAACTAATACTGCTGTATATGATCAAGTGGCCAATATTGATTTCTGGAAAATGTAAGTGTCAGTGCATAGCAAGTTAGCCATCTGAACCTTGTCTTGACTGGTGCTAAAAGTTATTGCCTTTTTCATCATCTGGACACTTTTCCCTTAGACAGTGGCTTAGTGAGAATTTCTGAATTTTGACTGATAATGGGTGTCATCCGAGTGCCAGAACGTTCTTTTGTGGAATTTAGAGGGCACTAATCATTGTGGAGTTAAAATTTTCTAATGTGGCAAGCCGAAGAATACATCTAACGCGATTTTGGAATTGACAGAAGAATACATTTCTTTGGCCCGATGTAGGGGGGCCTTCGTCAAAACTTACCTCCTAATACGCCACTGGTATTAGTTCATATATTTGAATTAAGATTTAGCACAATTTATAATATTTGTAGGGTAGTGTCACTTAAACTGAGAGAAGGAAGATATAAGGAGGTTAGTTAAAATCAAGTCCTCTATCGTCAACTTAATCTAGGTTCAAAATTATTTTAAGTTGTCTTATGTATGGTGGTTGAGGGTTCAATTCTAAATCGGCATGTGATAGCCTGATGGCCTGGAATAAGTCATCTTCACTCATAATTCCAGTCGACCCAGCAATAAATGAGTACGGATAATCTGGGAAATATCAATGCCAAGAGCTTTGGCCAAGGACCAGCTGGTAGAAAGGTTGCTTAACTGTGAAAGTTTTTATCCTTGTCAAATATAGACCTTTCTTTTTCTTTCTTTCTTTCTTTTTGTATTAAATTTTAAAACATGTTGAGTAAAAGTTCTGGAAATGTTTGATCTGATAAAGAGTCACATGTAGAAAAAACATGAAACAAAACATCCAAAATTGCATTTAAATCAGATTGGCTGAAATTAAGCTTCATAAAGCAAATTAAGGAGACTATATGTTAAACGTTGTTTGTGTATGGTGTTTCTAGGTTAAGAAGTTATATCAGAAGAGTGTAGAAGCTTTGCCATATTCAGCTACCTTGTGGAAAGATGTAATATACAACATAAGTCATTGTTTTCTATCTTTTGCTATTTATTCTGCCACATGCCAATTGATTTCTGTTGCTTAAAATGTCATGCTCAATTCTGAAGTTTTCAGAGCATAGCTAATAATGTCTTTTCATACAATCTATTTTTGTATTGCTTGCATACCTTACTTTTGTTGCCAATGGATAAGTCTGTCTTTAAATTTTGCAGTAGCTTAGCGTTTGCGAATCTTGGGGTCTAGGCTAAGTATAGAAAGTACCTTTATATTAATCAGCTAGTCCTGGCCCCCTTTTCACTAAAGTGTGTAAGTTTACGCCAAAATATTACACACGTTTCATCAAACAGAAATTGGCAAGTTTCATTTTTTCCGAAGCATTTCTTGTGTTAAGAAAAAAGTTACTATAGATAGCTGTCGTAAGTTATGCCAAAATTTCTTAGTGTAAGAATTTTAGTGAAATGCAAATTTTTGACAGACTTAAGAAAAGTTAAGTTAAACGGGGGCCTGGAGATATTTACTACAAGATGTCAAGAGATATATTGCCAATAAGAAAAAGTATAAGCTGATGTTGCTGTCCTGTTGATGCCCTTAATATTTTAGGTGCAAGATAGTGGAATGTAAAATTCCAATTTTTGGAAGTTCTGGTAGAGATTTTGCATGCTAATGGAGGTTTTACTTTGACAAGCCTACTATGGTATCTGAAAACCATGCATGCTTATTTGGGTATTCCAAATTGACAAGATATTGAATATTTCTTGCATGTTGTCAACATTTTGGTTATGGTAACACAAGGACCTTTATAATATTCTTTTCTCAGTTTCTGCTGTTTGAAGTAACCCAAAAAGATGAAGAAGGTGTTCAGAAGATATTGAGTGAATCTGAAGAGTATGGTCTTAATATTAAAGGATTTGTGGCCACCATATCATCCTAAAACCAAATTGAAAATATTTGCTACTACTACCAAATGAAATTATTCTGAAGGCTGTGAGAGTGTAGTAATATTTTTGGCCAAAATACTTCTTGAAATCCAGAGAATTTGTGCTTCTGTTGTTCATGTGGCAATGGAAAAACTGAAAAAGACCAACTTGATTAAGCAAATCATTCCTTCCTCAACATATAAGATGAAGTTGCTTCCTAGTCCTTCCAGAATATTTGAGATGTGATAAACATATCTACTGAGGTACAGTAGCTTAGCAATTTACACAGTGAGTATTTAGCATGGTTATGGCTATTTTTTTAATACTATTTTAGAGAACTTTTGAATTTTCTCAAAGTCATAACCATGTTTTGTTGTTGTATTGTTGTGTACATTTTGTTGTTATGTTTTTGAATATGATTAATCTATACATTCTAAGCTTCAGGAAAAACCTATACCCATTTAGCTTCCTACAAAAATAACATTTTGTTATTGTGAACTTGGAATTTTATAAACCTGCTCAAGAAGGCTGAAACCAAGAACAAGCCTTTTCAAACATAATATACTTGTTTGAATGTAAAACATTGCTCAAAGAAGAAACTGTTCAAGACGGAGTGATGGATAAGTGAGGAGCCTTAAAATATGATAGTGCTGATAGATGTACCAAAGAGAAATGGTCACTCAGAAATATCCAGAAGCAATAAAGAAGAATACACCCTGTATCTTTTTGTATGTAAATTCGAGAAAACACATTGTCAGAATTCAGACCAGAAGAGTTTGTAAACACATTTTATCACAAAAACATTTTTGCCCATCTCAAAACCTTCAGTTGTTTATTCAAATGAAAATTCTCATTGATCATGAGTTTTTCTGATATTTCTGCTGGTTTTAATTTCTACTTACTTTTAAGTAAACCATTTCAATAGTGAAAGAGACAAACCTTTTACACATCCTTAAATATAGGTAGACCTGTATACACCATCTTCTCAATGTCAATCTATTACAGACTTTGTCTTATACCTTGACTCCAATAGCCACCTTCCTTGTTTCACAGAAATTTGTAGACGAAGCCACTTGGTTGGATTGTACATTAGCAAATACAACCAATCAAAGTGCTCTATAAACTATTGCAGTTAAGATATAAGACAAAGAATGTAATAGCTTGATATTGTGAAGATGATATACATATGATCTATCATCTTGTTGAAGTGGTCTTTTGGTTTAATCAAATTGGCTTTATGGGGTTGGGGTATTTTACTGGGTAATATATAGTTGACAATGTGTTTTCTAACATTTGAAACTTAGACACCAATTTCAGTGCGATTCAAATATGCTTAAGGGTCCTTCATCACCTCAAATTTTGATGATTTAAATTTTATTGCAATGTGATTTGGAATTAGAAAACTATATATAAAACTTTTTATTTGTAATCAACAATAATTGGTGTTCTTATAATGATCATAATATATATTTCTATTTTGAAAATCAATAACAATGGAATTTTGTATCTTTAAATTAAAATTTTTACACAAAGTACTATCTTGGCCTTAAAATTATGTATATGTATGTATATTTTTTTGGACAAATAATAAATTTGTTATTGTTATGATTTTTGTTTTTAATTTACTGATTAGTATAATTTACATTGAAAATGCATTCGGGAGAATCACAAAGAGCAAATTGGTCTATGAAATTTTCAAGAGTAATTATTTGTTATTTTGATCTATTCAAGTGCAATATCATTGTCTCTCAATGTGTCTATTGCAAGACCAATATCAATGTTCCGCTGCTGTAAGATCTTTTCTGAGAATCAGCCCCAAGCAATTCATTCATTGCAAGCCAAGACATAATTGTCGATTATGGGCTGGTCCAATCTCAGAAATAAAACGCATATTGAATTGCATATTGTTTCATCTCTTCGCAAGCAAAATGTCCCATCTATCATCTATAAATACAGTAAAAGCCCGACCCTTGGAGGACAAGTCTCATAAGGACTGGCAGGAGTCAGTACTCCTTCAAATCTATTCCCAGTGATATGTAATAATTCACAAGCGCAAGGTAATGGAAATGGTCAAAGCTGATCAATTAGAGGTGTGCGACACTTTGCCTTGGTGTCAATAACTACTTTCCTCAGAGCATTTAGTTCTGAATCATACATACAATTATGAGCATTGACTTCATCGTGATCGACCGATTTTTTCGTTCGTTTATTGAGTTTCATGCAGTGTTGGAGCATTCCATGTAAGTCGAAAACATTTTGATTTAACACGAGCGCCGATTTCTCCGTTAATTGGACATTTGAGTAACCATTTCTTCTGTTTATCATGTATATATTACCAAAATTACGAAGCTGATTTTGGCAGCCACGTGTAGGCGTTTGTAGTATTTTATCAAGGGGAGTTTACACAAAAAAATCAAACAAACAATATTAAGACTAATTTGTAAAATCATACACATTGGGGTTTTTAACGAAACTATGATAAACACGCTTTCATGTTAGTCATGTTCTGGCATTTAATAATCCATTCCTTTTATAAAACACCATATAAAGTATAAGTATATTTAAGGGAAAGGGGGGGGGGGGGGTGTCGGTCAAATAAAGTAAAGCTTAAGAATAGTATTTTTGAATGTGTTCTGGTCGATACCTACTTGTTTTAAGCAAGTGAAGTTGCAATATCATTTAAATTGGCACTATGTTCCATCGCCTATCTGATCATGGATGTTTGCTAGTTATAACAGCTAAATACTTTTTCTTCTGTTATCGGTTTCCACAAGAACTGCTAAAAAACAGGGTAGTAGGCCTAGCACTGCAGTTTAATTGATACCGATTTTTTATACCTTAAACAAATAAGTCTGGACAGCTGATTACTTTAGTATACATGTACTCCCATTTAAGCAGTCTGTTTTTGGCATATTTGCAGGCACAACCGGCATCGGATTTTCAGTCATGACGTCCTTTCAGTACCCAAAATTGACATCAGAAATCATATAGTGGTAGTTCCTCAAATCTTGAGGACATAAATAAGAAGTAACTGGAAGATTGATATCATTTGTCTGTTGTTGGATGTTAACATGTAAACTAGGGTGCCAGGAAGCTAGATAATCTCAGTGTTAGGGTGATATGAGAAAAGAATTCCCATAAAAAGCTCAGTAGGTTTCTTACTCCTATCTTTTGTTTACTCTAGTCTCACATTTATTACTCTGGCTATGTTCTTAAAGACCTTGTACTATTTCAAGTGGTTCCCACGAAAAATGACATTCAAAAGTTTTCTCATTGTTCATTGACGCTGTGACTCGATCCACAACAAGTTAGACATGCTTCTAAATTTTTAGGTTGAAAGTAATAATTTTTACTTTCGTTATTCGAAATATAGATCAATGCTTTGTGGAATCATTAAACCAATGGTAGCTCTGTTACGTTAATATTAATATAACGTGATTAACGTGACCAATTCAGCCCATTTTTTTGGGGGGGGGGGGGGGGGGGGGGCTGCTATCATAATGTACCAGAGACACCCTAATCTCAATTTACGCTCATCATGATTGCTTGTTCAACGTCCGTGATTCCTTGACAAAATTATCTCTTCGCCATCACCAATATGGTAAGAAATATTCGGCGAAACATAGAGCCTATTAAATGTGGAAGGTGTAAAACATAAATACTACTTTTCAATTCGATTCATTGTGGTCGGATATTTATTAGCTTATCAAATATGACAAATTAACGCTAGCATCTATCAGTTTATATGTATGAAAGTGAGAAAATATTGATAACCTAAATCTTTTAACATGATACTATTTGATAAGATAGAGCGTAGATTACTTTCAATGGCCCTGAATTCAAATTTTTATTTGGTATTGTGGTTGTAAGACAATATTTCATTTTTACGTATTTTTTTTCAACCGTAAAAATTCAATCGTAGGACAATATTTCAAATCATCATCCTTATATCACTTCAATTTTCATTGTAGAAGGGGTTTACCCATATTGGACCATACCACTTTGTCAAAGGGGAGATAAATTTGCATGTGGGTATCCATTGGAATTAATACTATCGAAAAATAGTATGGTCCAAATACGGATATCATGCAAACATCACGATGTTCAACGTGGACGTTTTTGTCATTATCAGCGAAAATTGAATCTGTAAAATGAAGATATGAGTGTATTTTTGGCAATGCTGGTACTACAGTTATTTGTAAGTTTATTTCATTGACTTTTTATGTAGTTGACACATTTCAACCTCTTTGAGGAAACAAAATTGGCCAATATTATGTTCATTCTACTGTCTGACTACATTGTTCTTTGAATTGAAATTTTCTCTCATTTCCTACATATCAGAAATATAGCAATCTAAGATTCGGTGATTTTACATTTGGAATAGATACACTTCCCTCCCAGAAAATTCACCTGAAAAAGACATGCTTTTCAGCCTGAAAATTCACCCCTGTAAAATCATGTTTACAAAAATAATGTTTTATTTTCATCAACCAAAAGGCAATCTAAGACTCTCAGATAGTATTTTGTAATTGATATTTCAATTCATACTGAAATAATTGCCAAAATTCAATTCAGAAAACAGTGTAGTCAGAGAGTAAGAGATTTTGTGCTGGGGTATACGACATATTCCAATATTGAATCATGTCTATGGTTAAACTATTACATGTATATTATTATGGTTAAAACTATGTTAATTTGTACCTATTTATATTATATATCATCTAATTTGTTAATTAGACGATGGGTGTCTATATTATACCATTGCTAATATTTCACGATATTATCAGTTAGTACTTAACTAACTTGGCAGAAATACTAAGTAGGGTTATCAGTACATTATTTTTCGGTTTCAAAACAATATTTGAGTTTTTAACGATTCTGTACAAGACAGAAAAAGTGTACTCTAAGAAAATTTTATTGGGCTCGCTCATTTCCTCATATATGTGGACAGCTCCATATTGGCTGGTTGGTTGGTTGGTAGATGACAAGTTAACGTTCGCTTCCAGCGGATGCTGATATCGCAAACTATGTAGTTGTTGGTAGTCGTAGTAGTTGGTAGTTGTCGTGCCAGAGCCACTTTAAAACGGTCTGACATTTGGATCTCAAACAATATATGTCGTGCCTGATCCACTCTAAGACGATCTGGCATTTGAGCAACTCAACTCAAAGTTTAATTTACATCTGGAAACACCCAAATAGTTCTCAAAGGAAAACTTTGAATATTGCATTTCACTGAAAAAACTTTAATGTCGATAATATTTGAAAATGTTGACATTCTTGTTTTAAACGAAAATATTTTTCAATTGACAGCTTACGAAAAACAAAATTTCCAAATAATAGACTTCAAAGCTGACACTTTGAAAATTCGAAAATATACTTTGCGGACAATTACAATGTGCTATTACTTAAAATATCCAAACAATTCAAATTTGTTTGTATTTCGCTCCAAAATGCATATTTAAATTTTTAGAGGAAATGGAAATTGTAAAAACAGATTGGGTTTATTTATACGTAATAATTGGGTTTGTCAACATTTGTGTTTAATTTTGATATAAAATTAGCCATTATAGCCAATCCTTTATAGGCGATACCAACCATAAAACAAATTCGTCATTGGCTCCGCTTTGTACATTGTTTCCGGATTGAACAATTGCTGAGGATGTGGTACGATTTAAAGGAAATTCTGGACCTCTGATACATGAATAATGTTATGTTAGAGTGAAAGAAGGCTGGTCTAAAATGTTATAGGTCTTCACACACTCAGAAGGATTTCATGGCAGTATGTTATAATATAATTGAAAAATTACAAAAGCTGAAAACATGCAAGATCTCACTTAGGACTATTAGCATAACAAGATCAGTTAAGGGCAATAACTCAAAAACCTTGAACAAATTTGAATGTCAATTGAGACCTAGGCCTAATACCGTACCAAGTTCCGTCATAATCCCTAAATCTGTAGTCAATATCACCGGTTTTTTTTTTAAATTTAGCTATGCTAATAAATACATTTTGACATATTATAAAAGGCATTACATAAGTTAAAAATTCCATTATTTAAGTTGTGAAAATACAATATGCATAGACCTGTAAGTGTAAGCCGCCACCGTCAGTCACTGTTGACCTTTGGAAGGCGCCGTCATGTTTTTTATTTCGACTAACCGTCGAGGTGGAAGATCAGCTTAATATTCGACAGAAGTCGACTGTTACGATAAATTTAGTGTGTGAATCTTCTGCTGGCTGTAATAAGCATATTTTCTAAAATGTACAATTATATTCCCAAAACAAAATGTTTGCCTTCCTTTGTTTCAGCCTAAATTTTTAAATCATCACATTAGTTTAGAACTTGTAATGTTAAACTGCATGAATCAGTCGTAGAAAAGTGAAGTCAGAGAGTAACAGCTTAGCCGCTGGAGGTTGGGCTAAGTTACTTACAGTTATCACATCGACATGCTTACAGGTCTACAATGCATGATGACAAGTTTCGTTCAAGTCCAGTCAGATATTATCAAGAAAGATAAATATAAATCAAAACCGCCTTCACGTAGACGGATGGACAGTGTGAAACAAGACGGTACTTCAATATTTTGGGGCATGTAATTGCTTGTGTCGGCATTTGTATTCCGCCAATTTAAGTGAGGTAAGGACGAAATATTCATTAGTACACACACTTTTGAAAAAATGAAATAGCCACCATGGACGTTTGTGGACAAGGGTGTCCATCTAATGAATGTTAATGTGTACTTTTGAAAGTTACAGAGTCTTGTTACCACGATGCTTCATTTAACCCTGTCTATTGTACGAAACACATTTAAGGTGCCTAAACATTGATAGTGTATTGTAAGCTAAAGTATGATGAGACGTCCATTGGATACTTCTATTGATCAACTTGTCAAGAACTGGTGAACAGTGGTTTTGTCTCTGAATCAAGTTAACATGAAATTGGAGACTTTATGTATCTAGGAGCCCGAGGTGGTCACTATATATTGGCTACAAAATGATATTTAGAGTAAATGACATCAATTGACCTCGGTTGGTGGTATAACTTGTAAAATGACATTTTAGTTGTCACCCCTCCACTGTTTTGTCAAAGGTTACGTTTTGATAACACTTTTAATGGAGGTGTGATTCTGGAATGCTCCACATTTTCAACACAAAAACCAAAAACATTGTTTAATCTGGTTATCTTAGGATTCCTCGTATATAGTAAACAACACTGAAGAGTTTATTTGATTGGTTTTATTTCTAGTAATCGTGGTGCATTGCAATTACATCTTACATTACAAATTACAAACCAGTTTGACCTGCCCATTAAGTAGTAGCGCAGCCAAGTTTACGTCCGAAAGGGGGCGAGATATCTGAAATTGCCCGAATCTCTTACCTAGGTATGAGATTTTTGCCCGAAAAACTTGCTTTCGGGGCTGCGAGGGGTGGGGGTGCCCCTCTGCCTCCGCCACTGCCATGAAGGTGCAGGGTCTTTTTTAAGTCCTTGAAACTCACTATTCTGCTATTTTGTTGTCTATTATTAGATAACAATCTGCTACTTAAGAGAATCTTAAGTTTTGTTGGCACTTTTTGTTTACTGGAGCAATACGCAATATGTTCGACAAGAGCAGTACAACCATTTTTTTCATTTCATGAAACTCTTATTGAACTGGTTTTATTATATTCACTTATATATATACTTCACCAACACTGAAGTAGGCTAATAACTGTCTGAAACTTGAAATTTGAATCTTTCACTGGTCACAAACCGACCCTTATCAGATTTCCATCAGAAATTATCTCCGGTCTCATAGCAGGTTAATTTTCTCAAAGGTTATTGTTCTTAAAACTTACTCGCTATCTGAAAATTGTGTCAATTGGGGCTCATTTACTGGTATTAGACTGTGATAATGTGTGATAAGGGTTTTATACAAAATAATTATCATGTTGTCAAATTCAGTTAAAACTTTCAGATTACAGAAATCTGTTCACTGACCCTTAAATTGTCCCTTAGTAGATCAACAAAGAAGGGTTCGACGATTCCATCAGTGATGACCTAATTGTGTGTCGGGCCTAACGTTAGATTTTTACTGTACATAGCTTAAGGCTTATTTTTTTAAAAAAGCACTTTGGAACTTAAAATTTACGAATTGAGGCGCTTCGAAAAAAATTTGACTTTTCACCTTATCTCCAGATTTTTAAAGGCAAAATCTCAAGATTTTTTTTCATCACCTGTACACACGTATGTTCAGAAGTATCGTGAATAATATCAAAAGGTGGCATGGAATAGGGTTCCTTAGAAATTTTATTAAGATGTAAAACCTCACATTTCACGGAAAAAATGTTGAAATCTTTTCAAGTGTCCCTTTCCAAGAACGTTCAAAATTTATTAAAGATGTGAAACAGGGGCCGAGATGTAATAATGTTATGTAAAAGAAAGTGTGAATTTGTTAGCTGTAGGATGATATCGTGTCTTGGTCACTTTCCAATGCTAAATAATGGGAAATCTGTCTTTAGAAGTTAGCCACCGCTAATCCTTGCTCTGGGCATATATTAGGCCTACTCATAATAAAATTATTTTAAGAAGAGACATATTTTTGAAATTAGTGCATCATACTAGGAATGTTGAATTATGAAGGAAAAACATACTTTCCATTAATATTTACTCATTACAAAAATGTATTTATCAAGGGGTACTTTTACGTCCCCCTCTCTTCGTGTTCTGTGTAAATGACCATGAGAATGACTTGTATATATACATTGGTACAAAAACCCTTTTAAATAGTTTTAACACGTTCTGAGGGTCCTTAGGCCAGGGAGTTGTCAAATTTCACAAAACAGCTTTATGTTCCATTCAGTTACAGAATAAGTAACGTTTTTGGTCTGGTATAGCTAATTACTAACTACTAGTAGCGTCAAGAACCAAACTTTTGTCCATAGATGAATTCATATTAAATTTAATCGTAACAAATTGAAAGTTGTTTAAGATGGGCTATTATGATAGGATTTAACTTGTCATAGAAAAATTTGAGTTATCTTATTCAAAATGACCACATGGTCGCTTATCATAAAAAATCTCACGGAAAACAAATAAGAGGCTTAATAAGAGTTTTCACCACTAGAAATTCTCGGATGGACAGTTACATTTTAGTGGATGCCATAATTAACCCTACAGATAAAATCTTTTCGCTGTCGGGGATCCAGAAATTTGTCGCTTTTTTATGTGATCAGATTATGATAATAATATAGGGATTGTAACCATTTTTCACCTAGTTCAGAGACATTCACATAATGCTTATTACTTTTCTCTCCTTGCTGACACCGAGTTTGAACCATAAATTGTGTTAATTGTATAAACTTCTCAATCTTCGTTTTCTACAGACAGATTATAATATATGTACAATTTTCTCTTTGAATATCAAGAAGTAAGTTCATATCAATATACATGCTGAGAAAAATAAATCAATAACCAAATATGTATCGCATCGTATAGAACTGTATATTTTTACCAATCGCCAAGCTGTTTGGTTGGTTGAAATGTGGTAAAAACTATTCATGCCAATTGTCCAATCGCGTATATAATATACTAAATATTAGCATCAGACACTACATATAACACTGTCATGTATACGACTATTTCGTAATTTTGGAAAAAGAAAATGTGGCTTGCCAAAATGCACAGGCTTTGGGCGATCTGTAGATTGTGCTTAAGACACTATCGGTTTGCTGTGGTTAGATCTGGTGTATTCGA
The DNA here is from genome assembly GCF_000327385.1 of Lottia gigantea. NCBI lineage: Eukaryota > Metazoa > Mollusca > Gastropoda > Lottiidae > Lottia > Lottia gigantea. Next base: position 2,368,198 of record NW_008708846.1, read on the forward strand.
TACTTAATTCAAAAGTTGAAAGATGTAACTAATGGTTACTATAAAACTTCAGCTGATTTTTGTTGCTGTAAATAATTTATACAGATATAATATGTGCTGCTTCTGCTGAAGTGTTGTGGTAATTAACCGGGATGAGATCTTCGTATATTCTTATGTCACCAGCAATTAAATACGTGAGTCATGAACAGAATTGTCAAATTTTGGGTTGTTAGGGCTGCTTTACAAAGTTTGGAAATTGATTATCAGAAATACGTTTCCGCATCATGAGATAAGCTTTAGTCAATTCGATGTGCTGGTAGGGAAGGGAACAGACATTTTTTCTTCGTTGATAACAACCGGATCATATATCTGAAATGACCTACAACTCTGCACTCTGGTAGAGGACAAACCTGTACAATACTAAAAGCATAAAAGTCATAAGATTGAACACAAATTTCAAATGTTTTTTTAGTTTAAGAGTAAAAGGCAACGGTTGCTATTTTTTTATTCATAATTTAGACAGTGAAATCAATTTCTGGTGTTCATTTCAATGACACATTCCTTTCTTTGTCTAGTAAAACACAAGATCCACTCCATACGTCCAGAACCATCATTTGTCAAAATATTTGTCTAGTTTTGTTATTATTATATAAATATTATTCATGTTGATATTTTGTCAATATTGATTCTTGGATTACCCAAGTGTAGAAAATACCTGCTCCGTGACCTCGTTATCATGTTGACCTGACATTTTGGCAGACGACACTTTGATTTGATTGACAGGTGAGCGCCAGAAAAATGAGATAGCCTTGTTTACTAATGAATTTAATTGCCCCCTATTATTTAAATGCATTTAGTACCGGGAACTTTAGTCGCTATTGGTTTAAACAATTAAAACGTAGTTAATTAATTCGCCATTTCAAAGAGCCTTGGGAACTAGGAATTATACCAACAGGCACTAGAAATACCGACTTAAAAATTCTTCATTGTACTTTTTATGAGAGCTTCTCATACTGCTAGGCAACAACTGATATTATAATTACAAATAGGTAATCAAACTTGATAGTCATTGAGTAAGATAACCTAAGCATCGACAGTATACAGATAGTTAACATGCACATATAGATAACAATTAAATAGTAAATACAGACAATTATTTGCCATGAGCTTATTTCAATGATTTAAGTGAAAAAAAAATAGCCAGGACATATAGGTGTTTGATATTGCGTTAATCAAAAAAAAAAAAAAATAAAACAACTTTTCTGAAAAAAAATATATATATTAACCAAATTAGAGACAAATGTATTGGTGACCAGATTTCCATGTCTGAGATCGCCATTACTTTTCCGGAAAATTTATGTTTCCGCATAGGCCGCAATTTTGAGTAGTTACAATGAGTTTCTGATGTGTTTAGGGCACACGCCATTATAAATAGTCAACATTAGTAAGATGTGGCGGAAACAGTATTCCGTTCTCATGTATTTTTATAGATTTCTTTACGGAAACTCGAGGTTTTGTTTGAGACAGTAGTTATGTTGTTATTCGTCCATGTTTCTATGATTGGTATGTCCGTTTTAAAGGCTATAATATTCACTGTTCAGTAATTTACCATTGGAAGTAAGACTCTATCGAACCGTAATTTACTCATACCCATTTAGAAAATATCGGTTATTATAGATATTGGCCTCATCTTGTTTTAGTTGTCTTTGCAAGACGTGTAGCACAAAGGGACTCGGCTTTTTGTCCCATCCGAATTACTGGATGCCTTTCTCGTGTCAGTGAAAGCAATCTGAATATTCTGAGGCCAAACCCTGACCTGAGCGGATATAAGACCGGACCTCAGAGTTAGTTTTACTCGCTGAGCGATCATGATTATTATGATATGCAGTTCAAATAGTATTAAAAGAATGTTGCTTGACTATATACTGTCATGATCCAAAGGATCGATTTATCTCTGGATATACATATGATTGTGGTGTGATACAATAATGTACATTCCCAAAATACTGAGCTTTAGGGCATTTATAGGTACAACATTCCGAATATTTCTTCCAACACCTATATTTTCTGTAACTCCGGACAAACTTGACCAGATTGTGTGACTTGTCCGTATACACCTACTTAGGCTAGAAAATCCTTAAGGAACCCCTTTAATTTAACAACACTGTTGGCCTTAATCCACATGATTAGTAGGTCACAATCTGGACATACTTAGTACAAGTGGTCTGAATGAAACCCAATACAGATGTAGAGACTTAAAGACTAACATTTATTCTGTGGTATTTAACTTATCAAAAGATCTCAAGAGTTCCTCTGGTCGACCCAAGAGATTGGATAATATTTTGTTACGTACTGGTTTGTCTAGAAATATGTCTGGTACCAAAACCTGGTTACATGACTACCGATTCTCTGGGGGCATCACTATATACTGTTGATGTTAAAACAATATTTTTATACACACAATTCCATAATAACTCGTAGAACAAACAATGGAATGGATGGAATGCAAATCATTTTAGGTTAAGATGTTCTTTATTCAAGGACAGTATTTTGCTCAAAATACCACGTTAATCTAAATACATTGAAATTAAAATACGGATTCGATTCGGGCAAGCATTTTCTAGATTTCATTTTTTACGGATATCTATTCTATTATTTAATTTGATACTTGAAAAAACTAATCTGGAAAATCAGCTTTCCGAATATATTAAACATTGAAATGCGGATTAGTCTTGTAAAAAGGTAAGGGGCAATAGCTCCCAAGACGCGCTTCAAATTATCGTCAAAATCTTACTCTTAGATCATTTTATTGCAAATAGCCTTCTGAATTTCATCGTTCTTTGCATTAAAGTATATCAGAATAATGATTGTCTCGTAATTGACTTTGTTGAGCAGGCGTCCAGTGCGGGACTACAATTAATCTGTCAACGTTGATCAAAGATTTTACTGTCCCGCACACAATAATATTTTTTCATGTCATGTAAGATTTCTAACAATACCTTTTAGTATTTTCTTATAAGACAAAAATCGCCACTTAACCACTCAAAAATCTTGATGGCTTAATAGAATTCTTCAACAAAATCTGTCAACGTATCCGCAAAAGCTCAAATTAAATTTTAAATGAAAACATTGCCCGAAGGGTTGGGTATATCAGTTTCCATTACTTAAATTAACCCCACATAACCTTTTCAACACACTTTTGGGTATGAGAAGATCTACAATATGATATACAAGTCGCTAAAAGAAAGGTTTTGAGATTAAAATCGATTCGAAATTTAGTATTTTTGACCAATTAGATGACCGTATTTCTTAAAATACTGTATTTTTTACAATGATTAGCCCAATCTGTGAACGCTTTAGTCCTCGGGGACAATTCTAATATACCTTTACAGGAGAAAAAGATGGTTACCATACTCACGGAAATTTAAATTTTATATTTTTGTGAAAAGAATGATTACAAGAAATGGTTGTTTCGAGTCTCCCTTCGTTAAAATAAGGAATACTAAAGAGGCTCATCGTCATTGATTTTCAATTCCGTTCGGTTTACATGACGCACAACGTGATATGGAAAGCAATATTATGATGTCACTATCACAAAGTGTATTATTATAAGCAGATTTTGCGACAGTGACGTCACCAAGCGCTTTGTTTTAGTGGAATTACAGGAACCACAGACTTCTGACTAAACTTGGAATTGGGCAAAATGATGATATCAGTGTCTCTGATACGCATACAAAGATTAGAAAACCTTTTTACAATCCCTTTAAGATTTTGGGTGGTGATTAAAAAGTAACTCTTACGTGTCTGTCAGCACAATGTTGGTGCATGTCCTTTTTTATTAACAGATTTAATCTATTTGGTAGGTAATAAAAAATGTAAAAATGAAGACAGAATGGAACCTAATAATGTGTTATCTGGGTGTTGATAGCCGACAAATATAGAGATAATCTGCTTTTAGACACAGTTTGACCTTCAAGGAGTGTAAATCTGTCTATTCGAAAGATTATTAAGTTCAAAACCATTACATGCATCAAGATCTACCTGACTCTGTACAGACGCTGTGTAATTAGATAATTTTTGCATATTATAATAATATGATACCATTTAATGTCGATGAGAGCTGATCATGTATGATATGAACGTGTTTTTTGGAATATACATATACATGTAAGATCCACAGCTGGTTTGAAAAATATGGATTACGTATGTTTTTAATATCTTAGATGATTATTCAGTGAAATTCACTCCAATAACACGTCATGAATCCTATTCTGCTGGAGATAATTCCTGAATTTTTAGTTGTTATGCAAAAGTGACTGACATGTTAAACGTGCTCTAAAAACAGAAAACATTTGATGACGAATCAGTAATGCCCTATATTGATAATCTACGACAAAACAGTCGACAATAAGCACTGCGCATCCAGTCCACTTTATACCGATTTATTTCGTCCGCATCATTCAACCATTAATTTAAGCTATGAACCAACAAAAACGACGAGCGGAGCGGAAGCTTATGGGCTTCGGATGATTGTCTACCGGAACAATAGTATTACAATACATAACTTAATTGTTATCTTTACCAAGGTTGATATGCAAAGAGACCACTTAAAATGCATATCAAATATACTATACTGTATGAAATATTAATATACATGGTAATAATATTTACTACACCATACAGGTGTTTATTATTTAGCTTGCTCGGTGAGATTTTAGACGTGAGAAAATATATTAGTAAACTGTTCAGAATGTGTTTCTATCAAGACACACTTTTACTGCCCGTCTTACTTCTATTGCTGTATCCTTACTATCAACAGCTCACTGTCGAAATTTGAAGCTGCAAATCCTTGTATGTCCAGAATTATCCGTGTTTGAAATTTGAAAAGACGACTCGTTTTTCTTGAGACTCCGTAGAGATATAGAAAGTGAAATTTCTAGTTTGAGGCATAATTGACGGGATAACGCTATTTTTGTTCAGTTCTAGTACTTATGAAAACTATTTACATTTAGTCAAAACCCAAATGAACACTCGAAAAAGGCGAATCAAGGCCTTTAACGCAATCTGTCCAAGATGATCAACACGTGCAGTCTTTAATGAGCAGTTGTTATTATTATTATATATGTATAATGTGGTATGTAAACTGCAGATACAGTGCAGCATATACTCGACTTTCAATAATCTTTACATTCACAGGAAGCATCTGCCAGGGACAAATTCTGACAAATTACCCAACATTCAAATCAAATTTGATATATTTTTCATGAGAATCTATGCCAAAGGCACTTTAAACTGTTTAATCTAGAAATAGACGGACCTACAGTCTACATTTAAAACATTTTGCTACCGATTTTTTTTAAATGAGAACTTTCTTTGATAGTAACGTTTTATATACGATTTCATTCAAGGGAAGGAATTGTCTACAATTTTATGTGACCAGTGAGGCTACTTATAGAAATTCTTTCAAACCAGTTTTAGACAGAATGATTGCATCTAATATGTCGCAGATTATGAAGATATTAGAAGACCGTTGCCCATAAAAGGTCTTCAGAGCACTGTAATTCGATGCATTGCACGGAGGTACATTGTGTACCTCTCTATATAAGAGAATTTCCCTGACATGAGACCCATATATCTGCCGTTCATTGCGCCTCCTTTCTTGTTCCTTTTTCTCCCCTCCTACCTACTCCCTTTCCCCTGACTCTTAACTTCCTAAACCCCTTCTCACTTGCACCCCTGCTTCCCAATTCTTTCTGGATAATATTCTACCTCTAGCTCTCCACTTCCCAGAGAACTTTCTTTGTCACTGTCCTCTCTTCCCTGTTTTATTTGAAGGTTGGATTTCCTGGTCTAGGAATGTTTTCGACTCGTCTTTTCGATAGAGGAACCGAAGCTAACGAAATTCAACAATAGCGCACATTTTAAGATCTGTAAGTTCACCTACTTTTGATCTGTATTCTACATTATTAGTTTTCATGGTCTTGATTATTTACATTGTATTAACATGTACTACACTTTCAAAGCACACTTGTTGTTTTGTATGAAATAAAGGGCTTACTTTTGTACATAACGATGTTGTAACGTTGACAAACGGCACTTGGTTACGATTTTTTTTATTTCTTTAAAGACAACCGACTTAATCCATTACGAGCAACAGAAATGACTTAAGGAATGTTTAGTAAATACTAAAAATCAACAAACTGCATCAATAGTAAATCTGCTACGGCGGCTTCTTAAAAACCATGTCAATAATCAATTCTTTAAGGTAGCAGGCGGAGCTGCAGTGGCTCATTGAGTTAGACTAATTTCGTGGCGGTGCCCCCAAGACGTCAAGTACAAATACGAGGCAGACTGACTTGAGGGTCAACCATCGAGGTTGAGATTAAATATACGGCGTCATAGGCGCATGTTTCTGGAACTTTTCAGAGCGTTCCCCCTCAAGAATTAGTTTGTAAAATAGATTTGATTTGTCGTATACTGACACATATTTTGAGACGAATATGTTAGAAGTTATTATACCCTGAGATATTCATAAAAAATACCATACATATTTTGATTTACCTGTACAAGACTATATGACAGATAGGGCCTGTACCTAAATCTATTGTTAATCCTAACAAATTATTGAGATTATGAAGAAAGTCATGGGACCTTGTACCGGATACTCAAAACAGTCAACCTTGGTTTGCAAATTGAATATGAAGGATGACCCGCATTGTAGAGATAAATCTTTAATGATTTTTGGAAATTTTTTTTAGAAACATAGTCTTATTAAAAATGTCATTGATGAGTACAGAAAAGATTTTCGGTAGACCTACCTACCTACCTACCTCAAAAAGCAGCCCTGCAATCTCTTCTAGTTTTAAAGTCGTAAGGCCCCGTCACACTGGCAAGGTGTTCTTATTGTGCTGATACTACGCGGAAGATAAGTTCAGGTCGCTGTAAACGTGGTATATGTTCAAGACAAACGCCAAGGTTTGACGATCTGTACTGGAACGCTTTGAGAACGTCATTGGATCAAGGATGTCGTTAGACAAGCATGTAACATCTCCTTGTGTGGTATAAAAGCGTATTATGCACGTGACAAACACGTTAGAACGCAATGTGGTCGCTACTCAAACTCAATACCATTGTTGGTTATTCTTAAACGAACTGCATAGCGTGGTAATATTTTGATCTTGAGTTAGAATCTACTGCTTTGATAGCTGTGTTTTGAAGGGATATGTTTATGTTTATGTTTTCTAAAATTTTGTATAATATTAGCGGATAACGATAAAATAAAGTACCATTAAAGACAACCATTATCATTAATTTCTTCTGCTTTCAGTCACTCTCTATTATATGTTTACTTACTGAGATATTTACAATGCAAGTTACTTCTAATAAACATACTGGAATACAAGTAAAGTCTTTTAAGTCTTCATGTTTGATGATGTGTGCGCCAAATTTCCAGGGTTTATTTTGAAATTTGAAAAGGCGCGAAGGGGTATTAGCAGAGCTAATGAATCAGCTACGTTAATTGTTTGAAGGTAGAACTACGACCACAATAGCCCTTGCGAAAGGTATTTGCTCAAATGAAGAATGAAGCAATTGACCGCAAGTTGCATTGTGATCGTTATTGCATGATTATATACTATGCCCCAATCAATTAAAACTCTCTCCCATTCTTGTCTGTAATTTAGTATTGTGATGAATCAAATTAAAAGTACTACAAATCCGATTTCATAGGCGAACCAATTCAGAGATCGGATTATTTCGGACAACTTTCTAATCCAAATTTGAACATTTACTGTTTTATCCCGAATGATAATATTATTTTTACATAAGACAGTACTGTCCTTAACAATTTAAGGGCGATTTATTCGCCTACAAGTCTGGAACCACTGAACCCTAAAGTTGGAGTACATCAGTGGCATGACTGAAATCACACCCCCATTACGTAATGAGTTGGTGTATTTTGGTACCATTTACAAAATGTAATAATTAGTACCAGACAGGCTGTAATCTCCCCCCCCCCCTCCCACGAAAATAAAAAACCAAAAGAATACAGTTCTGAGAGCTCAATAATGAATGAAATCCTTATAGACATTTTAAAACTCATTGACCTACAATAATGAATTATTAATTTGATATCTTTAGACAGAAGTGAGAAAAAATAGTAACCAATATCCAAATATGACAATGATACTGTATCAGTTTCTTGTGAATAGACACGGTGCTTAAACCCTTCTATCTATTGTTGGCAATGTTGTTTCACCTGCAAGAATGTCCAATCTGCTTCAATTATCAAACAATATATTCAAATAGCCGAACTCACGCCTGCATTTAATTGTAACGGAAACGCGTGACCAATAGTTAAATGTCGTCAAATTGGGGCTCTTCTTTTTCAATCGGAAGAATAGACGGCTGCTTGTTTTGCCTTTGATAACCTTCATTTGAACTGTCCGAGAGCAAACAGTCGGCAAGATGACTTGTTTTTCTTCGAAAAGAGATGAAAACTATCCATTGCTTTCTTTTCCCATAACGTTAATCATGTTATTGTAAAATTACCTACTAACAATGCCACTGCCGCTCAGATGTGACAATAAACAGAGATTCAAGTGTATTGCAGGATATGTAGACAACATTGATGTAGACCAAACATTGCACCCCGATTGGCTATGTCGATCATCAGAAGCAAATTGGAATTTTTGATTCTCTTCTTTCATAAGAAAATATGAAAATCGGTACTTTTTTTTATCAAAAAAGCATGAAGGCTTATTAATTTTTAAATAAGAATCTCAGAGTTGCTAAAAATGTAGATGTCCTGGATTTTGATATATTACACCATATTCTGGTTGGTTGGTTGATTTGTTGTCCTGTCAGCTGAGAAACTTTTCGCCAATTTGACTTTGATTTGCAGTTTGCACTCCATCACACCTCGTAAAATGACTGTTAGTTTATTAGTCGGTGATGGCTGTCCATCTTAAAAAAATATGACGGCTACTGAAATGACTGACATGCGACATTTCACCTTTATTAGGATATTTTTCAATAAGTGGGGATGTTAGTAGAAGGGATTAAGAAAATTCTCTCTGTCAGTTTACTTGTATTAGACAAAATGACACAAATTTATAGTCAATTTTTATTTGACCACTAAAAATGCTGATTCTATCTCTTTCACTATGGCTTGACCTAGGCCTAATGTTATATTGAACAAAACCTGTCCGAGTTTGGTTTTTATACCACTTTTTCTCCAACATTTATTTTAATAGCACTATTTTGAAAACCACCTCACAGAGGCGGGAGGGATTCTTCTGTAAAAGTTACCCTTATTTCCTAAACAAAGTTAAAATAAGCTCTACAGTACATATTAAGATTGCACAAGGCACATACCAAAACACAGAATTGGGATTTAATACAAAATAAATTTTCTCTGAACTACTATGCATTATACATATTTCATGTAAGTTTTCAGTTCTAATTTGACTGTATCTTTTTCAGAGAGGGTGGCGACCCATTTTAACGTTAGTTGATGCAATCTGTAACAACATGAGGCATAAAAATTTAAACCTCGATGCATTAAAGAGCAATTAGTGCAGAAGTCGTACGATAGCAGAAGTAAGGGTGTCTTCCGTTTGAAACCGGATCATTTTAAACGATAATGCGACTTGTCCTTTGTACAAATCTTGTCAGGGCGAGGGCTTTATTTAATTTACATTAACGTCTTCCTTTGACGTAATCTTGGGTGGCTCTCCAATTGTAGAGATAGCAAAGGTGTATGATGTTGGTAATTGGTGCTTCAAGTTGTAAAACGGTCTGGTGTCAAAATGGCTACCAAAGGTCAAAGTAAGTTTTTTCAAAAGTATCATTTAGTCACAAAGAGAACCATCCTACATGATAGTATGTTTCAATCACATGTTTTAGTTTCATTGCATTGGAAAGGTGTAAAAAGTACACAAATGTTGATCTAACCATTTCTGAATATAAACTTGCAGAAATGTTGAAGGCATACTTGCCTTTCTAGAAACAATGTTGTGTTACTCTTCGTTCGTTTTTAGTATGGCTTGTACAAGCTGCTTAATTACTAGAATCGACACGAGCTGACCGAAACAGTGAAAGTTTTCTCCCACATATATCACTGTATCCAGAGGCCATAAAACCAGACAACAAAAGACCAGATTAAATAATAATTTGTTGATAGGATTAAAGGAGCAAGTCAACATGATGTAATACCAAATCATTATATAATATAGATTTACTGGTCTACTGCTCAAATAAATTAAAGATAATGTGCCTTTATAGTCGGCACGTGTCACTCATATCAATAACCGCTACCAGATACTCTTGGTTAAACTCGATTTTCTTGCTTGCTGTAAATGAAATTACGTTCTACGTATTACGTTCTAGGCATGGTGAAAACATACATTGCTGAGCGGTATGCAATGAAGCTTTTACTAGAAAATATCTACCAGCGCTATTTATTACAAATATTATTTACGCCATTTTCATTTAAACCTGACTGACCATTTATAGGCCTACCGTGGAAATGGTAATATTTTTTTCGATTTTATTCGTTCAAAGCGTTTTTCTTGTACTTGAGCTTAAACTATTCCTTTTTTAATATCTACTAAAATGAAAAGGTGTGACATCTTGTACATAGAGCGTCAACTATATTCAGCATGAACCGACCTTCAGTTCAGTGACTGGGGAATAATTTGTCCCTTTGCAAATATGTTCATTTTCGACTACGTCAAGAGACGTTGGAGACAACTCTAAAACATGGTCAAATTGGGAAATAGGAAATGCGCCCAAACTTTCGAATGGGACAATAAACTGATGCACGTATGTTCCAAACTGTGCCACGAATACTGCTGCCCTGACAAAATGACCACATTGCACACTGTATTGCGTTGACCCAATCGGGTACAGATATGTATGATGCATGTTAGTAATTATTTTAAATGTTTTATTTTGGAAGTTTGCTCACCAGATTCTAATGAATGCTAGGATTTAAAATATCTGTTTTTTAAAATTTGTTTGGTTTAAAATTTGAATTGATCTAGTTGTATCTCATGATTTTGACCATTGTAGTATTGGCGAGTGTCGCGCAAAGCAGACCATGCTTACTTTTTTCGAAATAGCTGATGGTATTTCTCTTTGGAGGAGTCTACTACTATACTACCTTTACTACCGATTTTGCCATTCTTTGGACGAGATTTTTGATTGACGGAATTGTCTTGGTTGTACGGATTTTTATCTCATAATTCAGTAAAATGTCAAATAGAAACAACCTATATTTTCGAAATTTATACACTAAAATATAAGGAAATCTTTTTGACTTATGCAAAATTGCATTTTTTATTTATTTTTTTAAATCCCTCATTATGACTCATTTTGTCAGAGCGGGTCATATTTCTTTAAAATAGATGTATCAAGCTGCTAATTTGACAATATTTTATCAACACTCTAAGGAATAAACTAAAAAATTTGTTAGAAAATTAATACGTTAAGTTTCTGGAATAACCATTAAATATAACAACGTGATATATACAATTTTTAATTATATAATTGATAATTGTCTACGTTCAACTGTTACAATGTCAGTCACTGTATTCTTTAGTCAGCAATTTGACTTTTTTTTTATCGAATGTTTCACTCCTTAAAGATGGTTTTCCTTATTTTTTAGTGTCAAATTATGCGAACTATTTGATTAATTGGTGTTTGTAATGAATTATCATGTATTCTTAATCATATCATTATGTTCTTATTGCATATAATTAACTTTTTAACCAATCATCAATGCCCATGTGAGACTGAAAACTGGTATTTTTCATTAGAAAACCTCGAATTTCTTATTCATATTTATAAAGTATTAGCATTTTCATTTTCATAAATGAAAATAAGGGAACCCATCTTTAAGTGCAGAAATGATGTTTTCTCTTAATATGTTTTTCATAATGTGTAAGGTTAAGTTGGACATTTTAAAGGGAAGACTAGGCTCTTAATTTCTTTCAATCGTTTTATATTCAGATCAGGTTTGAATCCAACATGTATGCATTAATATGCTACGGTGACAAAATGTACACAGGTCGTTATATGATGGCAAGGTGAAATTTTTCTTTTGTATAATTTACTATATAAAGTCACATTTAAATTTAAGACTAATCGTAAAGTGTAATCAATCATATTCATATTATTTAATATTGATAATAGACCTGTAAATATATATATTAAGCTGGTCACGGTGTCAATAATCCTTTCATATACACATATTCATGTAGAATATTTTATGTGCATTATAAAATGTAAAATACATGAAGAAAGTAGGCTATGTTGATGATAGTTTTATAAATATTGTTTAAGAAAATATCTGAAGTTTGTATACTTTAGCAACCAATATATCAAACATGCGCGATTCTCTCAATTTTACTAGCGAACATGTCCTCCTTTATTTTTCTTAGTGGGGTCAACAATGAAATTATATCCGGGTGAATATTTTTCCATCGCGGTTCAAGTGTCCGGCATTGTATTGGTCAAGTATAGCAGAAAACATTCCATGAATACAAACGTATTATTGGTCAGCGATTCATAAGTTTGCAAACATCTTCAATTATCAACCAACAGAACAATATTGTTCGTAAAGGGATTCGTTCCCAGAGTTTGACGTGTACATCTATTGTCTATGAATCTCTTTTGATGCTTGCTATACCTGAAGGTGCAGGGTTCAATCTTCGCAAAGGTTGAGCTACACCTTTGTATTTTTCAATCTGATTCTCCCTGTCAGTGATGCAGGTCGGGGGATCACATGGACATAGCGTTAAGACAATAACCAAGGTCCTCTGATCTACCGTTTGTGCACGTTAAAGATCCCTTGACATTTGGGAAATAAGAGAGTAGTAATTTCAATATGCTGACAAAATTACCTTTAGTGTACACTGCATGGTATTCTATGTTTTCATTAACCTGAAAACATTCATTTGGTTATTGTAACTGGAGAACTAATGGATAGAATCCCTTGAAAGTGTAACTCTTGAGAAAGTCATAATAATAATTGTCTTGTTTAATAAAGAAATAGCTAGCTGAGAATCTCCTTTACACTTGGAAAATAAAGAACATATGTCCAATAGAGAGGTCAACAACGAACCTTGTTTGATATTTTCCCGACCACTGCATTTATTATTGTAATTGATAGACGTGCAGTGGGCGAACAATTCGGGGATAATCAACCATGAACGTTACTTTATTTTATATTAAGACTAAGCTCTTTTGAATGTATTTTAATGCAAAGACATATTCATAATATTAGTCTCGTTAAATTTATAATTTGTGAACTCGATTGACCGTAAGAGTGTGTAGAGAGGCCAATATAAAAGAATATAATAATTCACCACTCCATACAGTCGGTAAGAAATCGCCCAGAGCACTTGGGGATGCAGTGGGATGATTTTCATTTAACACCATACGGCGAAAACTAATTAATACAAACATTACAGTAAGGAAAGAGGAACAAGTTGATGATAAGTAAATTCAACCAATGGCCCAGCATAAGACTATACAGCTATTTTCAGGATTTTGTTTTATTTCTATTTATCAATAAGCATATATACCAAGTGTCACCAAATCATTATCATAATTATATTTTGATCAAGTTAAAACTAAAGTCCTGAATATTGAATCTGTAAAAGTCCACAAGACGTCTAAGATAAGACAGGAAAGCCACAAACTTCGGCTAAATCCTCCGATTGATCATCAGTTTGCCAGCAATCTAGTTTCTTCCTAGGTGCAAGGTAAACCGTAGCCTCCCTTCAATATATAATGGCATATTTGAAACTAAAATAGAGAGATAAGAACTGAAAGTTGTTTATGAAGGGTATTAGTATTTAACAGATTTATTCCCTAATCTCAAATAGATCATCTCTAATTAATTATTATATCTCTGGTTATTATTATATATAAATACCGAAATCGCAAAAATCCACACAACAAAACATTGATGTTGCCGATGATAAAATCTTTCATAAACAACGATCGCAGTCTGAAAAAAGGTAGAAATTGATGTTTGCAAAAGAACAAGGCGCGAGACAATAAAAATATGATATAACTTACATGTACATGTATATGAGAAATGAAATAAAATATCAAGATGTTTTCACGTTTTAAATAGTGCCCAAAACATTAATTTGTAAAGCGATATAGAAATAGAAATATTTGCAATGTAATATGAAATGATGCAATTAAAAATTTCACTTGACTAGCAGAAATAACATTGGTTGGAGGAATAGACATGCATAAAAAATAATGTAATTTAGATACCGTAATGTGCTAATTTGTTGTTATAAGTAACTAAGAAAATAATTCGCATCTGTGTTTGAATATCTACGAGTAGACTATTTGAATTATTGTATGAGGTTTGAATGTAAAGCTATCGGTTGAAAACATGGTAATGCCAAAAGTGCTACGAAGAGGATGTTAAAATTTCTAATTACTTTGTCGATTTCAGCAGACCATCAAAGATCTAGAACATAATATGTTATATTTGTTTTGGTTCCCAATTTCTTGGACTTTGTTCGCTTATACATACTGGCATCCTTTAAAGAAAAACTTTACAATGAAACAGTTAGCCTAATGTTGAGAGATGTAATGGTTCAGGGACAAAAACAACGAACTTTTGTTCTGCCCTTTGCCAGATATGAGTTATTGTTTTTAATGCGGTTTTTCTGGTACCCTTTGAGGAGTTCTTTGGTACTTTCAATATAAGTTATAAAAATATATTATTGTTCTATTAATTGATCGAGTGATATTGATGCAAACTGGCATTGTATGCGTTGTGGTTATCACGTAACTTCGACTCAATAAAAAGATCCATTTAGATAACGTTATAATTCAAGATTTATGACATCGGTTGAATAGTCTATAAAACATAATTTACTTATTAAGAAAAGGGAAAACAAACGAAATAAAATTTATGAGAGCAATGTTAAAAGACGTTGGTATGTGGCAAGGTTACCTACTTGGCCCCTTGTTATTTTACCTTTGTGCTGTGACATAGTTCACGTCATGTCTATATAATCTTCTAGGCCTTCCACTCATAAACTACAATATTAGCGTGAATTCATTTCTCTCACTGTTTATTTGTAATGAACCTCGTAAATACTTTTCAAGTATACAACAAGAATGACATAAGTATATTTGAAGGGGTTGACTAAGACCAAGAGATCGCCACTGACAAACATACTTTCCTTTTATTTTAGCAAAGATGAAACGAGAAGGAAAACGTGTTTCCCCAACCCCTCTAACCTTTGACCCATACATGGTTTCCAGGCTCTGAATCTCGTAATTACGAATCATTACGCTGAATTTTTCTCGTCAGTCCACAAATAGGAATGTGTTTGGTATACCATAACGAGTCTTTCTGAAGACGCGATATATACCTACTGAAAGTGTCTTGTCGATTAATAAACCGTGTTCCAAGTAATCTCCCCTTGTTATTTTAACCAAATTCAGTCTAACAACAATTTTTTATTTAAATTATGAAATGTATCGACGTAATGTAAAGTGACAGTTCAAATGAAATGTTTGTAAGAAGTGTGAAAAGTATTATCTAACCATAAAAGAGGATACACTTGTGGATATGAAAAAGGGCATTCATGCCCAACTATCTTCCTCTAAACAATATTTTTCTTACGAGGGATTCAATTAATTCTTATGTGTAATAAGATATCTACTTAAGGGGACTCATAAGAAATGACCACTTGAAAAATAAATTCGGGTTTATGTAATTGAAATAGGGTGTCTTAAATACCCAAACAAAATGATTGAGGTCGAATTCTAGAGACGAATTTTTCATAAAATTTGTATATTAGACGTCCAACAGCGTCAGTTCGTTCAGATTGAAATTTTATAAAGAAAATAACACATATTTGTGAATTATGTTCTCTACATATTTCTTAACAGCTCGGATATAGTTCGCAACATTGTCAAATAAGTAACTGGAGAGGTGTGAATTTTGTCGTGATCGTAAGAATCGTGATTACTATTGTGATATTGGATCACTATAAACTGTTATTGGGTGGCCAAACTAAACAAGGTTGATAATGCTTGTAAAATTAGTATAGTCGTTTTGTAAAGAAGGATACATGTTACTATGTGAAGTACATGTATATGATTGCGTCGTACATATACTTTTGTTACTAGTTCGTTCATATCCTTTCGGAATTCAACTATCTATAGCACTGTATATTAATTCAATAATTTTCATAGAGCATATGAATCGAATTTTCCCATCTGATATCGAGGATATTCTTGACTATGTTGTATCAAGGACGATTATAAAGATGCTACACTAATACCTTTACATAATAGATTATGAATAGCCACCATATGAATGAATAATGATTGCATCTAACAACCAAATTTCAAAAATCATCCCGCCAGGCACTAATTCTGTTCTTTTTAAGAACATTTGTAAAGATAAAGAGTACCCAGCGATAAAAATATTTTACAACAATTTTGAAACAAGTTGTACGAGTTTTTTGTAAACTATGTTTGAAATTCTTTTAAATAAAAGAAATAAACAAACTTCACAAAGCTTTCACACCTTGAAGAAAATTGTAAAATTACACAACATGATAGATGTGGGCAACCATTTCTCAGTTACTCGCTAACCAGATATACATGTTTCTTGTCCCGTTTTGGAAAGAGGGGTGCGCTTTGTGCACCCAGACAAACGTAAGATGATAATGTCAACAAGTTTACAATGACTTGTTCTTCGTTTGGTCTCTTTTCATGGTCTGAACATCAATTGTATTCGCTTTTCAATCAAATTTTGAGTTAATGTCTTTATAATTACAACTACATTCTACTTCTATTGTAATTCTAGTTCAAATCTCTAATTCATAATGAAATACAAAATGTACATAGTTTCTTGTATTCTCACAATGAATATCGTGGTTATTTTTCATATTACTTAAGATAAAGGGTCATGCTCGAGTTGTGTTGTGGAAATATAGCATACAGTAAGCAGTGACTTAGCCAGGAGTTCATTACCTTGGGGAGGGGGGCATTCTAGCACCTTTGCTACCCTTTTGGTTTTAAGAGGGTATTAGTGTTAATGGTGAGCTTTCTTTTGAAAAATTTGCTAATCTTGGAAGGCGGAGAATGCATAACACGGTTTTGACTGAAAGTAGAATAAATTTCTTATGTCCCTAGGGGTAGAGCTATGCCCCACCCCCTACACACTAAATACGCAACTGACAGTGCAGTACTGAAGTAACTTTAGTACTTTAGGTAGATTGACGATCTTATCTATCTGTAATGATACCAACTGTATCTGAACGACTGTCAAAAAATTTGATTGAATTCTGTTAAGAATGGACATAACAATTAAATTTTAAAATTTGGATTTCACACTAGATCAACCAATTAGAAGAAACGTTCTTCAGAATGTAAACAAAACTTTCACAGCTTTAATAATGTGAAAAATTGAAATCAACCAAGCGGACAATTTAAATGATTAAATCACTGCGAGTTAAATTTGAAATTTGACCGACGTTGCCGTCATTGAAAGATTTGTCGATAGTGTTCATTGATTGTGAAAGAGTGTATCTACAAGGATACCCAATTTGAATTAAGAGTGCTGGTTTGGGATTAATTTTCGAAAATGGGTAATGTACAACAGATTCCAAATCCGTGAAAAATGCTGCATAAATATGCACAGTCCTTTGGTCAGGATGGAATATTTTGGTATCATTACATTTTTCGATTTCATCAAAATTAGGCAAAGAGTACTTAAATTACTGCCCTGGTAAAATTTAATTTCTTTCGCGATAAACCATAAAGAGACTTATTTGGAAACCTTATGCCTTTCTTGTTCAAAATTCTATCTGAAATTCCGTCTTTATTAAGGCCACAAGTAAGTGTAAAAAGAGATCGTGGTCGATAATGGAAGAAGTCCACACTAAAAGGTGATGGCAAAATTGACACTCAGTCAAAAACGTAACCACAATCGCTTTGTGTTATCTGATGTTCAATGTACTTTAATGCACGCCATACCAACGAAATATACTCTGTTTAAGATTTTTGACCTGTCGAGAGTCAATGCAAAATGACAAATGACCCTTTGTCCGAACTGTAGAGATTTTCTTTTCATTTTTTCATATCTTATCACCTCCTTGGGTTTAATTCAATTAAAGTTAAGAAAAGGGGTGAGATATGGTCGTAACTATTAAACAGCAGGTTGGAAAACACTTTATTGATATCATCCTCTCTATGAACAATATAAAAGGGCAATGTTTTGCTTCCTTAATCACATTGGTTAATGTTATCCATGCGATTTTCTCACTTATTGAATTCTTACGGTGCGATAATGATTCTCGTTAAATCCATGGGAGACTTAAAGTCCTGTCTACACGAACCAGAAACAAAATTGACTATATGACATATGATTTTGTATGTATTTGTGTAATTAAACTGTATAGCCGTTAGCAGTTAGTTCACCATTCTAGAAGGGGGTACGGACAGTTGCTCACTAGACAGTTGTCCCGTAATAGACAGTTGCTGTCTACATAGTTGCTCCGTAAAAGACAGTTGCCTCGTAATAGACAGTTGCTCCCTAGACAGTTGCTCCGTATTAGACAGTTGCCCTGTATTAGACAGTAACTGTTGCTCTCTAGACAGTTTCTCCGTAATTAGGGTTTGAAAATCAGGAGATCTTAATGAATATGAAAATTTAAAAATTGTCCGCCGATCCTGCATCTTAATATGCCTATCGGTCACTATGTCATCTTGTGAACTCCTGACTCATTTGTCCAGGGCTTTACTCGACTATTAAAAGGATGGTCAACCGTTTTATTAATAATGGGTAGGGTATATCAGACGATTCAGTTTATGAGGAAAAACACCATGAAGTATTTCATATCATAGATCTTTTATGAGAAAAATTCAAAATTCGCGTGTGCTAGTGATTTAATGAAATCAGTTAAAAGTTTGGAAAAACTTCAGATAACTGTTAAGAACTCATTTACCTTTTTCGACTTTCGTTCATCACCGAATTATTTGAAGTGATAAAATACCGGGGGATCAACACGCTTGTAACGTAATTAATAAGGGATAGTCCAGTGTCCAGTGTAAACAAAACCCAAGTCTATTAATATAGCAATATGCAACTCAATTCTATCATTTGCCGGAATAATTAGGTGAAATGAGTCAAATTGATTTTGGAAACTTATTCATAATGTGCTCCAAATCAACCTAAACCGACTTGCTTGCATCTGATTTCTTGATTTGTCAACTACCAATAGTCTCTTTTACTGGAAATAATTTCCAGTTGGTAATGTGACGTTTTTTTACATTAGTATGTGTGAGTGGGAAGCCTGACTCATAAAGGTAAGCAACCGTCATATAAAGTCAATCAAGGTCTTCGGATTTGCTTGATTAAAGGGGATATAGTAAAAACGCTGATTTCTTCCTGAGAAGAGAAGCTGAGCTTCGGTTACTCCTGATATAAATACCAAAATTGAGGAACCATTTTCTGTATATCGCAAAATTTATACTGAGTAATTTGTCTTCAGATTTACGAGTTATGCACTGTGCACAGAACTATGTGAATAGGGTATAACAAGTTCGTATGTCTGCAGTGGCCATGAATTATGCATCATAATAACCGACCATAGGTAATAATAAAGTTAATTTATGAGCGCGGTATGTTCAGTTGTTTATAAATAATCAGTTAGTGGTCCATTCGATTGGTTATGAAGATTCTTCATGGTCTGGGAATGAGCGAAACTGCATCTGTTTAAACTCAGTTTTCTCGATTTTAAGGTGTGCATCATCTGGATATGGTGTTTTGATTACCTATCATGTCGTGCTTCTAAAGTGATTCATAGATTAAGTTAGCATTTTTGAAAATGTTCTTAGATGATGTAAATAGAGCAACGCTACACACCAAAAATTCAAAAAGGATAGTGATATCAATTAGATGAACCCAAATTACTTTGTCGTAAATAACGTTCCATAAATCCTTAATTTGTCTTACAGGTGGTACCACAGAAAATGTAATTTAATTAGTGGAGAAACATTTGCATGCCTATACTCATCTTCAATGTGTCAAATTTCTTCTTATATCTTGACGATAGCCACTATTCTTGTATAACGGCATGCAGCGACTTGAATGAATTGTACGCAGACAGATACAGCCAATCAGAGCCCTAGACAGAAATACGTATGCATTATGGCTTCTTGTTTACAGTATTTCTGTCGTTGACTGAATTCGCTAGCGTACAATCCAATTAAATCGTTGTATTAATAAACGTCTGTGATACGAGAATAGTGGCTGTAATAGTCAAGGCATTGGACGGAGTTAGTAATATCTGCGTCACTTTCTAGCTGTACCTTGAGGTTATGGTGGTATTGTATTACCGTAGAAAATTATAAAAATAATATACAGAACGCGTTGGTCAACCTGCATCATTAATGTCCAAATTATTAAGATTTATTTTAATATTACCAGTGACACCTAATCTTTTGATCTTGATGACGTCATCAAAGTAATGATATTGTCATAGTATTAATAGAATCTGTAATAAATTATTGACATTATGAGGGTGTCTTCCTTTAATGGTCTGTAAAATCTTCTTTCATGGCTAACTTTAGATCCGTTATCTAGTCCGTGACAGTTCCCATAAATGTTGTTGAATTGTGCCCGGAGCAGAAATCATGTACATGGGCAGTCTCTATAACTATCAACAACTATCGCTAAATATCTAACAGACTGACAAATTCAAATTCGATTCCACACAATTTTTCACGCTATAACGTTTGAAAGCCGAAAGACTAAACAAAACCGCCTAAAGAGTAAATTCTTTAAACAATTTTCATAAAATGTTAGAACCCACCCTCGAACAATTACGTTACATAAAACGCAATGACTAACCAAGATTTCCTGTTTCCATTAACAGTCTGAAACTTCTGTGATTCGACCAATATGGAACAGATCAAATAAGTTTCTAGAGACATTTCGATAACTAATGTCATATCCAGAACTTTGAGAATTAGCTTTGATTGTATTCGACTGGTAGACCTACAGCGAACACAAAACTTTTGTTCACAGCATAATACAAACCTCACGTGCTGAAATTGATACAAATAAAAATAGGGTAGTAACTAGTATGAGGCATTTAAAATGCAATGGACTTAGTAGGTTTGCACCTGATCCATGCAGTATGCAATGAGGGAAATTTTGTCAGGAGGCTGACATTAATTTATTCGTCTTCGATTTCCATCTATCGGGAGGTTCCACTCAGAACGACTAGACTATTGTTACTCCAACATGCACCACTGACAGGAAGTGGACTGTCCTGTTTCTGCCCACTCTCATCATCCGCAATGTTTCTGCCCATTATATTAGCCGCTTATCCCCTACACCCGTTTTACTCCTTTATTATTATATGAGCGCTCGCATAGCATGTAGTATGCTCTGTTATTGTTTTGTCTAGCTGTTTAGCCATTTTGATTCAATATCAAAGTAAAGGCATTATCGTTTTAAAAATAGATTCGACAGTTTCTCTTATTGTTAAATGATTTTTTAATTTTATCACATGAGATATTGAAAGCTTTTTAAATGAATTATTAGGAAAACATATTATCAAAAAATAAATTGAAAATTCTACTGCATGTTTCATGATAAATTAACAAAACCTTCTGTCAATATTGATGCAATTTGTATTGGATTGCTTTTAGAGTGGATATTGTCTAAATTGGCATGTGCCAGGGTGACCTTTTGTGGCGTTTCTTTTTTTACACAGTCATAAACAATACTAACGACTTCGCACTTTTCATTATATTCAAATAGTTACATTAATCTTAATAAAGCTAATGTTTAGAATTGTTTGTGGTATTAGTACAGGTTAAGATGAACTGACCGATCCGTCGACCTCAGGAGGTGTGAGGTTAGTACTTCGGTGGACTTTCTTAAACTTTTGTGTCGGAATGTCTACCTTAAGGTATGTCAACTAGTTTGGTAATTTGGTACACATATTTTGGTTATCTTGGAATTTCCTTGTGTAAATTGTAATGTCAGAGAGTTTCTGCACTTAATCGGACCAATGAAGACGGATAAAAAATCACAAAAACCCTAATAGAGAATAAACATGGATATACAAAAGATATATTTTGATACACGTTTAGTAACGAATGTAAATAAAAAAAACAAATTGCAGACGTCATATTCAGACGATATATAGTCTATATTTACTATTATTAGCAACTGAACATAATAATTGTGACACTACTGTTCAAAGTATGCAATTCATACACTAAAAAACTTTTCAAATTGTATTTTATTAACCCTTTCAGGATCTGGTCTTAAATACAATAAAGCAGGTTTTAAGTAGTGTTAATTCGAGCAATGATATTATGATTTCTTTACGTCAGTCAACAAAGAAAAGCTTTACACTAAGTTCCAAGGCTCCAAATATGCATGTTTAACAAATACTTTGCACTTGTCTATGAATGCCATTGTATAGCAAGGTATACTTATAATACTTATCAAAGGGCACCCCGCCCAGTAGTTAAATTGGGGAACAAATACATTTGTACGTTGAAATTGAATTAAGTCAGTGACCCAGAATTAGTATATTTATTAGGCATTATTAACTATTACTATAGGTGTCATGTTATTTATTATTAATCTTTTCAGACATGGAATTTACTCGAACTAATAGTGTTAAGAATTTTTTTTCAAAGAGAAGGTTGATGACAGCAAGTATATTTTTAACCCCAAATAAAATTCTTTGCTAGTAAATAAATATTACTATGCCATGGCGACACACGACTTCAAAGTCAATGCACGAACATTTTAAGTGACAAACTAAAATTTTCACCAACACCAGACAAATTCATAGACAGGACTAAGCAGACGCAGGTGAAACAACTTACTAAATTGTCGAGTGTCATGAGAAACAACTCATTGGTGATGCAGATGAGATGAAACAACTCATTGGTGATGCAGATGAGATGAAACAACTCATTGGTGATGCAGATGAGATGAAACAACTCATTGGTGATGCAGATGAGATGAAACAACTCTTTGGTGATGCAGAGGAGGTGAAACAACTCATTGGTGATGCAGATGAGATGAAACAACTAATTGGTGATGTAGATGAGGTGAAACAACTAATTGGTGATGTAATGAGGTGAAACAACTCATTGGTGATGCAGATGAGGTGAAACAACTCATTGGTGATGCAGATGAGATGAAACAACTAATTGGTGATGTAGATGAGGTGAAACAACTCATTGGTGATGCAGATGAATTGTAACGACTCATTGGTGATGCAGATGAATTGTAACGACTCATTGGTGATGCAGATGAGATGATACAACTCATTCGTGATCATAGAGTTATATACAACTATATATTGGTGATACAGATTCGATCGAACAATTCACTGCTGATGAATATGTGAGGTGTAACAACTTACTTATGATGAGGATGAGATGAAACAACTCATGATGATGGAAACGAGAAGAAACAACTCACCAATGATGAACATAAGATGAAACAATTAATCGATGATACCAGCCGGATGAACTCACTTCTGACGATGAAACAACTCACTGGTAAAACATATAGATGAAACACTCACTGGTGACGCTGCTAATGATGAAAATGAGATGAAACAACTCACTGATGATGAAAATGAGATGAAACAACTCACTGATGATGAAAATGAGATGAAACAACTCACCAATGATGAAAATGAGATGAAACAACCCACTGACGATGAAAATGAGATGAAACAACCCGTTGATGCTACAGATGAGATGAAACAACTCATCGATGATATCAGTCGGATGAACTCACTGTTGAGATGAAAAAATCACTGGTGAAACATATAAGATGAAACACTCGCTGGTGACACAGGTGAGATGAAACAACTCACTGGTGATTAGAGGATACAACTCACAAGTTGGTGCTGATGAGGGGATACAACTCACAAGTTGGTGCTGATGAGAGGATACAACTCACAAGTTGGTGCTGATGAGAGGATACAACTCACAAGTTGTTGCTGATGAGATGACACTACTCAAATGGTGCTGACGAGATGAAACAACTCACTGGTGATACAAATGAGAGGAAACAAGTCATAATTTGGTGCTGATGAGATGACACAACCCACAATTGTTGCTACCGAGAAGAAACAACTCACTGGTGATACAGATGAGAGGAAACAAGTCACAATTTGGTGCTGATGAGATGACACAACTCACAATTGGTGCTGATGAGATGAAACAACTCACAATTGGTGCTGGTGAGATAAAACACCTGACAATTGGTGCTGATGATATGAAACACAATTGGCGTTGATGAGATGAAACACGAGTGGTGCTGATGAGATGAAACAGCTCACAATTGGTGCTGATGAGATGAAACAACTCACTGGTGACACAGATGAGAGGAAACAAGTCACAATTTGGTGCTGATGAGATGACACAACTCACAATTGGTGCTGATGAGATGTAACACGAGTGGTGCTGATGAGATGAAACATCTCACAATTGGTGCTGATGAGATGAAACACAATTGGTGTTGATGAGATGAAACACGAGTGGTGCGGTGCTGATGAGATGAAACACAATCGGTGCTGATTAGATGAAACAACTCACAATTGGTGCTGGTGAGATGAAACAACTCACAGAAAAACTTCTTATGGATTTTTGTGATACCAGAGAACACCAATTATGAAAAGATGGCGTTACATAATAACCTGCATGTAAATATTGGTCACTTGCTCTTAGCCACTGATAAGCTTTCGTTTAAATTTTTGATTATGCATTTGCCATTTAAAGGCAAAGGAGTGCGTAAACACATAAAATGTAGATAAAAAGAGTTGGAACCACAGATATAGAGGAAACAAATGCGGAAATACATCAAAACAGTGGTTTCGTACATCTTTAATATGTTGCTTATAGTGTATTCTGCAACTTTCTGTCGGTATAGAGAAAAATTGAGAACATGAAAATAAAGATTCAATGGACCAATTATGCACTTATGATTAACTAATCACCAATTTGACTTGAAAGGCACTTTAAACAGATAATCCATGCAAATAATTACATAATCTATTGGTCGCGTTGGGACAGATCGGTGTTCCTACATGAATAGGAAAGTCTATCTACATGCAGGGTGTCATTAACGAGCTAATCCACCAAATCGTATACAGTCCGTGAATTAGGCATTTCTAGCGTCAAATTATGGGATTTTTAGGGTCAAACAGTTTTACTTTTTGATCCGTTGGTGTTAACTTTTTAAGTTCAATACAGAGAGTTGAATGTAATGGTAGACAATTCAAATCCGCCAGGACACCCTTCTGAATTAAAAGGTAACCCATACCGTGTTTAAATTGTTCTGAGTAACCTTAATCCCGCTTAACCCCGGGTGCTAACTTGTCGTAATACTGATTTGCTTACAAAAATAAAGAAGTTATTATGCTATGAGATTACTGCATAATCTGCTTTTCTATCCGCTAATTGCTGTAATTTATACCAAGTAGTACCCATTTACAGATAAAAAGCTTTTACTGGGACAAAACACCATCTAAACAATTTACGTGCCTTTTCCAGTCGAGTGAAGCTAGGAGGATCTTCATGGACATTTGATATGACGTACATGTAAAATATTGTGGTTTATTACACAATAAAGGTGGTATTGGGTTGCTGCTGGTGATTTAAAATGTTCGAAGCGTGGATGTCATCTTAAAATGTGATTACGTTCACAACCTCAAAAAACAGAAGTTGATAACTAATATTTATTCACACCTTTCTGTATAAAGTAAACCACAACGAAATCTGTAATTCACTTATATCATTCTCACATATTGTCTTGCTGCTACCATGTCAGTTCAAGTAGGATTGAGAACTCTGGTTAACAATTCAAGGGCAAACATCAAGCCAATCTGTTCTGTGTCAGTTTCTTGATGCCTTGGACCAATTTTTAGAAATTTGATAGACTGACAAGACGGTTTTCTTTGACAAATATTTTCTACAGTACTAGATATATTCTACTTCAACCTAAAGGGATTGTAAAGAGGTTTTCTAAATTTTTTCTGTGTATCGGAGACACTGATAGCATCAATTTGCACCATTCCAATCAGACGTCTGTGGTTCCTGGAATGCCACTAAATCTAAGTGTTTGATGGCGTTACTAATCGCAAAATATGCGTTTTTTTTAGCATAAAACGCTTAGGTTTAGTAGAATTGCAGAAACCGAAAATTGAAAATAGGAATGGTGCAAATTGATGCTACTAGTGTCCCCAATACACATAAGAAAATTAGAAAACCTCTTACAATCCTTTTGAGATAGTCAAGCCTAAGAAAGTTAAATGTATATATATATCATGTGCTTGAAAATATTTGGTTTCACTAAGCAACCAAATCTGTCTTGATTGCGTTACCGAACGTCATAAAAAAACCGAATCTCGATATTTTAACCTCTTTTCGGTCGTTGAAGCTTTCTTTTCCCAGTTATTACGTTATTTCATCATTTATGCAATATAACCACCTACGACATTTTCCTATCGAGCACTTGAAATCTGTGAAAAATTCGTCAACCGTTCAAGACTCTTAAGTCGAGTAACACTTGTAGAAATGAAAGGTATTCAAATAATTACGGTAATAATTTCAAAGTAAATAGTGCAGCCGATATATCCTGTTTGGCTGCACTCTGTTACGGATATATACACTTTCCCCTTCTCTTTAAAGATAGTTGTAATACTATTTTTGATTTATAAGTTGTATACTATCAAAATGTTGAAACCTGGTCTACCACTTTCTATATTTCAAAATAAATAATATTTACTACTTATCATTCTTATGACAAGTGCAATTTTTCATGCAGAAATTAATTTGTGATGCAGATTTTTTTCTGTTTTTCTTCATAGACCTCACGTCTGCCATATCAAAAGGTGCGTAGATGAATATGGTCAGCTTGCATTCGCAGTATAAGTTAAACTCCTGAATAGTCAGTAACCATAGTAGTTTAGTTATTTACCTCCCAAATTCTACTTCATTGCATCCATGGATGTTAGTGCATGTTTAAAAGAGGGGGGTAGGGGTGGGGAGGTGCAGAGCGAGTTTGCGATTGGCAGGTTCTGATAGCAGCTGGGTATTCAACGACAGAAAGCAATTAGTGGCATCTTAGGGAATCTAATGATTGCTGGTTGAAGCCGATCCGATCCGCAAAATCTTAGTTACCGCAGAGTGCAATCAGTTGCTCATGTTTCGCTTTCTGGAAAAAATTAGTCTAATAGATTATTTGGCCGTAGGAATATGTGATACATAGTTATTTGGCCGTAGGAATATGTGATACAAGCTACTAGCACGTAGTTTAATTTGTCGGTAGCTTAAAGCTTAATGTGTCTGCTCCAAGAAGATGCATCTTTAGTATCTGACTGAGATCTGAAACCCAAAACGTAAATTGTTGAAACGTTGTGTACAATGCAACAAATGAGCAGTTTACTATGCAAAAATTGTGTTTACCATGCAATTTTTTTTACGTAATCTGACGTTCTTGACTGACAAGAAGTCAATCTGAATAACGGTGTCTGTATCTGACAATATTTAATAGTCGGACTAATTATGTTATCTAGAAAAGACTTGTATATTTAAATCTATATCAATGTAATATCAAAGTACATCTATAAATAACATAAGATATAATATACAAAGTGATCATTATAACAAGATAGACAGCCACATAAAATAACACGAAATTTATATCTTAAACCGATATCACTCTAAACATGCTACAGGCTACATAAATATGATGTTTAATTTGTTTCTTTTCTTATGGTTATGGATGATTATAATCTGTATCTCTCGGGGGTGCAGGCTGAAATTTGATAGGACAGGGGTCCTTGGCTGCTAGAAAGGGCACACACCTTTCGAACTGTGAGATATACATCCAATATGCATCACTCAATATGCATTATATAAATTATAATTTATTTTTCTACAATTTGAATCAGCGTTTCTCCAAAGAAGAGGAAGGTATATATAAAGAAGGCTGAGGTCCTCAAGGATCCCCCCGAAGTTTCGCTCCGGTCTCCTTATTACTGCCTTGTCCATCTGTCATACACGAAGAAATCCAACGCCCGATTTAACTTCTTCAAAGATATTTCTGCTCCGTTGCCATTTACACTGTCAAAATTAATTGTTAAATGTTTACTGTGACTACCCTACGATGCATTTTGTGTCGTTTACCTTTAAGAGGCGGAGTCCAAATAGTCAAATCGTCCAATGAAACGGGACATTCAACACGGTTTAACTTCTCAACTATACACGAATTGTACCTTACTGTTAATTCACGAATACATCGTAAAGAAGTTACACACACACGACTTAAAGGACTATACTTGTATTGGATACAGAATTTCTTGAAATGAATTTTTCGTAAGAAGGATATTGTATTGTGGATTAAGATTTTTTTTCATAAATTTGTGAAGTTGATTTTTGAATAATATAAAAATGATTAAAATGAAGGAAATTCTGTGTTTTGTTGCACTTTTGTGTTCGTTAGGAACGACACACGCAGCAGCGTCGTACGCACGTAAAATGTGCGAACGTGAACCGATACACACGACACGAGGACGGACTCCGGGGGATAACGGTTTTAGGATTATTGTCAATGGAAATCCAGGGAGTAATAAATATCGACCAGGAGAGACCTATACAGGTAAGAAAATAACATATTTGAACTTTGAATGTATTTCGGAATTTAGCCAAATAAAGTCAGTATTTATCGACCTCAGGATGGGGTACCATAAAAATATTACGTTCATGAATAATGAACGTCAACCTTCAGAAAAACAACATTTTTAGTACCCTGTTCTCCTTAAACTATACAATAAAACATGATTTTTATAACCATTTTTTACTTTTCTTTCGTCATATAAAACGGGTTTAAAAATGACTAATGAGAGGATTTTAAAGTTTTGGGGAGGGGGGTACGCCATTTTCAGGAAATGTGTCCGGAAGGAAAAGTTTGGTGAACAAACGCAATTATGAAACTGTCCTTCCTCGCGCCACTGTCTAATTATATTCATATGTTAAATTGAAAAGTTAGACTACTTTTATCCTAATGTTTTAAAACAGAACCACCTGAACGGGAACTTTTAACAGTGTAATATGTAATTACCGTTATATATTCACATGTGTTAAATTAACGTTTAACTGTTAAATATTAAATAAATCATGCTTAATTAGGCGGTCATTACAGTTCATAACGCACAGTAGAAAATGTATGAATGCAGTCATTATTTCCCAACATTTAAGTTGCACTGTAAATACCATTATGAAAGGAAATTCCAATATCACAATAACGCGACAAGTCGGAGAAAATTTTACATAATCGTTAGTTTGAACAGTTTTGAATTTCAAAGCCACTTACGGCTAATATACGCACTGTGCATTTAGATAAAAATTTATTCAAGACCCTTTGAAGACGTCAATATGCAAACGTTAAGTATTTTTCTACTCCGACTATTAAGTGCAAAGTACATAAACAAAATCGGACGAAAGCATTAAGACGACAATTAAATATTTTAAAAGTCAACTACGGCTTGTATATGATATGCGGGATAAGTAAAATGGTGAAATTGTATCCGAAAATCCCCTTAAAGTCCGTGATCTTGGACGGTACAATCAGATTTTGATAACCTGTCTTATTAGGCAATAAATGTTAACCCAAGTCCTTGAATAACGCATTCCTGTCCCTGTTTAAATGTAAATTGAATTTTAAGATACGAAGATCCTTTAAGAAAGCGTGTTTGTTGAAAGAGGTCGTCTCCAGTAGAACTAATAATATTCAATCAGTAACTGTTATCCAATATAGGATCTTGTACAGAAGTAAAAGGCTTCTGAGAATATCACTAATGCTTCTGTAGAAGAGTATCTTCTATAACACCTATAACTAATAGAAGCAGTATAACGCAAGATGAATTTATTGTCCATAGAACGAAACAGTTGGTGTCTGTTAAGTTTTATCAGTATTTTTAGAAGTGACGTTTCCTTTGAATTTCAATCTATTAGGGTATTGGAAAAAGATATTCTGACGAAAATTCTGGGCGAAAATATGTGACGAAACAAAAGCTTCCACCACACTGATAGTGCGGATCCTCCACCTACTTCATTTACAGAAGAGCATCAAAAAGGGCAACGCCAGGCAATTTTGCAAGGGCAGGTTAATATAGGATTGTTCCTGTCTGGGTTAGAGAGATCGTCGAATTTCTGATTATCGACAGAAATCGAATACAATAGAGTATTGACAGTCTACAATAGACGACGTAAATCCACATGTTTTCAGCGAAACACTGATTTTAGGGTTTCAGTAAAAAGAAAATTCTCAACCCACTATTAATTTTTGGGTTCCAGCATATGCCTGAATGCTTCAAACAACCATAGTACAAACTAAGTAACTAGCATTAGTACGCCCGGGTCCAAAGTGAGGTGATACAAAATGCATTGCCAATGATCACGTGATCATATTCAGGTGCCATATTTGAAAGAGAAATTGTTGAGATTGTCACCGTATACAGGTAATCTTTGTCAGTCTTTTTAGTTGTTAACTGTTAAATTTCAGACCCTTGTTGGAAGAACCATTAGAGAAAACGCATATATTTGGTTTGAACTTAAACTAAAGGGAACGGGAGATTATCTAAAGAGTAATGAATTCAGAATTCAATTCAGATGATTGTATTTGGTCGAGGCGGTAATTCACATTTTAGTATTAATCAGTCAGCTGACTGCTGATTAATTGATCTCAGTTTATCACAACGCCCATCTTTAACTGTAACTTTACATTTTGGTAGTAATCAGTCTTATCGGGTTTATCATGCTCAGATGCTCAAGTAATTACATAAAAACATTAGAAGGAAATGAAAGAAATAAGCTTTTCCATTTATATGTGCCCTGAGTGCCCTGGCTCCCTTTAGTGGATTTTAGAGGGCAGTCGTCATGTTGTGGGTCAGGGAAAATAGGCGGAGACCAATTTTTTAGATATTCGATAGATCGTTTGCATACACAGCCTGCGTTACATTTAATGGAGCCTTTATGGTTAAAAGAGATCAAGAAATATTGGCATTTGAATTATATATCATTTTTGATAATTGTGCTTGTTATTGAATCAAAGCCAGGGTGTGCTTACTAATCTTTTCTGAAACACTCTATTTCTTAATTTCTTTAATCCTTATATAGTCCACATTTGTCATCCTTTTATTTAACATTCTTTAATTATGGATTTGATCTGTCCAAAACATAAACCAACGGATATCAGTATGTTTGCCAGTCTTTGGGTATATTATGCATGACTATTTATTTTGTGAGTATATTTGATTAAGAATGTAGATTAAAGCTAATTATAGCAATTTACACCACCATGACAGTTCAACAACCTGTATTTACCGTGGAAAAAAATATCATTGTGTCTGCTGGGTTTGATATCGGAGCAAAAGTTGCACATCTAAAACTGTAAGACAATATGACTAAATACCAGTTTTAAGTGTTAGACCATCACTTGATGATAATTGCTCTTTTAAACATATTTGATTAAGTTAACTTGAAAATTTACTTTGAATTAAAGGCAAAAGGTTGTTTCACAGTAAGAAGACATTTTGAACAAAAAACAGACATTTTAAATCAACACTTGTGTTAGAAGAAGATCGTGTGTAAATTTCTTGTCTGCAATCTAGTTTTTTTTTCAGTCTACTTTTTAGTTTGTATATTCATCAGTTGAAAATTGCCATGTGCCTGATGTCTGAGATGCAAAAAACTGGATCTAAGATTCAAATAAAATGCATTCTTCCTTTGGTATCTTCAAGTAAGATGTAAAAGTAAAAATCATTAAACTTTTACTTGTATTAATTCTAGTCTACTCATAAGCTCATAACTGCTTTTTACCAATTAATCTTTAGGAGCTGTAATGGCCCATTGAGTTGGACGGTTGCCTGATAAACTGCAGGTCTGGGGTTCAATCTTGCCGACCTTCTGGAATGGGCCATCAGATTTTTTTTTATCTAGTAGCACCCTGGCAGTGTCAACAGTTGTTGTTCATTTTTGATTTGTGAGACGTTCAGATTTTTTATGCCATGTTAAACTGTGATGTGAAGTTTTGAAGCTATTGGATGCAATTACACAGATAAAAATTTATGAACATAAAAATTTGACAATCATCTATTACTTTATGACGGGATCAAATTGACTTTTTATAGATCTCAAGTGTTCATTATATATACGTCTGCTTCAAAAGAATTAGAATAATCATCATTTCTTCAAACATATGGTAAATATCATGATGAATAGCAAATACCAAATTTAAATTTGCAGACGGCGATCAATGAAGATTAGAGACTTCTTTATTGAAGAGTATGCATAAAGTGGGTTGAATCAGGTGTCTGTAACAGTTACGGACAGGCCCTTTTAAAACAGACCTTTGAATAAGCTGTAAAACACGGTCAATGCAAGTCATTACGTTTTTTTTTCTGTTCATTTGTGTAAGATTTTTTATGAGTTTTTTTCTTTATTCAAATCTAAACAATTCACACCAAAATCTATTTGTGAGGATTAGCTATTGGTTTGTCTGATGTTTGTAAATCAGTCATTTCAAGAAAAAAGTCAATTTATTATTAGCAATAAATATTTACGTCTGTGATTTTTTTCCCTGTGAAACTATTTTTGTGTGTTTGTCATCTGTAATTAGGCAAGAATCAAAAACATCTGTTAATGCTCCCCCATTTAGAATTTTAATATGTTGCAATTGTCGGTTTGAAAACAGTTTTGACTGCATTTGCAAATTTAAAAGGGGATACAGTAACATCTATATTTTACAAGGAAGACAACCTTAAAGTAGGTTCTTGCAGATTCTGTTTATTAGAAGAACATGGCCCAATGAGCAGCTTCCAGATAACTGATAAGAAGCAGTCTTTGCTTCATCATATGAAATGTTATTTCAAAATTTTTATTAGGATGATTTCAAGATTAAGAACATTCTGTCAAGATCCCTCCTGAACAAAATTTCAAACAAGTGATATCAGGATTTCACAGATTATCCATACCTAATACATCTTGCTGAGGTGACCTGAAAAGTAAGGAAAGTTTGGCCTTTGCTATATATATTGCTTGGAGACTTAAATTTTAAAACACGTGCCTTCTGGCTCAGATTTACTGATGTGATTTCATAATGCAACTTTGTATTTGTTAACTGGACCCTGTCATTTTAGAAAGTATTTTTTGTGGCTAATAATACATTATTATTATACTGATAGTTTTAAAAATGAATTTGTTGAGGATGTCAAATTAATCAAAATTGAATCAAATTTGACTGTTTTTAATCAAATTTTTATTACTTTAACCCTTTCATAACCATCTTAAGTTGATATAAGTGTTAAGTCTACTATGATGTGGTCACTCTATTTGCCTGGTAAATATTGATGTGTTTCTGTGAATTATCAAGTCTTTATAAAAAATGATTTATGCGGGAATCCAAACCAGTTGACTGTAGAACGTGTGAAGTACATGTTGTTACATAAACATTGCCATATATTAGCTAGACACTTACCTGGCACTTGCCATATTTTACACATATTTGGCAATATTTCAATAGCGTTAAGGCTTATAAGAATAAACAGAGAAAGTATTGTTTTTTGGCTCTTGTTCTTCATTTTGCATGAAATGAGTTAAAGTTAAAATTAAATGGATTCTTCTGCTCTATATTGGACTAAGGAATTTCAGTGCTCAACTCCATGCGTTGTACAATGAGGGAAATTTAATCAATACAGTAGGATTAGTTGTTCTTTACAATTTTAAACTGTTGAAGGATTGTTAACGTGCACAGTCTGTAAATAACAATAGCTTAAATCCCATCAGATAAGAAAGCTTATGGCTTATTCTATGCCTTGCCCCCCAACCTTCATCACTAATAAGCGGAAACCATGATTTCAAAAAATAAAATGTATGGAGTTTTACGTCCTACTCTTCTGCACTTCATTGGGCTAATGAAGATGGGCAACACCATGCAGAGTGCAATGAGGTAAATTTTGAAGAGTGGCATTAGACTTTTCTTTAGATTTAACGTGCACAGACTGTAGCAGACGGGGCCATCCGAACGACAAGATGCTATTACCATGTCAGCCCCTCTTACCTGCATCACTGACAGGGGGAAACCGGGTTGAAGTTGACCTAGGACAGGATTGAACCTTGGACCTTCAGGTTAGAGAGCAAGCATCTTACTCACTGAGCCACCATGGCTACCTGGAAACCATGTCAAAACTCTGCAAGTATTGCATTGAATAATATGTGAATTATTTATTATCAAAACCTCTTAAACATTATGTATGTGAGATATTTATTTGGTATGACAAAAAAAAAGATCAAAAATTTATTCAATGAAAATGTTTACAGGATCTCATTAATTTTCACACTTGAAGAAGACTGTCTGTGTAAAAAGAGAAAGTTCGCATAAATATCTATTACAAAAGACATTAGTATATGTTTACAAATTGTGACATTTATGCATACATTATGTATTTTTGTAAGATCATTGTTGACATATACAAATTATTTCATACATTTGTTTCAAGGAATAAAAATATTTGTGTATTTTATTTCACAAAAAGGTGATAATTGATTTGAATTTCCCCAAAAAAATTATCTTTTCTTTTACCAATTGCATTATTTTGTTTGTTAAACTATCAGTAAAAAGAAAATTAGTCTTTTGAAAAGAACATATTAAATTTGGAAATGGAGCCTTAACAGAGGGTATATGGCGTTGCACTTTTCTTATCATTTCTATAGCTTCAGTATTTTGTGGTATTTTTCTTCTTGATGGTTCCAAAATCAGCTAGTTCCCAACCTGACTACACCTGTTTCACAATGTTTGCAAATTTGTTTCTAACTTTTTTTTTACTTTTTTAACTGCTGCACAAAATAGTAATGGCTGAAAATGTGTGAGTTCAAAGAGATTTGAAGTGCACTCTATTAAAGTTAGAAATAGAGGTGTAGGTGTGTGTAATTTGTATTTACACAGATGTGTTGTTTGACTTTTATGTTGTACAAGTCTATAAATTTGCCAGTTTTTGGTGCATGATGTTCAAATCTTGTAGACTTGGTAGGAGATAAAGACTGAAGTCATAGAGTCTGTGATGGAACATATCCTAACTTTTGGACCTATAACTATATATGATCAGGTTTTTGGAATAGCACTTAGCTACAAGTGTCCCAAATACATACATACATACATACAAAGTCTAGCAAAACCTCTTTTACATATCTGTTGGACTATCACAAAGTACTATCAAAGAGCTGTTTTCTGAATAGATGGCATGTTTTGGTTAAGGAGCAGTTTGTAGAAAGGATCTTCATAAACCATGTTTGTATCTCTGGTTATTTTGGCTTTTTTTCCTTAAGTAACAAAGAAAGCAAGTCCTTTTGGGTTCATAAAAATGATATGTATTTTGTGTCAGGTTTCCTTAAAAAACACAACCAGGTTCAGTTTTTTGTGATATGTAAATGATATCTTTTAACATGTATGTGTGAAAAATGTATGTACCTACAATTGATGTATATTATTTAGTGATAGGTAATTTCTTGTAACCGATTTTGAAGACTTGACCCTAACTGTCCATTAGCTAACTGTCTCTTTTCAATATCAGCATCACTTGAGTTGATGATCACGTTCAAATTTGTCACTGTTAAACTTATAATGAGATGTTTGGCCATTTTTATGTAGACTACATGTATGTTGAATGACAGTTTGCGTATATCCATATATATGTACATGTACAGATAGTTTGGTTAGGTTTTATATTCTGTGTTTGAGTATTTTTTACATGACATATCTGTAACCAATGTGATGACAGTATCATCTGTACAATCAGACTATTGACCTTTCTTGATCGGTCACTCATTGGAATTCTGCTGTAAATTCTCTTCTAATTTAGTTAATTTTGGACATGTGAGACAAACTGGTATTTTTGCAAGTTATTAGAACACCTCTACTTTCTATTCATATAAATATTAGCATTTTCATTTTCATAAATAAAAATAAGGGAACCCATCTTTAAATGATAAATTTATCTGATGTAATTGTTTGATTTTATTTGTTATTCCACCATAATTCCAAAATTGCTTACTGTCAGTTTGGTTCATGGAGTTCTACCTGTGCTTTTAATAAAAATATGACAGAATTAGTAAAATGATACTGGGAATGGGTAATTCAGATTATTCTATATCGTTTCTGAGAGGCAAGAATTTAATGATCGAGTATTTTTGGACCATTTGGCAGAAGATTGGCTTCACTTTTCAACCCTAAAAACTAATTTCCATCATTAAATGTTGCCGTCTGCCAACAAATGACACAGAAATGAGAATTAAATTGCAGAATGCATATAAGTAATCGGTTTTGCTGTGTAAACTGGTAAGGCCACACAAGTTCAGCCTTTTTTCTTGTTTTTGATGAAGTTAAGATAAACGTTACATTCCATGATGATACTTAAAATAGAATTTACGAGTCTTGCAGAAAATTTCAGTCAATTCAACAAGGTTGGAAAAAATGAACGTATGTTATCTTTAATTATAAACATTTCATTATGGTTCTTAAAATCAAAGGAATACTATGATAGATAAGGCAGGCAGCTGAATTCATATTTTGAAATGTTTTGATCAGGTTCCAATTTCTAAATTGACACTTTGGTTTTTGTGGTTTTTAAATAGTTTTGTAACACCTGATAGCTTGAGGTGATGGAGCCAAAAACTTTTAAAATTCAATTATCAGGTAATAGAGATATTTCATGATTGAGAATTTGTTTAGTGACTTCACAAGATGATTTCAGTTGTGTGCTTTGCAGTTGGCCATGCAGATGGCTAAGAAAGAAAGAAACAAGGAAAGAACTAGGATGGGCCTAACAACTTAGGTTCACAAGGATAGGCCTAACAACTTAGGTTCACTGTTAAGGATCCTTTCTACCAGCTGGTCTTTGGCCAAGCCTCTTGGCACTGATCTTTCCTAGATTATCCGTACGCATTTACAGTAGGGTCGACTGGAAATAAGAGTGAAGATGACTTATTCAAGGTCATCTGACTATCACAAGCCGATCGAGAATTGAACCCACAGCCACCATTTGTTCGACGCAAGGTTGTGTCTGACAGTCTTATTCTAAGTTAATATTGCTTTTGAATCTTTCTCTATATTGGTTACTAACATACATTGTGAGAGTCTGATGAGCATAATTGTCCATTTTAGTCATAATATTTTCTGTAATCTCATGCTACCTCATTGATATTTTAGTCTTGTGCAGTTGGACATAATGATTGCAACATGGAAAGACAGGAACATCATCATATCAGTTTTCTCTTTGCAATTTGAATTTCAAATATGATTTTGCTATCAAATACATAGGCCTACACATCTGAATCAACACAATGTAAAATAGTTGAAAATTTTGTCTGTGTAGGTATGTAATTGTATTGCACATTATTCAACTTTCCACCTCATTGTACAGATAATACACAAGTAAATTAAATACCAGTAGGTATTCATCATTTTAACTTTAGACTATGATAAACAATCAGCTATTTCATGCTTCAATATCTCTCATTTATTTAAAAAAAGGATTTTTTTTTTGATGCATTCTTGATTTCTATTTTCATGTGAATATTTCATTTTGTATTGTTGAAAAGTATTTCATGGTTCAATATATATGCAAAGTGAATTGTGTTTATATAATGGATTTTTTCTCATTTTGAGAATAGATCATTTTATAATTAATGTTGTTTTTAACCTCCATTTGTGGAAGCACATTTTGTGGTTTGTCTCTGTCCAAGGAAGGGGCAAAAGTGGTGATTCTAGTACTTTTAAAAGCCTTGAATCATTCCAGCAGTATCTGTAGGTGTAGGTGTAGTATCAGGAAATGCTGGTTGTATGATATTTCAAGTTTCATTTCTGTG
The DNA here is from genome assembly GCF_000327385.1 of Lottia gigantea. Taxonomy (NCBI): domain Eukaryota; kingdom Metazoa; phylum Mollusca; class Gastropoda; family Lottiidae; genus Lottia; species Lottia gigantea. The sequence goes on from NW_008708846.1 coordinate 2,406,151, forward strand.
GTATACTTCCATTTCTTATACTTATATATTCCACTTTTTCAGACGTGTACCCATGAAACTTGCACGGAAATTGCTTTAATTTGTCCATCAATGCACTGCACAAATTTGCAAAGCACATACTATATGTATTGTGGTTTACCTTTTGACACATGTAATACTTGCTACTTGACCTCGCATACCATTGTACATGTTCAGATAATAAACTATTAACCACAGAAGTGTCATACGGCATATTTGAATTGAGATCTGCAAACACAATAAATCAAAAACTTTGCTTTTTGGTGGTCGTCTATTGTAAATCTAATGGATTAACAATTGAAATTTCATATTGCTCTTTCTTGAATTTAATTTAAAAAAACAGCAGGCGGTCTAAGTTATGAATGTAATGATCAACTTGTTTGAGAGTTCAGGTATTTTACATATTTTCTATGCATTTGTCATTTTAAATAAACGACTTTAATCACCTTTAAATTTGAAAACAGCAGACAGGTTTGTGTCTATCATAATAAAACTTTAACAAGTAAAGTGTATTTTAATTGTGTTCTTTGATTAAATGTGAATGGGGGTCCATGTTCATAATTATGTTAATATGATTTCGTGCAATAAAAACATTTTTTTTTATGCGAACATGTGGTGTTTTATTCTATTTTTTTCGTATTATGCAAAGTTACAGATAACTGATGCAGATGCACTGTAATATTAAGTGGTCTTTGATGGAAGTTCATTTTGTCATTTTTCTATCAATGTTTGTCACCAAATCTTTTCATGTTCAACAGAACAGCTAAGTGGAAATATTTTCTTTTATGTATAATTTCTTGCTGGCAATTCAGTAAGATTTTTTATGTCTCATATTCAGTATGTGTCAATTTCATTTTATGGATCTTCTATCTTCAAATATGGCTTAGTGACTAGAGGTAAAAGTTCTTGCATGCATTGTTTCGGCTTTTGAGAACGAACATACCAGTGTTTTGAAGTGATCTAATAGATCTGTGCTGGACAAGGTCAGTATGTTGTTTTGATATGTGACAACAATGACCATATTGATCAGATGACACCTGACAATCTATATTTCTTATTAATGACTCTTTATTCTCTGAATATTGTCCATTTTACCTATTTGAGTACAACCCCATGAATAGAGCATTCTTGGTGACATGAATATCCAGGTATAATGCTATGTTAATTGATTATTTAGAGGTAATCAGGTGTACTGAAACTTTAATAAAGATCATAAGGTCAAGAAGGCATATGTCTGGTGGTGCAATACTACCTAATAACATTGTCAAGTAGTCAGTAGGTTATATCTCTATGCATGTTGAACATCAAGTTTCACACTGTGTTCTGTTTTGATAAGAATATTTCTATCAGCCATTTGTCATCCATGTTTCAGTAGCAGAAGAGTTTGAAATGAAATGAATGGAGTTTTACATACTACTGCACCATGTTTGCTAATGAAGACGGGCAATGCCATGCAGGGTGCCATGAGGGAAATTTTGCCAGGACAGCGGCATTATCCTCCCTCTTTTCAATTCCCAATTATCAAGGGATCTTTCACGTGCACAGCTTGCAGCACACTGGGCATCGGTTTATAGTCCCATCCGAACGCTCATGGACGCTTTTTCCATGTCAGCCCCTCTTACCTGCATCACTGACAGGAGGAAACCGGGTTAAAAAACTGTAGGTATCATTTCGACCTATGCTGGGATTGAACCCTGGACCTTCATGTTAGCTAGCAAACACAGCTCTAGAAGAGTCTGAAGATCATCAAGACATTAAAAACCTCATTCAGTTGATTATGTTTGTAAGAATTAAAACATCAATCAAAAACAGCTCTGTTTATAGTCAGAGATTATTGATGAAAATTCCCAACTAAGAAATATTGTCATTTGAAAATATGATTTTATAGAATTTCATGGATTTGAATTGTGATTGTATGAAAACCTCTCATGTAAATAACATATCTTAGAAGATTTTATTTTCAATAGTTTGGAAATGACCCCGCTTTGCATGTTGCTGGCATTCTTAGGTCAAGGCAAATCAAAGAAGAAGGCAAGTCCATACTCTTAGAACTAGGGTAAATAGAGGAAATGGAAGAGAGATAAAGGTAATGGTTAACTGATTAAATTGTAAATGATAATCTGTATAGCGTCAAATAATGAAGTATCTCTATCCAGTATATTTGTTGATAGATTAAGTGAGAAATTTGACTGGTGTTTGACATATATTATAGCGATAAGATATTCATATGATTTGTTTAAAATGATGTTGATAGCCTATCTTTCAATATTTATCTTCTCTTCATGACTTTAAAATCCAAATTGATACCTTCTTATAGCATGTTTTTATTTACTTTTTACACAGGTGCAGGTGTCAAGATAAATATCTTTCCCTTATTTGCAAACAGCATGGCATTGCATAATCACTGTCATTATTACACACTTCATGATATACCTATTGATACGTGTTTTTCTACTTGTCCCTTAATCATATTTTAAATGAAAACAATGTACCCAGATATCGAAAGTGAAACTAATATTGGATAACAGGCATGGTCTCTAGTAGTAGGCTACAAAATGCTGCAAATAATTTTCTGAGAACTCAAAGATGATGTTAGCAGAGGTAAAATGTAGTCATATGTTTATGTAGGTTTGGTTAGTTTTTTTTTCATTGCCTTAACACATCAAATGTCCCCAAAGAAAAGTGTGAATTTCCCCACTCTGTGTTTTTGAAAACCTATGAACTGAAGGTATGGGTAGTGATTGCAACCAGTCCTAACAGTTTAATGCCAATTTTCTGTCTAGTAATTTATCATTTGGTAATGTTTTCTTCTTTAATGCAGGTTGTTGGAGGCCTCTCAAAATATTAAATATTCAGATAGAATCTTAGATAAATACTTGTTCTGAAACAATTTATATTTTGTTGATACATGTATCTCTTTTAGTTGATGCTGTTGATGAGGGGACTCTAATCATACATGTGTATAGGTCAGGAAAAAAAGACAGGTCTTGAGAAATTTTGAGATTTGAGGTGAAAAATCTGGAGATTTTTTCGAAGCGGAAAAATTCACGAAGCCTCTAAGTTGGTTTTGTTTGTTACCCAGGTTCATTTGCATTCATTAAGGTAAAATCAATCCTGTTGAACTGAATGTTTAGTATGCTTTTGAAATTAAGATTACAGGATTTGATTGAAATTAGATCTTTCCTGCCCACATAAAGAAGCTAATAACTGGATTATTGATAGCAATTCCCACCCAAAAATACAACTTTTTCATCAAATAAAACCAAAATTAATTGAGATGATGAGACCTGATAAAGGTGAAGGCAGAGTTGTTAAAAAACCGGAGATGATGTTTCAGAACAGCTGAAGGGTATAAGCAACAGTTGTGATGTAACAAAACTACTCTTTCAAAAATACATCAAATAGTGATCAATCATCACACACAGATTCCATATACAAAAAATGAAAGAAAACGTCTGTATTTCTTTTGTCAGTGGTGTAGTCAAGATTGATTTTATCATGTTTTCATTTATAGTGCAGATAACTGATCTGTATCCACAAATATCTTCCAGATTCGAATGAAGTTGTGACAAGTGTGAATACAATCTTTTTTCTGACTGTTCTGAAGACAATTTTGAGACATATTCAAGTATTTGAAGCAGATTCAGAAAGGCTGAATGAATGAACATAAAATTTAAGTTCTCAAGAATGGTCAATATGAGTTTATATTCATCAGTGAACTTACCTGGTGTCATAAAGTAACAACAGAATCCCTGTAAAATCTGGAAAATTGGAAAATTCATAAAACTAAGTAATTATTGAAAAACGCTTAATCTTAATATTAAGCATTTTTCAATAGTAAATTGCATTTTTATGGATAATTACCATGTTTTTTGGATTTATCGGATTATATAAGGATTCTGTTATGTTATTTATAACACCAGGCATATCTACTGATGAATATATGCTCTTATTGGCTCTTATTAGTCTGGTATACCTTTAAGTACTACTGCCGGAATTGGATGAAGACATTCATGTTTCATGTTTCTCAAACTATTAAATCACAGACGACAGAGAATTAGTGATTGAAGGTCAATGAACCTGTAAGCAAAAACTGGTGATTAGAATATCTGTCTGAATCTTCAAGGTTCATTTAATGGAAACAAAAATTATCATTAACTCATTTAAAAATATCTGAGAAGGTCCAACTCAATAATACAGCAGACTCAAACAGTCTCACTGCTGATTAGGAAAATATTAAACCAGGTTTCTTTTGAATTTTGGTGTCTTAGTTCATTGTGGTCTTTCCTCTCTATCAATAGCTGACTTATGTGAAAAGAAAATTTTTGTCCTACACGGAAAGATAGATAATAAAGTATGCTGGACAGATGTGAAAGAGGAAACAATAGAGGTATAAAAATTTAGACAAGATTTAAAAGATCGGCAAGACTTGAAACAATGTACATCATGGTATTAAACACATGTTTTATGTCTGTACTTGATTAATTAGTTCAGTCACTTTTTCCTCTTTCTGTATTTCTGCAGAAATCACAAAGAAGTATGTTAACATTGCTAATTGTTCTTTGAAGACAAAAGAAACATTGAAATCTTCGTCTGACCTTCTGTTAAAACAAATGTAAAGACTTAAGAAGTTCACCTTCAGTCAAATTCAAGAAATGTTTAAAGATGGGTTCCATTATTTCATTTAGCTAATACTTATAAAGTAGAAAGTAGAGGTGTTTTAATGACTTAAAAAAAGACCTGTTTGTCTCACATGTCTTTAATCAATTCATCATTAGCTAAATTAGAAGAGAATTACCAGCAGAACTCCAATGAGTGACCAATCAAGAAAGGTATAAAAGTCCTTTTTTGTTTATCCAGACTGTACATTCATGGACATTTATGATTGGTTCAAACTCTTAATTATATTCAATAAGAACATGATAATTCATTAAAAACATCAATTTAAAAAAATATTTGGGTTAATTTGACGCTAAAAAATAAGAAAACCTATCTTTAAGAACACCAATTATTTTTCAGTCTGTTTCTATTAGAAATTTTCAATAAATACAAATTTTTGATCTGTCAATGAAACCAAATTTAAAATCAATTTAAAAAAAAAAAGATTTAAAATCGTGACTCCTTTGATGTTTTTTTTTTCTATGTCAAATACTTCTACTTATATAAAATTTTCTTACAAAGAAAATGTATGCTTTACTTTGATGTGCATTACCAATAAAAGCATTAAATGTAACCATTTGTATTTTTATGTACTAGTTCTGTTAGTGAAGTTTCTTTTGAAATATGAAATTGTGAAAAAAGATTTTGATTTGAAAATAAATATGTTTCATGCATTTAAAATTTCTATATCCGGAATGTTTACATTGGTCACCTTTATTATGAAAAGTTAAAAGAGACTTCAAATGCTAACATGCTGATCTCTTTCACAAAAAAGTTGGTTCTAAATTTTGTAATGACTACGCATTCAAATTTCAAAGTCTTCCAGATGTGTTTGGTAAATAAGTATGGAATTTCCAATGGGTAGGTTTTTATTAGGATTTACATGTTATTTGTCAGTTCTGCAAGCAATTGAGTGGTTTCCTTGTTTAAAAACATTATTTCCTTTTCATTTTTTTGTTACCTGTCTGTTTCTACACTAGAAATACGTGATGTAGGACAATGAACTTGGTTATAGCTGGCTTGGTTATTCCATCTTGAATTCACGAGATTTTATATATAATTATGTAGTTTCCACTTGTTTTGAAGTGTATTTATCCAAAAATTTGCATTAGAAACACCTGTTAAACATCTCAAGAAATATATTTTTAAAAAAGATGAACATGTTTATTTGTATATGAAGTGTTGATGTAGCAGAGGCAGCCATTTTTAAAAGTGGGCGAGACGTCATTCACAATACAAGGTGGAGTAATTACATATTAATTATGCCAAGTTTCTATGCCATGTTTACATGCTATTTATTGTGGAAAAAAAAGGAAATAATCATGACATTCTGGTTTATTTTGATTTAAGTGAAGAAAGAAATAAACATGCCATATTTGACATAAGATGGAATAGGACCTATCTACCTTACTTCAAAATGCTGAATATTGCTATGGATTGAAAGAAGTCATACTAATTTGGGCATGACTGTTACGATTCCCAACTGTCTATGTTTTTTTTTCAAGTATGGTACTCAGGGTCTTGACTTCTTCTTTCATCTGAATGGCCATCTTCGCATTGTCCAGCTATTACGAACTTTGTCTTATGCCTTGTTTGCAATAGCACCGATTCTTTTATCACGGAAAGTAGATTTGATTGGATTATACATCAGTGAATACAGCCAATCAGAGTCCTCAACAGGTAGACTGTAAACATGGCTTATTGCTTACAGACTTTTTGTTGAAACTCTTGACTGTATTCAGTTGCAGAAAATCGCTGTATTTTCAAACTTCAGTAATACAAGAAAGTTGGCTATTGGAGTCAAGGTAACATGTGCAGTTGGTAATAGCTTGATATTGTGAAAATGCTGAATGGCTAGATGCTTTTTCCATATCACCTCTTCAGACCTGCATATTTGCAACTGTAATTCTTATCTAAAGAAACGTAATTCTATAAACCTATACAAGACAAGTTCTCTAATTTAATACAAGCTTTTTCTCTGTAATAAACCTTAAAAGGCTGTTTAATAGGGTATTTGAAAAGTGCTCATCATAATTTAAGTGCACTTAATGTCATATGAAGACCAGTTGAATATGAACAATGTTATAATTCTAACATTGAAATGTAATAGGAGTACCTGTATACAAAAGGGAATATCTTTCAGTTAAAGATCCCTTGACTGTTGAATATTTATTCTTGTAGGCATTAGTATAAAATGTCCACACTCTCAAAATTTATAGCTCAGATTTTTAAGCAGTCTTCTGCGCCCCAAGGGGAGAGGCACATGAACAGATTTTTGTTCCCGACTTGATTTATAATATCGCTGATTGTTTTATCATCTGCAAGAGAGAGTCATTAACCAATCAGATTCATTTTCCTTTCAATTGTATGTTCCGCACGTGATATCAACATAGTGGGAAAAGACTGACTGGGGTTTTTTTGTCTGCGAAACTCATAACAAGTCTGGATTTTCCAGTTTCATTCTGTATTGCTAGATTCAAACTGGCTGCATTTATCTCTATTTTTTCTTTCTCAAAGTATTTGAGTTGAGCATTTGAAAATAATGCTGATTACCCTTTGAAATTTTACCACATTGGCAGTAAACTTTAGTGAGCAAGTTTGTCTAATTCCCGGTTCCCAACCTGGGGTGTTTTCATCCCGTGGGAGTGTGGGACTAGGGTGTCAGGGTTGTGGCCAACTGGTGTAGGAGAGGAACTAATTTTGAATTGAGAGAGCACCTCACACCAACACATGCTGCAAATGTGGATGAAACAAATTTTTGGGGGTGTGAAAGGTCCAGGTGATTGCTCCATGGGTGAGAAGGCTGAAAAAGGTTGGGATCGCTGGGCTAAGTTATCTAAACATTATTCAAGCTTGATCAATGATGTTTTAATATTTACACATCCGTTCAGCTATCCTTGATCAGCATTAACCAGTGTTTATTATACTAAATTGATATACAACTGTTCATTGTTCGAAAAAATTTCAAACAACATTAAAATTCTTATCTTTTTTTTAGAAAAATGTTACAAAATTTTAAACTTTTATGGCCAATCTTATCTAATCTAAAATATTGTTACTTTTTGATATGAAATTTAAAAAAAAAATTTTTATATCGCCCGATCTTTTGAAAAAGTAACAAAAGGAGATGTTTGTAAGGTGGAGATAACTAACAAATACTTCAAGATTAGAACCTAGCTGTTATAACAATTCAAACTTCGATCATTATTTCTGTGCCCCAAATGTCACTGCTCTATTTCTGAAGTTTAAGTTTGCAAATATTTGATATTAACATTTTTGCAATTATCATATTTATAGTAAATGGTGGTTATAAGGTTGTAGATTTTTACAATAATATAAAGGTTTTTGCCCGAGGAAGTACACAGACTTCTTTGTGACCATTTCTTATTCAGCTTGAATTAACGTTCAATGATCACGAGATTTTAATAGGGATCACATAATGGATGATTATTACTGTAGTCACTTAGTGTTACGCTTGACGACATTTATGAAAATTCCGCCCTTCATGTTGAGATTACGTGTCCATCACCCTAGGAGACTGCCTTTTGTTGAATTGTTAAAGTACAAGGCAGCCTTCTATCATTTGGATAGATGTTTGTTATTTTTTTTAAACTTCATGAATTTAATATTGATCATTATTTTGAAACATTTTTTGACTGCATATGGTGTCAGATTTAGAGAGAAATAGATATATTTTTACAAATTGGATCTTTTTGTTAAATGGTCTTAAATTACCAAGTCATTTTTGATACAAACTATGGTTGTTGATATTGCTTGGTAAAGCTAAACTAGTGAAACAGGAGTTGCTACTTCTTTCAGTATACCAAGCTTCAGCATAATATGGTGGTCAGTTGAGATACTAATTCCTTTATTTTGAATAAACATTTTATTACCTAATATGGTATGAGAGGGTTTCTAGTCTTAGTATGACCTGTTTCCTCAGAATCTTCATTGTCATAATCTTAATATAGTAATAATTTTTGAGGTACCATAAACATAATACAGAAATTTTTAAATGATGATATAGGAGCGACAAAAAACCAATCATTCCCTTTAAGTTTTTTCTCATCAGACTAATTTCACCTCTTAAATACAATGACTTCTGATCCCAAAATATCTACAACAATAACAAAAGCAAATTCCAGAATATATTTAAAACAAACAGTATGTTATAGTATTCAATGACTGGTAATATAAGTAACATCTTCCTGGTCTTTGTTTTTATTAGTGTGTATTTTGGCAAACTGCAAAATTTCCACTTCAACAAACCAAAGGGGGTTGGTAGGTAAAATAAATGTTATGTCATCATTGAAGGAAAGAATTTGTAGACCAGACGCCTCCCTGCCATGAAATTTCATGAAATCACCAAAATGAAGAAAAATTCAACTTTTTTTCCATCATTTGTTACTGCATTTTTCATTTCCACTTTGCCCGCTTTTATTTTGATGAAATCTGTATTTGTTATAAATTTCTAAAGAAGTCACTGATTGCTGTCAAATTTATGGTTTTGTAAACAAGAACTTGAGACGTTACGTTTATCTAAATATCACTTCTGCACTGAAAGAAGTTCACAGACGGCATAACAGTAGAAGATTTACTGCCTTGATGAAGTGGTTATTGGGTGATCTCCGCCAATCTGAAATTTCAGATCTTAGTGTGTTTTTTTTTTAGGCAGCAACATTTAAGATATTTTGGCAGCTTTAAGAATGACTGAAATTCTAAACTGTCAATGTTAATTTTTCATCATTTGTTCTGCAGTAGAATGTCTTTTGGCATTTGCAACTGTTTTACTATACTTTAAAAAAAAAAAATTATCCCCAAAGATGAACCTTTTCAGTATTGAGTCCATCCAGTAGAATTAAAAATAGGATCTGGCATTTCATTGTGGCACCACCCAGGTCAATGAAGTCTGATTTCTTTGACTATAGATACAAATCAATCAGGTCCAGATCTAGCAGAAGACATCATCATAAAATGGCACGAGTATTACCAGACATAATATTTACTCTTCAAACCTAATATCCACCATTAATATACCTGGACATAGAAATAATACAACACTGTCTTCTGTTTATCTGGAAAAAAGTATTACCATATGTTGAATGGTATGTGTTATCCATGAAGTGGCCGAATCTTGATGTTCTTTTCACTTCAGAACTGTTCAACAAACAATGTTTTCAGTGAATCTAGGCAGAAGTAGGGTGTGTTGGTATTTTAATGTATAGAATGGACAACCACTTCTGGCAAAAGTGTACATGGTTACGCAGAAGAGGCAAAATGGCTACCATTATGAAAAAAGAAACGCATCACTCCCTTTTTTATGGTTGTTGTAATGTAAGCATTAGAAGTAGTTGTCTGGTCTTCTGAAGGACATAATAGCCTGCAGACACACTTCTCATGTCACCTTAAAATATTCATCCTAGTACTACTAAAAGTGTGTTCTTTTGTTAGAGAGTTCTTTTTTGTTTCGCCTTAAAGCCATGAAATGTGTAAGAATTGCCAACAATATTGTTATAAATGACATTTGAGTTGACACTATTGTATTCATCTTTTTCTTGCACTACAAATATTTATTTTTGTATGTAATGTATAGATTACAAGGTCTGTAGTGGGTTGATAAACTATTTATAACTACTGTACATAATCAGGTGCATTTTGAATATAGTCCTATTGGGTGGACTATATAGCAAAATGATTGACAGAATTATGCAGTATAAGGTATAGGTTTACATCTTCAAAGCTGAATGAAACAACTTCCCTTTGTACATAAAGGGCTTGGTTTTTAAACTGATCACATACAACTGCATTAAAATGTTATATATTAGGATTTAAAAAAAGAGAAACTGAAATGAGAATACAATTGCAGCATATTGGGCTGGAAAGGAAGAAAAACCAGAATGACCATTATGTGTTTGAATTCAACAAATGTGAACATAACCATAGAACTATCAGCAAACATGTGGCCCAATTTTTTGTCTAAGTAGTTGACCAAACAGTTAAAAGTAAGGAATATCCTACCATAATAAATTGCGCTTTTTAAACAATTTGTACTGACAAATCATATTGAAACATTGATAATAGTTTATCTTCAGTTGAATACTCAGGGAAAAAAGCAAATTTATCTGTTAATATCAAATCCGGATATCTTGCTTCCATCCATACATACTTCATTATAATTTGTTGCCTGAATTCTGCAGAGTAATCTGTAACCTATTGTTATCTAACTGAACAATTTCTAACATTTACAATTCTCAACTTTTTTATCAAAGACTTTTACACTTCTTCTGCTATCGTAACATTTCAAGTAGCCATTTTGTTGTTTTGTTAGAAAACACAAATTGCATAAAATGTGTTTCACATTTCTAACGCACTTAAGATGTTGATAACTAAATACTTGTTTTCTTGATAGAGTTTAATAGACTCCTGAGCATATAGCACAAGGAAAGGTATGTTTAATGTGCACATAGCACAAGGGAATGGGTGTTAAATGAGCATATAGCACAAGGGAATGGGTGTTAAATGAGCATATAGCACAAGGGAATGGGTGTTAAATGAGCATATAGCACAAGGGAATGGATGTTTAATGTGCATATAGCACAAGGAAAGGTATGATTAATGAGCATATAGCACAAGGGAATGGGTGTTAAATGAGCATATAGCACAAGGGAATGGATGTTTGATGTGCATATAGCACAAGGGAATGGGTGTTAAATGAGCATATAGCACAAGGGAATGGATGTTTGATGTGCATATAGCACAAGGGAATAGATGTTTAATGTGCATATAGCACAAGGGAATAGATGTTTAATGGGTATATAGCACAAGGGAATAGATGTTTAATGTGCATATAGCACAAGGGAATAGATGTTTAATGGGTATATAGCACAAGGGAATAGATGTTTAATGGGTATATAGCACAAGGGAATGGATGTTTTACGGTTAATAGCACGAGGGAATGGATATTTAAGGAGCATATAGAACAAGGGAATGTTGAATGGGCATATAGAACAAGGGAATGTTTAATGGGCATATAGAACAAGGGAATGTTTAATGGGCATATAGAACAAGGGAATGGATGTTTAATGATCGTATAGCACAAGGGAATGTTTAATGGGTTAATAGTACAAGGGATTGGATGTTTAATGGGCATATAGAACAAGGGAATGTTTAATGGGCATATAGTACAAGGGAATGGATGTTTAATGATCATATATTCTGTGGAAACAAAGGTCTAGGGGATGTATTTTTTATAGGCACAAAGCTCATTGGAATGGGTAATCCATGGGAACAAAGAATGGGTATATAGCAGGTGTATTAAATAATCAAAGTAGATCAGGTATAAGCCTAAAATAAGCCCTCTGTCTTCATTTAATTTTATGACAATCATTATTATCTTTTTCTATGGTTTAATAACTTTCTGAAATATTTCTTTCAACTATTGTAAACATCTCAAAGAAGTTAATGCAAAACAGATCAGTTCCCTATGGAGAAAATAATGATTTTTAGCAGAATAACAATCTCACAAGTGTAATATCTATTTACATTTTTCTCATTTTATAAATGATGCTGTTAGGTCAAGAACATACTAATAATGATGTAACATGTGATAATACAACATAACTTGAGTTAGGTTAGAATGAACTCTATCTAAGAACAATGTCTGGTGCAATGTCCTGGTAAACAGGAACAAAGTGTAGTATGATGTCCTGGTAAACAGGAACAATGTCTATTGTAATGTTCTGGTAAACAGGAACAAAGTGTAGTGTAATGCCCTCATAGACAAGAACAATATCTGGTGTAATGTCCTGGAAAACAGGAACAAGTGAAGTGTAATGCATGTGAAAACAAGAGCAATGTTTGGTCTCATGCTCGTGGAAGCATGAGAAATGTCTGATGTTATGCTCGTGGAAACATAAGAAATGTCTGATGTCATGCTCTTGGAAACATGAGCAATGTTTGTGTCTGGTTTCATGCTTGTGGAAACATGTGAAATGTCTGGTTTTATGCTTGTGGAAACATGTGAAATGTCTGGTCTCATGCTCGTGGAAACATGAGAAATGTCTGATGTCATGCATGTGGAAACAAGAGCAATGTCTGATGTCATGCTCATGGAAACATGAGAAATGTCTGATGTCATGCATATGGAAACATGAGAAATGTCTGGTTTCATGCTCGTGGAAACAAGGACAATGTCTGGTGTCATGCCCGTGGAAACAAGAAATGTCTGGTGTCATGCTTGTGGAAACGAGCAATGTCTGGTGTCATGCCCGTGGAAAAGAGCGATGTCTGGTGTCATGCTTGTGGAAACAAGAGAATGTCTGGTGTCATGCTTGTGGAAGCGAGCAATGTCTGGTGTCATGCCCGTGGAAACGAACAATGTCTGGTGTCATGCTCGTGGAAACAAAAGAATGTCTGGTGTCATACTAGTGGAAACAAGAGAATGTCTGGTGTCATGCTAGTGGAAACGAGCAATGTCTGGTGTCATGCTCGTGGAAACAAGAGAATGTCTGGTGTCATGCTTGTGGAAATATGAGCAATGTCTGATATCATGATCTAACATTTGTGTCATTTGATATTGCAAGAAACTTAAGATTAATGTCTGTCTCATTGGTGGTTAGATCTGAAATAAAGTTACTCTTACTGCAATTATAAATGTCCATTAGCAGGTGGGAACAGATTTATGAAAATTGAAAATTGTTTTCAGAGTTGTGAAAATAAATAAAGGGCATGTCTGATTATCTTTTGTGTGTTATTTTATTTTCACTAAATGATGTTATCAGATGAATTGATTTTCCAGAAACTTAATGTAAATTCCTTTCATTGCTGAAAGTTCTCAAAGACTGTCGAGTGTCTGTTAGAAACCATTCTTTTTGATTCGGTTACATCACAAGAATATGTCATTGTTTTCTGGCAGATTGAGTTGTTTTTGCCAGGCATGTCTGATTTGTAGTAAAAAAATATATGATTGTGTTATTACTAATATTATTCTTGACATTTTAGTCAGCCAGAAGTCTCACATTTCAGTGCAAATTTGAACATTTTGATATGGTCATTGCCTTGAACAGTTTAAAAGTAGGCATAATGTTAAATATTTCTGTTTCTTGTCATCAATATGTTTTATTTTTCTAATTTCAGGTAAGAAAATTGATAATTAATCTAATTTGAAGATTATAGAGGTATGGTACAGGTCAGAGAACTTTTGCAATTTTCCTCTAATAGTATCAGTTGTAAAACATAGATAGTTATATCTAATTTACAAAAATGAATAAAATTACTCTTCCCCATCACACATATCATATTTTCTAATATTAAATATAGAATTTTATACACCATAGCTGTAATGATTCCTTAAACGGCCATTGTATTCACCAAAAAATATAATACTTATTCAATAATATGACACCATCCATTCATTTGAAAGACATATTTTTGTCAATTATTATAAGAGATTTAAATATGATGATTTGATATGTAAAATAAGTCTGAACACAATACATTGGTGGATATCACACACAAACACACCCTCACACAGACACACACACACACAACATGCCTCACAAAGTGAGAAGTATAAGAAAAATTTTGAGATCAATGATAAGATGTTGATGGTTTTATTGTATCATACATCACTATGTTTTAAGTTGTCTGCTGACAGTCAATGATGTTTACAGGTCAATTGATACTAGTTTAAACACCTATTAACTCTAGTTAACACTATTAAACTGTGGGAGGAGATCTAAGGGGATTTATCAGATTCTACTGGGGGGTTAAGATCTGTACCGTCTGTCTAATTTGTTCTCCAATATTCTCAGAGATAGAATTTTTGTTTCAAGGGATGTGAGAAGTGAATTAGAGAGCCTCGACTAAATTGTAGCAAGAGCTATGAATTTTTTAAACGTGTGGTGAAGACCAACAAAACCAAGGCTGTGCGTTATGTCAGTTAATGCCAATTTATGGCAAATGGTTAGGAATCAACAAAATTTTCAAAAAGGACATTACCCTTAGTTTCAGCAGCCAGCAGGATTAGAACTGGATGTCAATGATTAATAACAGTAGGGAGTAGGGATATTTTTGATTGACATAAAGTCCTAATAGATTACATATCGCAAACCTTTCATCTCCTCTCAACTTTCATACACTAAACTGTAAGATGGTGTTAAACCACTCAGTAGTGTGTGATATGATAAAACCCTGTGTCTGTTGTCACCTTGTTATCACAGGCGTTTGATAATGATAACCTACAAAAAAATTCTGTTTCCCAACAAAAAATTCAAAATGAATTTTATATTCTTTTTTCTTTTGAAGAAATCTTAAAAAATATAGTGTTAATATAATACAGCATTTTACATCTGGTGTGTTCAACCTTTCTTTTTCTATTTCCCCTTCCAGGATGCTTGATCGATTACTATACCCTCTTTGTGAGTTTGGCGCGTCCACTAAGTTGCCACATTTTGAATTCATCCTCTACAGTCCTTCTCCCCCATTTAGTCAGTCTGCCCCCTATTGTACCCCCAGTCTCTGGAGTCTGGCACCGCCACTGCCCCCTTCCTCCTATAAATCTTTATTATTTAATGATTCTGTCTTAGCCTGACTAAATATAACAACTTAAATTTTATTTCTCCCAAAATATCATAAACCACTCATTACATTCCGAATCACGGCCTCAAAGGTATATGCTTCTGTTTTAAAGGAAGCCAATCTCAATGCAGTATATTCCTCATTTCTAGTTTGTGAATGGTTTACTTTAAGTGATGAAATATATGCTGAAGAAAGATAATAATGTATATCTGTCGTCACCTTGTTATCAACTTGTTTGATACTGATAACCAGAGTATTTTATTTGATATTGATGAGAATATTTTATAGGTCAATTTGAGTTGCGACTGATTAGGTTGTGACTATACCTGGCCTGCTAAGGCATCAGAAATCTGTATTTGTAGAATTTAACATACAGAATTATCTTGAATTGCATACCTGGGATCCATTTAAAATATAACTTTTAGCTCTGTTTAGTTTGTTTCAAATTTTTTTTATTTTTGAAAATTACATTAAATTGATCCTTTTGAAAAGGGGACAATGGTTTTCTTTCAGTTTTCTATATTTATTGAATTCCACAACAACAGAATTAAATTTGCTTTTTCAGAAAGTTTTAAATGATATGTTCCTTTAAGGAGAGACATCAAAATCTCGGCCCATATCTAATCTCATCTCAAAGTTTAAGAAGAAACATAAAATAAATTTTATGACTAAGGTTAATGTTGTTGGGGGCACCACTAAGAAGTTGTTCAGTAGAACAGTTAATTGACTAACTATGTGTGTAATGGTTTTATTACGGTCATCATTTACATTTAATACACTATTGACTTGGCTTGTGACCATTGTGGACATAGAGATTAATGTCTGTTGGTTTTTGGTAGTCCAAGTTTTCAGGAGCCATGGACCTATAAACACATTTTGAGGGATTAACGTGTTCACTATAAGTCCAATATAAACACGTTTTGATACAAGAAGAATATTGGTGGTTTAATCTGGTGTGATAATGGCGTCTGCTTTATGGTTGATTGTTCTTTTTTTTGTCTCCTTTTGATCTTTAGTTTTATCACTCTTATCTGATTTTTCTAATTTATTTATCTGAACTTTTTTCAATTTAAACGAAATTACCCGCTATATAACCTTCATCTCTAGATTTCACTTCTGAAAGTTACAGCACAGATGAACTAGATTTCACTACAAAAGAGAGAATTAAGATGGTTATGAATAATCCAAAATGCCCGCTTTGATGTAATAATTCAGTCTTATATGCCTTGTGCAAAATGGAAATGGAATTTGAGTATTTGCCAATTCATTTGTATCCATTTCCACCAGTTTTGAACTTCAATTTCTCAATTGTTATCCTTTTTGATGTTTCTGAATTTTGTAAGGAAAATTTCATCTTGCTGAGGAACACCATGTGCCCTTCTGTTTGCAGTATGTAAAAGTAAGCTTGTTTTTCTGAATTCAAATTGTAATTGTGATCAGATTGTTCAAATAGGGGAACCTATCTTTAACTGATTCTTGTGTCAGAATACAATATGGTGGCAATCTGAAGGTTTGAGTGTTATAACTGACCCATTCACCTTTTCTTAGCTTGTGTTTTTCTAAGGTCAGTTTTCACCAACACAGGAGTTATGACATTTTTATTCAGTTTCAGATGGTAACAAAACAAGTCTGTAAACATTACAGATTAGGTTACAGTACTTCATCATAAAGTTGTTTTTCTTTATTATGTACCCACTTCCACATCTACATGTAGTGCCTTTCAGTCTAAATGTTCCTCAATGCACACTCCATGGCTTTTCACATGGACCATCTGCACAAAGAAGCATACTATTTGAATGCTTTATCCCCTTTTTTTGGTCAGGTCATGGTTGACACTCTGGTGCTTTTCAAAATATTCCTGAAAGCTTATTCAGACTTTAAGAAGTCTGAGGGATCCACTTATTGTCAAAATAATTGATTATCGTCGCTAAGAATTTATAATTTCGATTATTGTATATCAAATTTCATAAGTGATTATATGTCAAAGTTATATGTCCCCATTAACAAGTAGTAATCTCTTCCACATAGTTTCCCTTCAGCACATAACATACCCACAATAAACTATAATAACTAATCAAAACAAGAATATACTTCTAGTGCACAAAAATATCCCATGAAATTAAGAATTTTGGTATGTTTTTAATTATGTATTTACAAGGTTTCTCTATTAAATTATTTCGATTATTAACCGATACTCTGCCATCAATAATCAAACTCAATTTGGTAATCAATACCCAGCTCTAGATCCATTGCTTAGAAATGTTCAAAATTTCAACTTCTGGTGTGGGCTGATCATAAAGTAAATCAATTTGTTATAGTACTATTGGTTTATTTGTTGTAATATAAGTATTAGTAGTCTAATAAGAAATTAGTAAGTTAGTAAGATGAGAAGAGTTAGTAGTACTATCAATGGTAGATCATATTATTTATTAGTAGACAGGTTGTTAACTAATGATATATGATATTGTGAAATAGTAGGATTCTGGTAATATATTTGCTCCTGTATGTAGTATTATTTGTTATATTAGTAGGGAAATACTAAACTCATATGGTATGATGTTGTCCAGGAAAACCCAGTGAGAGTTTCATTACATACCATTTATTTTTAAAGTGATACTACGTCTTAGAATCAATATAAAATATAAGAATTTTGAACTTGGCAAATAAGAGCCAGTAGATATACCTGGTGTTATAAATAACATAACAGGATCCTTATATAATTCGACAAATTCAAAAAACTTCGTAATTATCCATAAATATGCAATTAACTATTGAAAAATGCTTAATATCAAGATTAAGAGTTTTTCAATAATTACTTAGTTTTATGAATTTTCCAATTTTCCAGATTTTACATGGATTCTGTTGTAACTTTATGACACCAGCTAAGCTAACTGATGAATATATACTCATATTGACCATTTCGAGAACTTAAATTTTATGTTCATTCTAAGACGTATCTGTTTAAAAATGAAAATTTACTTCATTGATAAAAATGATTTTCTAACCACCATTAGTGAAATTACCCTAAAAAGAAATAGTCTGTTCAATTCCATCTTGACATTGTCAAGTTATTATGAAACATTGTCTTATACCTTGAATGCAATAGCAACCTTAATGTAGCCAGTAAATACAGCAAATCAGAGCTCATGTCTCACTTCTGGCTTATCAGACTCTCTGACTTGGAATATTCGCAAATGTACAATCTCCAATGATACAAGAAAGGTTGCTATTACAGTCAAGGTATAAGATGAAGTTTGTGATGGCTCAGCAATGTGAAGAGGATCCAAATTTAGTTATACAATTTTCTTATAAACTTTGTGAAGAGTTAGAGGAATTTTTAAAGCACTCACAAAATTCTTGAAATGTACAAATTTCAAAGAAAGTGGGAGATAAGGAGTTAAAAGTGCCCAGATATCAAACTCCCTTTTAAGAATATTACACTAGCATAAATTATCTGATATGTACTATGAAACTATAATGATATAAAAGATATTAAAATTCCTCGGTTTATTTCACTAGTCTAATGTTTTCTTTGATCAAAGAACATATATTCTGATTAGAACAAGGAGGTTACAACAGTTATTCAAGAACCACCCAAACATGCCTTTATGGTTAAAAAGAAAATTAGATATGTGAGACATAAGTCATGAATCAGGGCATTTTACTCCGACCTGATATACAAAGAAAAAAAAGAAAAACATGCAGAGGTTAAATCATGGAAAACAGATATTTAATTAATGGTACAATAAAAATAAAATATGGTTTCACTTAAGTTTTTTTGATATTGAAATGGGTTTGGCTCACTGCATATTTTGCTGTTAGTTATTTACATTGTAAGTCATGTTACTCTCAAATGTTTTTCGATGAACTTTTATGTTTATTCCCACC
Source organism: Lottia gigantea (assembly GCF_000327385.1). NCBI lineage: Eukaryota > Metazoa > Mollusca > Gastropoda > Lottiidae > Lottia > Lottia gigantea. The sequence goes on from NW_008708846.1 coordinate 2,425,294, forward strand.
TCTTTATAAAAAATGTTAAGATATACACAAACATCAACTGATATTTTTTGAGAAAAAATGTAATAGGAAGTCAAAAGGAAGAGCCTTGAAGTTTCTGTAATTGAATAGCACACAGTTTTTGCTTAATAAAAGTATCATGTAAAATCTAATGGTTGTATCTCAATATGCTGTATCTTGTAGTTGCCTTTTTAAAGGGATAGATGTGCAATTTTGGGGGTTGATTTCAGTATTGAATATATCTAAATAGTCTTCAGAAGTTCTAGAAATGTACGAAAATTGCTTAATTCTTTCAAATATATTTCAAACTAGGAATTTCCTTTCCTTTTTCTATCGATATCTTTTCTATATATGGCAGTGTCTCTAGAAAAGACAACTCTTTTTAACTTCCAAATGCAGATAATTCTGGACACACATGGATTTGAAGGCTCAAATTTCAATGGTGAGCTGTGTACACTATTATTGCTTGACTTGAAATCTACAATACAATCTAATGTCTTTTCTGAAAACCATAGTATTTTATGCATAGTAAATTTCTCATTTTTTTAAAATGTTATACAGTGGATTATGAATGTTTGAAATTATTGTAATTGAGTGGCTATGATATACAGCCTGAGTCAAAAAGACCAGACAGTATATATTTATTCAAGGCTATCTCTTATCAATTTAATTGTTTTTCAATGATACATACTGTTACAGTAATAATACTAATCTTGAGTGTTATTAACCACTACTTCTAGCTGTAAATAACTGCCACCTTTTCAAAAGGATTTTACAGAATTGTGATGGTCAAGTTTTTTTTTTTTTTCCCCAGTAGCATGACGTTGGATGGATTGCCCAAGTCAATTTAGATTGTATAAATTTTTATTGCGTACTGCAGGAGTTTTGAAATTTTGGAGGGTGATGAGATGCTATGGACAATTATGCTTTTAAGTCGTTCTATTCAGTCATGTTATATTGAAAAAGATTGCAGGGAAAATCTATGATACCGATTTGCTTTTAAAGGAACTTGAAAGTGTTCCAGTACTTTCAGATACAATATGGCTGTAATTGTGCTGTCAGATCAATTTTTCTGGAATTCCAGGCACACCAGGAAGAAATTGTCCCTGATTTTCAACAGCTATTGAAACCCTTTAAGTAGCAAAAAAGGTTTCTTTATCACATTAATTAATGACACACTTTAATTATCAGAATCTTTTGAGTCTTATAAAAAATAAGAAAAGTGAAAAGCTCAATATTAGGATATTCGTGTCACGATATTGACTTCAAATATAACCTAGTTAAATCACATCAAAGGATTGACTTGTTTCTTGTCCACTGATCAGAGGAGTGACCTGTCTCCTAGACTGGACACCTTGTCCCCTCAAACCTGAAAAACTTGGCTGTCCACCCGAATAAGTGTCAACATCATGTCTTTCATATTTAAATTGATACTTTTAAGCTGCTAGGTTTTAACTTGTGATGTTTTGTTTGACCACAAACATTCATAGTCTACAATGATTGATTTGTTGGATTTTATTATTTTATTCAGGTTTAATATCTAGGCAACCATTTTAAACCACCAGACATCTACATCAAATTTTACACCTGTGACATGTCCGAATATTTTTTCAATACTTAAGAATGGAAAAACTTGAAAATGATTTCAAGTCAATTTTCAAGCGTTTTCAAAATTCTTAATTCTTTTGAACAAATTGACATACATTTACAAATGTTCATAGTTTACTATATTTTCAAAGTTTAATATATTTTCAAAATTTTACTATATATATTCATATTTTACTATATTTTCAAAGTTTACTATATATTCATAGTTTACTAAATTTTCAAAGTTTACTATATTTTCATAGGTTACTATATATTCATAGTTTACTATTATATTCATAGTTTACTATATATTCATAGTTTACTATATATTCATAGTTTACTATATATTCATAGTTTTCAAAGTTTACTATATTTTCATAGTTTACTGTATTTTCAAAGTTTACTATATTTTCATAGGTTACTATATATTCATAGTTTACTATTATATTCATAGTTTACTATATATTCATAGTTTACTATATATTCATAGTTTACTATATTTTCATAGTTTATTATGTATTCATAGTTTACTATATATTCAAAGTTTACTATATATTCATAGTTTACTATATTTTCACAGTTTACTATATATTCATAGTTTACTATATTTTCATAGTTTACTATATTTTCATAGTTTACTATATATTCATAGTTTTCAAAGTTTACTATATTTTCATAGTTTACTGTATTTTCAAAGTTTACTATATATTCATAGTTTACTATATTTTCATAGTTTACTATATTTTCATAGGTTACTATATATTCATAGTTTACTGTATTTTCAAAGTTTACTATATTTTCAAAAATTCCAAAGCAAATGTCAAGTTTCCTTGTATATCTTGTCTATACAGCTAAAAATATCTTATGTCCAATTTACAAGAAAAATGCAATGAGTTTGAGATTAAAATCATAAGTCGGAGCATAATTTCAATATTTCTTCACTATCTCATATGGATGATATATACAAATTCTTTCAAATTTTTTCTCTTAACTCTACACCGCAAGTAGGTCTATTGTCATGATAGAATCCATGTTCTTTAAAATATTATTTTGATTGGATGCACATGACAAATTATGAAACCTAATAAATTTTTAATATATTTTTTTTACAAGGGAATATGATACGAAATGTAAATATTTTGTTAAAGGTATTTAATACAGGATCAGCTGTAGGTATATTAAACTCTCATTATAAGTTATATATTATTATCACCCAATTGTATGCCTTCATTATGACTCTATATGGGCTAGGTATCTAAGAAAGCCACAAAGAAATTATATGTGATATTTTACCACAATAACAAACGTCCATGACTACAGTATGCCACCTGGGCCTTGGCTAAGTCTCTCAGTCAAACATATTTCCAAAATTTTCAATATGTTTTTCAGTTGTCATTAAAGGGACATTTTCAGTGGTTGATTTGAGTCTTGAATATATGTAAATAGTCTTCAGAAGTACTAGAAACGTATGAAAATCAGATAATTCCTTTTAACATATTTCAAACTAGGAATTTTACTCACTATTTCTATACATGTCTTTTCAACACAGATAATTCTGAACACACATGGATTTGAAGGCTCAAATTGCAAAGGTGAGCTGTGCACACTATGACTAATTAGCTAAGCTAAAAAATTCCTTTTTCTCAGACTAAGGTAAGATTGGTCGAACAAATGGCCTAGCTCAAGATCACAATGAACATTACCATCTCTTTGATTTCACCAATTTGAGTGCATAAAAAATAGGCTACTTTTATTTTGGTAGTGTAAGGTTTTAAGGATGGGTAAATTTTGATACACTTGAAATTGTTTCAATTAAGACAGGCTTCAGTGAATCTTTTAAATAGACAGGTATAAGTACCCAAATTATCGGAAAATATTCATGGGTGCTTTATATTATTTAAAAGCAAATCTGGTTGAAGTCAGTCTTTAACATTATTAAAAAAAACACAGTAATTTGTAGATAATTTTTATTGACCCAAATATATATAATGATTTATAAATCATGCATGCAATGTTAATCATAATTTTATTAGGTTAAAGTCGGAAATGAAGATAATTTATGTGACAAATGTAATGGATGTAATTTTGTTAAAAATTTTGATTTTAGTTATACAATATATATTTTCAAATTCTTCAAAAAATTTACAAAAATTATTTCCCACATCAAACTCTTGTGATTGATCGGCCAATAGTTTTGTGTGAGAGTCTGACTGACTTTTCAGACTTACATGATCTGGTGACTGTTTTTAGGTCTTAAAGGAACCTTCCGCTTTTTTTGTAGGTTGAAATTTTTTTTTGCTCAAATATGTGAAAACTATAAACCAAAATCTATAGAAATGTATCCCATAACATATCTGAAAGTTTTAACTAAAAAAATCTAGCCGTTAATTCTTATACTCCAAAACTTCGTAACCTCCTAAAGTTTGTTATGCTTTTTGCAAGCTGTTAGAAAACTACTATACTGATTTGAGTAAAATAAATGCCTTATTTTAGAGAAATATATTTTTTCTAAAGATTTCAACCAAATATAACGAGCCATTATGAAGTCAAACACCAAACCTAGGCCAAACTGCTTAATTAACAATTAGTACTGTCAGGTTTTAATTAACCCTTTTAAAATAAATTCAGTTTGACCAAGTAGATACATAAGATATAAATAGCATACTAACTTTAGGTATATTTTTAGTTATAATTTACAATGTTTTTTGAGAATGTTTTACAAAAACAGGGGAATGCCCCTTTAATAAAATGCAAAGAACTAAATTTGAAATCATGGCATTTAATCATAAAGAATCGACAAATTAAATTTTATGTCTTTCACTTGGCATGGTCTCTTTAATGATGGTTTCATCTGTAATGATAATGATTTTGTAATTGCCTTTAAGTCTATTATTTTTTATTTACTTGATAAATTATGAAAGAATTTTAATGTCTTTATGTTCATTGGTTTCTGAGAGTTTCTCACATGAGTGAAAATGACCCAGTGATATAAGTTTTAGTATTTAGAAAAGAATGTTTTGAATAGACCTGTGTCATCACCAAAACAAATGATAAAAATCTTTAATGTAAAAAATTTAAGGCTTAATGAGAAAACAAATCCAGAATTTTTTGCAATAGGAAAGGTTAGGGTTCATGTCATCGTCTCAATGTCAGTTATTACGAAATTTGAATTATACCTTGACTGCAATAGCCACCTTTCTTGTATCGTGGAATACAGCAAATTGATTGGATGTCACCAGAGCTCTTGACAAAAAAGGCTATAAAACATTATAGCTTTCTGTTCACAGATTTTCTGTGAGGCCTCCAACTGGCTTCAATTACAAACTTGATACATTAAAGGTGATTATTACAGTCAAGGTATAAAAATGACTTGACATTGTGACGATGGGGTCATGTAGAGTCTACAGACTTTTCAAATGGGGCTCACCAGCAATCTTGACCCATGTTAGCCATTTGTGCTCAGTCTTAGTTCTGATCCAGATTGAGATGTGGTACAATCAAATCAGTAAAAATGATCAATGGTGACACAAGTAAATGTTGAAAAGCATTAGATGTAAGTCAAATAGCATTAGTGCTGGCTTGATATATTGGTGAATCGATGTATCGCGATACATGCCATGATATGCGTATCTTATCGCGAGGTTGTGTATCTATACTTTACGATACTCCTCATTCCTTCAAAAAGTTAGAATTTTTGTAAGTTAAAATGAAGATAAAATATTAATTTTTATTCCATTACCCTGATCGTGACCCTTGTATTGTGATACGTATCGCATCATGGCATATACCCATTACCCAGCATTATATAGCATGGTATTGTAAAACAATAGTCAAATTGTCAAACTTATTCAACAAATAAAAAATTTCATTGCAATGTTGCAAAATTGATCTTTAGTTCTTTTATTAGTATCAATCTATTGATCAAAGTTGAAAAAGATATAAGTTGAAATAATGTATGTATTCAAAAGAAAATATTAAGAGTTATCTTTGCATTGATCCTTTGAAGTGGTTGTGTTATCTGTCTAAAACTGATATTTTTAAAAACATGTTTTTGATGTGCACAAAATTTGTTTTTCAAAGGTTCTTTTTGTGCATCAATCATTATCATATGAGAATCACAAAACAAAAAGACAAAACAAGGTAGTCTACAGTTTTATAAGATCCTTTGATATTACAGAAGAACTAAGGGAGCTGTGGTTGCTGAGTGAGTTTAACGCTTGTACGCTAACCAGAAGGCCCAGAATTCAATCCAGGCTTATGGTTGAGATAATATTTTTATATTTTCTCACCTGGTGTCCCCATGTCAGTGATGCAGGTAAGAAGGGCTGACATGGAAAGAGTGTCTTGTCAATCAGATTATGACAATAAACCAAGACCCTGTATGCTACAGGCTGTGCACCTTAAAAGATCCTTCGACAGTTGGAAATGGAATGCAAATGCTGCTGTCCTGCCAAAATTTTCCTCATTACACACTGCATGGTTTTGCCCATCTTTATTGGCTCTATTACGGTCAGAAGAGTAGACATAAAACTCCATTCATTTTATTATTTTTTTTTTTTTTTTTTTACAAAAGAACAAAGCTAGATGTCTGAACAATATGGAAGTGTTTTGCTTTGATCTGTAACTTACTGTATATTTATAATATTTATATAAAAAGATGACAACTTTTGACAAGTGCTGTAAAGTTATGATCTAATTCAAAATCTCATTGATTTTACTTTTTCTTATTGTACAAACAGATATTTCTGGGCATATATCTTAGAATTATGGCGACACTTGAACCAAATTTGTATTGAGTTTTTTTGGTTGACATTTTGATGCATTGAACGTATTGGTAAAGACTTTGAGAAAGAATTTCTTCATATGAATACAGGCAGTTCTACTTTTCTTTTGATATATTATATTGTATGTACTTCAAGTGCTTAAACTGTACCGACTAGCTACTTTAACCATGTTTCCACTGAGAATTGTAAAGTAAAGCTAGCTTTAAGTTAGAGTTTAACTGGTTCCCGAACGACTTTAGCCTCAATCACAAAGTCACACATTCTTGACAACTCATGATGAACAAGACTACAGTTTAGACCAGTAAATAATGCAGTAGACCGGAAAGACCAGTACTCCTCCTATTGCCAAACAAGATAAAGCTGGCTTTTTGCTTTTCCACTGGTTAAGCTTTAAGCTAGCTTTTAGTTGGCCTCCGATAAATTGCCAAACTCAAAAAGAGAGGATTTTGGTTCCAGAACCGTAATGGTTCGGCAATTTGCCAAGTGGAAACACACGAAAGCTAGCTTGAAGCCGACTTATTTCCTCAGTGGAAACACAAGTTTAAATGGTGTGGACGGTATATCACAATGTGCTGTCAAACTACCCTACTGCTACATGGTACTATAGTACATGTTAGTGATATAGTCGAAGTATGGGAACTGTCAACTCTACTTGTAATTAATGAATAGGCTAATTATCAGGGTTTTTGATCAACACCTTTAAATTATAGCTTGTCAAAGTTAATTATGACTTTATATAGTAATTGGCCACGGTCTGCAATGACCTTGAACCTCAACTGTATTTTCTGTTAATAACTTTTGATGACTGTATCTGAAAATTGTTACCAGTCTGAAATATATGCCTACACATATGGGATAATAGTGGCTGCCTCCATTTTCACTGTTCCTCAAGAAACCATACAGAAACAAATGTATTTGGATTCATATCCATTTATAAAGATATAAAGTTTAAGATCAACCTAGCTCATACTTCACAAGTCTCGCTAAAAACCTTTGTTTTGGTGAACAGGCATTTCAGGGGCATACACTGTGTGTGAACAACTGCACAATTTCTTTCGGTCAAAAGTTTAATGCATGGAGGGTAATACATTATTTCTACTTTTGATGGGAAATTGTACTACTTTCTACTACTTCTCATGGCTTTGATCAAGAAATTAACAGATTTTCTTGTGAGAATTTGAGCAGACACAATTGTAATTGCAGAAATATGTTGACAAAAAGATTTATAATTAAGTCTTAATATGATATCAATGTCCTTAACTTTTTATTCTTGACCAAAAAAAAAAAAATGAATAAGATTTATAATTGAAACAGAGTGGACAATATCTATCAATCAGGGCAATACAATGCAGGGAGATATTTGATAGTAAATGATCTTTTTTACCCTTTCTTAATAAACGTCATGTATTTTTCCACTTGACAACACAATTACAAGGCCATAGATTATTTTTATGACCGTCCTCACCCATTTCACCTCCAAATATGTCTTTAATTGGACTTGTTTCTATCCATTTAGGTGTATGATGACATATTTGCATTATTATTATTAATACCCTCTTTTTCTAGCTTGGTGAATGTCAAGAATTTCTATTTACTTTAAAGGAGATTCTAAATGATAACTTTGTGGCAAAATCATTTTAAATGAAGAGAAAATCCTTGGAACCTACATGACAAAATTTTGAATATCTCTTAAAGTCATTCAGGTTGCCTTTATTGGCCACAAATTATCAAAGCGATATGCATTGGTGGAAGTCTTATGTCTAAAGAAATAGTACTGTTAAACCAAAGGTGCTTTCTGATAGATGTCACTTTAACGTTTTTCTGAGGAAGATTAGAGACGTCTGCTATAATTCATGCCTACACCAAGTTGAACTGTGTAAATCTGATTAGTAAGGTGTTGACAGCTAGATTAGTGAGGACTAACTGGATTCTAATTCTATTATATTATAATCTTATATTTACTACATAGATATTATTCAAATCTTAGATATAGGTTATTGTTACAGTTTTAAGCTGTTGCCAAGGATTTGAAGAAACATTTCTACCTCTTTATTGAAGAGCGAAAATTACTCAAAAGAGTTTCACACTTGCTTGTTAATTTGAAGATCTTGACTTTGCGCTCAGCATTGGTCCAGAGAGAACCTTTTCTAATTGTAGTTCCGAGAGACTGACATGAAAAGCATTAGGTTTGTGGCTTTGCACGTTCAAGCTTCCTTTTACAAGTGTAAATTGCAGAAGAGTATGTTAATGCCACTGTCCTGACAAAAGTTTTCAGATGCGGAAAAAGGAAAAAAAAAAAAAATTTTAAGAAATAGCTCTTATAATGGATGTAATATTTATGAATTACCATGACCGAAATGTCTTGGAATCCTGGAACTCTCTAAGAAATCAAATCATTCCATTATTGACTTTTGAAGTGTGTGTCAAGGTTCTACAAGATGTCATATAAACATAGACCTTCTTGGCATGACATGAGGCACTGTAGGTAATTAATTAACTTTCCAATCAAATATCAGAAAAAGTTTATTATAGACTTACAATTCATTCCTAGACTCTGGATAATAAACCAACAATTTATAGGGTTTATTCATTAAATCATTGAATAGTTTGGCTTCACTTCTTGACAGCTCTATACATAAACAATAATTCAATAATTCTTTAAGTTATTTGGATTGAAAACAAAATGATACCTTGTACATCTTGTTGTTTGGAGGAAAGGTTTCTGTGGAAACACCAAACTTTAAGAATGAAAAAGCAGTTATATTAGGCCCGCAGCGTCATGTAAAATTTGAGAAAATGCTTCGTTTGCTTCGTTTGCTTCTTGTCACTGTCAATGTGGCCCGCAGATTGTGGTTGCCTATTCTGATTTCGAAACCGTTATATTCGCGCTGTTATATCAAAGTATGACGTCAAAATGAATCTTAACAAATCAAATCGTTAACGAGGTCTGACCTCGTGTGAAACAGTGATTTTACCTCAAATATGTCTGTTATTTGCCAAGCACACTGAACTACTTTAATACTAATATTATATTGAATAAATGACTTGCATGTTTCTCAACTTGATTTTTTTAATGTTCAAACTAATTTAAAAAAGGCTATAGACCAATTTAATTTCATACTCGCTCATTATTGATTTATCAAAAACCATGAGTTTATTTCATTTCTGATGATGATTTTTTTATCATTGGGAATGAAGGGTGTTTCAGCTGGGCTGATTTTGTTATTTTTCTTTTCTGATTTCTTGAAAATTGAGGCAGAAGGATCCGTAAAACAAGAAAATAAATTGGTCTGGCCTAAATTGCTTCTATTTTCAATTTTGGATCACCAGACCTGTATCAATTAATTGATTCATATTTTTGGCAGGTATAACTATTTTTAAATGGTGTTTATGATAGTAATTTGTGATTTGAAATGAAGATTTGGGAAAATTAAAGAGGGATCATGATAGAGTAATTGAGGCTAGGTACTGTAACTGTCAATCAAGCGTCCAGTTACTGGCTTCATTTCCTGTATCAATGCTTGTTTAAGTCTACCTAATTTTTAAACATTATGACTTCCACAACATGACTTTGGTAGAAAAAAACATGTCCATCAAACATTAATATAAACTGATTTCACAGTGGTACACTGAAATTGACTTTATTGGCCACATGTTACTATATTATAAATCCTGCTAAAAACATCACAGCCATCTGCTGGCATCTGCAAATCATATGTTAGTTTGGTGCGATTTAAAGCAAGCATGTACTTCGGTCTCGTCTAAAGCTTGTGTGCAGCAAAGTTATCTCAGAACACTCTACAGAGTCTGGCCTGAGAACTTCTTCTTCTTTTTGGTGGATGGTGTCCGCTTTGGAAAAATTCCATATCGCAGACGTTGAGTTAGGAGTGTCTCGCTCCTATGGTTAGGTCTGAGAACAGTCTAATTGAACCTTTGTTCTTATTTTATTAGTTTTGTTTCAAACGTTTTATTAGCTATTAGCTTTGTACCACCACAATAAGGTCTAACACTGTCCTTCATTCTGTTAACCTTTGCTTGACCTCTGTTTTAACCAATGACGTGTCTGCCCTTTCCAGCGATGGAATAATGTGAACAATAGCAAACAAGGTGCATTCTGAGGCATATTAGACTAGCGTACACGGATGTTCTGAGAACGCTTCTTGGAGGTTGACCAGATTTTGAACAGTTCCCGATATGCTTGTCAGTTAATTTTACTTAAATTCATCTGTTCTATTCTGAAAACTGAGAATTTTTCTAATGTTAACAGCTCAGCCAGAGACCAGTCCCACAATATTACAACTGAGTAATGCAGCTCATATACCCAATATCTCTACTTAATTAAATAACACCATAAGTGGCTAATCTATTTGCTGACTTGTTGAGAAATACTTGATTAAGTAACTAGTGATTATCATAGGGAAAGAGAGAGTGAGAGATTTTAACATACAATCAAGTTTAACAGTTGACTGTTAGCTAGACCATTCTATTATTATCACAGTGATAAGTAAACTATACTCTAGGGTATACTTATCATCACTTCTATACCTTTGGTGTACCTTTAACACGTTAATTTGACAGTATTGGTCTATGGAATTCAGACTGTGTGTATCTAGAGTCAATTTCTTAAGGTCTTTTCTGATATCAGATTGATAAAACTTCACTAAATTGGTAAAATCATCTTGTATATGAGGCAAATTCTTTTAGCTGTTAGCTTTGGGTTAACTTATAAAATAGCCTTACTTTAAGCCCTTCCATCAAGGCACCAGTTAAAGAGCAATTTTCTGAACAGATAGGCCTATAGATTTGGAGAAATCAAACCCTTCCTTCACCCAAATGAAGTTTCACTATTTAAATGTATACTGAAGTGTATATGGTATTTGAATTTAAATTATCAGTATATTTTGTCAACAGTTTTTAGACGCCAAATGATCTCTAAACTGAAATTATAATTTACGTGTCCATTTTTGGGTTAATATTTATTCAAATAACTGATCAGAACAATCTTTCTTTTTGTGTTTAAATCAGCTGAATATTTGAGACAATTCATCATATTAATAGCTTTACTTTGATGTGTGTATATTCCTCTAGGCATGTTATTTTGGCCTGATCTTGATCTGAAAACATTAAACTATAGATCATTTACTCTGAATTTACAAATAAATTTTGTTGATCTCCTTAATTTTTTTTACCCTCCAGGTGCTTTTTCTTTGATCAAGAAAATATAAACTTGAAGGTAAATTATCAAATTGATATGATATTCACAGGCACAGAAATAATATACCAGATACAAGTGATTAGCTATTGTAATTGAGCCAACATGAGGTAATGACAATCCATTGCCTTTAAAATGTGGTCCATAGAGATTCTTTTTAACTGAAGACAGATTTTGGGTAGCCTGCATGAAGCCTTTTAGTGGTCGTCTCTTCAACACAACTTTTAATTTAATTTACCGTGTTTCACTGTAGCAGGTAAATCTTGTGTTAAGGAACACAGTTTTAATTGTGCAAAGCGTATGACGATGTTGAAACTCATGAGTAATATAGGAAAAAGAGCAACTCATCTCATAAAATTCAGTGCCTCGTAAGAAATTATTTAACAAAATGTCTCATCTATTTCGTGAAAAAAGGAGCATGGTTTAAAAGAAGATGTCTGGTGAAAGGGGTTGAAAGCTGACAATGGTCAGACTTTCAGAATCACTTTCCATGGCATCAGAATTTGATTTACTTTGAGGAGGATTTAAACCCACATCACCTAATCGCCTTGCAGATGAAAACCCAACTTTCTACTGTTTAAGCTATTCCACCTTCTTGTTGGTGAATTGAGGTAGTTTGATGCATAAATTGCAGAAACATGTAAGTGCCTCAAAATTTTGAATAAATAGTGGTCTGCTAGATCTTTATATAGCTTTTGTTTCCATTATTAGCAATTTTTACATTTAATACCAGAGATGTATTTTAAATGACTCAAGTAGATAAAATTCATTTCATCATAATATTTATTCAGTATGCAACAATTCCAAAGTGTTTATTCTTTACGCATTTATTTACCAAATTTGCAGGAGACATAATCAGACATCTTGAATAAGTTTAATCATTTATTTAATACACAGTTGAATCAACAGAAATGTTTGGAAAGATGTAAAAAAGGAGTAAATTGTTTATATATTAAATGATGATTATATATAATCAAGATATTTGTACCAAGTTATTCAGTTATAAATAAACCTGAAGTTTGGCAATTGTGGTTTGGAAGATACACGTACTTAGATGTATTTATAAGTTAGACTTCTGAGATTACGTGCAACATGAATTTACGTGTTAACAATCAGTTAACATGCATATAACTAATACTTATATGACATGTTAAGGTGCATATAATAACATAGCTAATAGGTGCATATAATAACATAGCTAATAGGTTTATATAATAATATTGCTAATAGGTGCATATAATAACATAGCTAATAGGTGCATATAATAGCATAACATAGCTAAAAGGTGCATATAATAACATAACATAGCTAATAGGTGCATATAATAACATAGCTAATAGGTGCATATAATAACATAGCTAACAGGTGCATATAATAGCATAACATAGCTAAAAGGTGCATATAATAACATAGTTAACAGGTGCATATAATAACATAACATAGCTAATAGGTGCATATAATAACATAGCTAACAGGTGCATATAATAACATAACATAGCTAATAGGTGCATATAATAACATAACATAGCTAACATGTGCATATAATAAAATAAGTATTAGGTGCATATAATAACATAGCTAATATCACGGTTAAATAGAATAATCATATTATATACTGTCAATGTTACATAAAGGACATTTACTGTAGTATACATGTTGTAAGTGTTAAATGTGATGCATGTTGCATTTGGACACAAATGCTCAAATGTTGTTAATATTAATGGTTTAAGAAATGTTGCCAGTGTTACATGTGGTAGGAAATGTTGCTAATGTTACAAGTAGTGATGTTGGTTTCAATTGTCACATGTTGGTGGACATTTGGTATGAAGTTAATGACATGTTGCTTATGTTGCAAGTATATATTTTGTATTATGATGTTTCATGTTGTCAGGAAATGTTACATTTAGTAATAATCCTAATGTTACCAGTCAATATCTATGTTTTTTATGTTGTCAGACATGCTACAAACATTTTATGTTGCTAATGTTTTATTAAAAAGGTCTTATAATTACATGTAGATACGTGTTACATTTACAAATGCAGAAATTAATAGTTTACAATTTGTTCTCAAACTTACAAGATCACTACAACATTTCATGATCCTTCAAATCTTAAAATATTTTAAAAATTTCAATAGAAGTTCATTTCGAATGATCTCACATTATGTATTGACAATGGCTATATTGCTTTTATAAAATATCAGCTGAATGAAAGCCTTAGAAAAATATTTGCTCAAAGACTTATATATATTTCAGTCTATTCACACAACAGGTCAAAATGTATGAAATTTGAAGAATTACATTTCAAATGAAAGCAGAACATATTTATATAATTTGTAAAGATTATTAAAAAAGTAAATAAAAGTATTAAAAGATTTATCTTATGTAAATAATATTTGCTACAATACTTTTTTATGCTAAAATATGTATTCAAGCTCATAATTTCCTTTCATTTTTTTGTGAATAATTTTAATCATGTTTTTTAGAGTGACAACAAAGGTTGACACTGTACCATCTCCATAATATCAAGCTATTATAAACTTCAGCTTATACCTTGACTTCAGTAGTCACTTTCTTGCGTCACAGTGTTTTGTAAATGAAGCGATTGGATTGTATGTATTAAGTTAAGCCAATTAGAGGCCCCAACAGAAAGTCTGTAAACAATAAGTCATAATGTTCACAGTCTTTATGTTAAGGGCTCTGATTGGCTTTATTAGCTAACATGCAATCCAGTCAAATTCTTGCATTCTGTGATACAAGAAAGGAGACAATTGTAGGTATAAGAGGAACTTTGTACTGGCTTGACTAAGTGAAGATGACCGTGTACAGGGACATCAAATTCTACCAGATTTGTACCTTTCTGACTTGATGCATTCAACATATAGCACATTTTGTATAGCTACTTTCAGAAGAGATGAGGTGATCTTCAATTGTGCTGTTATTTAAACAGTTTTATTACACAGTCTAATTTACTCAGGATTGGCTCGTCCTGGAAAGCTTTCTTTAATTGTATTTGGCAACAGAGTGTAGTTAGCGCTGATTGTTTCAACATTTGAATTTTAACATCATTTACATAGTAAATCACTATAGTAGGTTCGAATCTGAGTCTCGGGACTTTGTAAGTAATTCATCTTTCCTCATTGTTCAAAGTCCAATCCAGCTGTCAATGGGTACAGATAGTCTGCAAGAAGCAGGTGGTACAGAAGATCCTCAAAATATGATTGTTTCTGTCTCTCTTTCTCAATATGGTACAGAGCAGTAAGATGTTCAACTCTATTCTTATGCACTACTACACAATCCAAATTTAATCTGGTGGTTTCAATCTGACATCGTACTTAATGACACATACTTACTTGACATGTATGTAATAATGATAAGAAATGTCATGTCGTTCATAAACCAAATTGGCATCTATATTTTCCCTGTACATCAGATGCCAACAATTTCTGTTTCATTTTACATGATAAACAGATTATTTCATTATCTATATTTTGGCATCGAAATTGATCGTCTTATGAAACACAAAATGGTAATAAGCGACAAAAGTTTGGTATCACCATAGCATCTCATATTTCAGAAAATATACATTGTCTTAAAAGAATACTAATCCAAACTACACACAATATGGGCATGATTTAAACTTTGCAATTCTCAGCACGATTTCTGCTTTTTGTCATTCATCTAAGCAATCAAATATAACCTTGGTTAGACCTCACAGATGTAATCAGAAGATCAGAGGAGATATTTGGATAAGATGTTAATCTGGCAACTCAATTATACAATCAAATTACTAACAATACCCATGTAACATTTGATTTGAGCAGTGTTGACAGAGTATTCAAGTCTCCAAATTAAAGATTTATTTATAATTCTTAGTCAAGCTATGGATTTTACTTTATTTCATTGTGTTCTTGTGGACATATTTACATCAAAGTATTGACCACCCAGGGACAAAGGCTGGTCAGAGGATTGGCTTGTGGTCAGCGGCTATTATGGTATACTCTACTGACGGAATAGCTTTGACTTAAATATTTTCTTTTTTTTTTGGGTCAAAATTTGTGAAAATACATGATGAGAAATTGGGTAAGGTCTGAAAATAAGAGAAAAAGAAAGTAAAAAGGTCTGAATTGAAAAATTTGTGAAAATATCTGAGTAAATTTGTAAAAATATCAGAGAATATTTGTAAAAATGTAAGGGAAAATTTGTCAAAAAATCTGAAAATCTGTGAAAATATCAGAGAAAATTTGTGAAAATATCAGCAAAAATTTGTAAAAATATCAGTCAAAATTTGTAAAAATATCAGAGAAAATCATTCAGTAAAAATATCAGAAAATCTGTGAAAATATAAAAGGAAATCTGTGAACATATCAGCGAAAATATCAGAGAAAATTTGTGAAAATATCATATGTATGTATATCACTATCATAATCTGGTTAAAGTTTTAGAATAACAGGAACCACAGACATTGGACAGGAAATTGAAGCAATACAAAATATAAGTGTCCCAAACACACATACAAAGGCTGAAGACCTGACATTTGAATTTCTTTAACAATATTTTACTACAGTGGGAAATAGAATAGCGTAAAATTCTTTTTTAATAAAGTGCATGAACCTTATGAAATGTTCAAGTACCTAACAATGATAATGAAAGAAGCATAATATTATAGAGTCTGTAGACAGGTATATTTAAATTTTAAGTAGTGACATATGAGGTGGTTTTATTATCAACTTAAAGAAATTACATTTAAATTGTCAATGGTTATAATAATGAACGATTACATGCTTGAAATGATATAGGTAGATGTCATATGGCGATCTTCCTGTCTTATATTGTAAACTTCTTTTTTACGTACCTAGATTTATGTAGTGAACTTTTTTCTTATATATGAAGTGGAAAATTGTCTATAAATTTTATTCAGTGCACGATCAAGACATAATGTGCAATGTTATATGACTCTATTTTGCAGTACATATGTTTTAACTTTACCCTTTTATCTGATTATTTCTGAACAGTGTTATGTGATTGCTTTGTTTGAACATTTATAGGGAGCAGTGCTGGCACAGAGAGTTTGATGCTTGCTCACCTGAAGGTCCAGTGTTCAATCCCACCATAGATCAAGATAACTCCTTCGTATTTTCAACCCGGTTTCTCCCTGTCAGTGATGTAGATCGAAGGGCTAGATGGGAAGTGAAATGAAAAACTAAATGAATGGAGTTTTACGTCCTACCCTTCTGCACCTTGTGGGCTAATGAAGACGGGGAAGGGCTAGATGGGATAATGAACTAAGGCCCTGTGTGCTACAGTCTGTGCACATTAAAGATCCCTCGCCAGTTTGAAATCGTAAAAGAGCAGGTTAATGCCGCTGTCCTGGGAAAATTTCCCTCATTGCACCCTACATCCAAAAGTTAAAATATATATCAATTATGGATTCATGAAGTAGTTTTTGTCACTTTAGACTACCTTCAATGAATTTTGAGTGCAGGTTAGCAAGCTTTGATGACAGTTTTTAAGTTATTTTAAATGCTTATTTCCTGAAATTATTCACAAATTGTGCACATTTTACTTTGATCTTTATGTATCAATTAACGCCTACCTATACCCTCAGGCAATGTTTACGATTATTTTTGCAAAAATAAAAATACATAGTATCTAATGTATCTCTGGGACAAATAATTTCCTAATTTTTTAGACGCTAACGGCAAATTTTTTAAGTGACTTGAAAATGACTGATGAACACCTGTAAAGCAATCAAAGTGAAAGACAATGATATCATAGAGTGTTCAACAGGTGTTCAATTTGTTTACTTTGTTAAAATATGCGTTCACCACTGATTGAATCTCAATTGTCATGGTACATCCTTGATCATATTCAAATTTGAAAAAAATAATCCCTTAGTTCTCAGTAATTATGAAATATTTCCCAAGGTGTTTAGCTATGCATTAAAAACAACTTGAGAAAAGTACTTCAATTAAGAAAACTATTTTTGTTTGATGTTGTCTTTTTCAATTTTTGAAGATAATTTAGATAGCAATATTAGAGTAATATCAAAGCTAATATTTGAAGAAATTAATTGACAAACTTTGAATTTGCAAATAATTATTTTTGAATAATCATTTATCAACAAAGAATCACTTTTTTCAACACCTGCCTTTTGCATTATGTAATGACAGGATATAGCTTAAACCATTTCCAACTGTCAATGGATTTTTAACATGCACAGTCTGTTGTACACTATTTAAAATCTGTTAGATCTGATGCTCTGACTTTCATCACTGACATGGAGAAATCCTTTTGGATAATCTCAACTCAATCTCTTGGTTAAGGAGCAATTACTGAGCAATCCCAGCTTAACATTCCTAGCTTCCCATTCCCAGCTTAACATTCCCAGCTTAACTAGAAAAAATGATTTGTTGAAGAAAGGTCCATAGAACAAAAACACAAGAAAATATTTTAAATGGTCTCTCGGCTTCGAAATTTCAGAAAAGGACATAAAACTCCATTTATTTCAGCTTCGGAATGTGGTAAAAGGACGTAAACTGTGGTTCATTTCATATCATTTTAGCTGCGGAATGTGGTATAAGGACGTAAAACTGTGGTTCAACTCTATTGAAGAAGGGCCTTTGTAATCTTTTTTTAACAGCACTGACCTAAATAAAGTGTCTGTAAAAACATAATAAAAGTTTGGACAAATTATAAAGTATTGTTTGATGTTAAACTATTTGACTAGATGATGAAAAGACTTGCACCTGTATGTTTAAATATATATATAAAGATGGTAATGATAGAAATCTTTATCTTGAGTCCTGATCAGAATACCAACAATATTAAAACCATGGGTAATGATCACTCAGCCAAAACTCTCTTCAGTTTACAAATGAAATCTTTATATGAAGACTTTCGCTGTTGTAGTTTGCATGTCGTTGTTTAAACACAGCAATAGGCCTTCAAGGATGACTAACAACTTAAATTGACTTCAAAGAACAATTGCTGCTTTTGAGACCTTGAAGAACAACTCGTTGTTTGTTGAAGGTCCTTCAGTCCATGAATGTGAATGTAAAGAGGAAAGAATCAAAGCATGTATGACCCAGATTTTTTTAAGTTGAATCCATCCATGAATAATTGTAGCCTTGAATAACCACTTCAAACAGTAGCTGTTCTTAAAATAGAACTGTCTGTCATAATGATCAGATGATCTCTTGAGGGAATCACAAAACATGCCAGAAACATGTTTGACTTTTGGCTTTATTGCCACTAAGCATCTCTTCTACTAGTCCAAAATTATTGAATATTTCTAACATGTTCCCCTTTGATAGATAAACCATGTATTTTAAACAAAACTATTTGGATAAAGTGAATCACAGTCCCATCTATTTCTTGACAATGATTGTCACATTACTTCTAATGCTTATGCCAGCAATTCGTACAGGCATAAAAATGGTCAACATGAGAGTCACACGAGCAAATTTTTAGATTAGCTTTCATTTTAAGTCTTCAAAACATGGACAAATGCAGATCACATCTTCTTTGTTAACATTCCTGGACTTTGGACCTTCAAGCATAACTCAGGCCTGAACTGCACATATCTGTGTAAATTTAACAAATCTTATAACTTGTGTTTATGAATGGAAAATTTCTGTTGTATTTCATTCATGATAATGGACCCCATCTTATTATTCATAGTAAGGATCATCACATTTAAATTTCAAAAGATGTCACATGTACACTTTTAAATAAATATGAGAAAAAAATTTATCATAATTTTTTTCTATGCAATATCACTTTTAAAGGGACAGATGCACTTTTTTTTTTTGACCAATCATACCTTAATCTCAGAGACAGATTTTTTTAGTTAAGCCAATCAGTAATAGTGGTCACAACTCACCGTTGAAACTTGAGACATCAAATCCATGTGTGGCCAGAATTATATATGTTTGAAGTTAAAAAGCAAATTTCTCGTGTGAGATAGAAATATTTGAAGGAATTATGCAATTTTCGTACACTTTTAGCTCTTTTGAAGTATTCAAGACTCAGATCAACTCCTCAAAATGGCGCATCTGTCTCTTTAAGGTCTCAGATTCGGAGAAGTACGCAGAAGTTCAGTACATGAATGACAGATAATGTTTGTTTTATTACACATACAAAATAATATTTACCTGTCTAAAGATGTAAATGATACTAGAAGTGTTGTAGAGTACGTCTCCAAAAAACCATTATATTGCGTCTGAAACATGCACTCAAATATTTGGCATACTGCATACATAACAATTACTAAGTGATTATCATTCTCTAGAATGCATATTTATGCTAAATGAGCATCATTATTCATACAGACAATTTTTATGTCTATTTACATATCTTAAGTACATGGTCGTAACTTTAACCTTGTTTTTTTCCCGTATCTGTCTTGTTATTGGTTCATGTATCTTTCAGTTAGGTTTATTCACCTTAAAGATGCTTATTCTGTAGTTTTCTACTAAAAATATCTGATACAAGATGGAATTTTTAATAATTATTGTAGTACCTAGTGCTATTTATTGTGGTTTGTAGGCTTACAGCATATGTAGTATATTTCAATGGCTGTATAACAAAAAAAACTTGAAATTTTAGTTGAAAAAGCAATGTAGCCCATAACACAGGGGAACTCTTTTTTTTTCAAATCAAATTCCAAGTCACTTTTCCCCCAAGTCATCTCCTTCTCTCTTGCTCACTGAGTAGGAAACCAAGTTGAAAAAGATTACTACCAAAGGTACTACCAAAACCAATGCCAAACCTAAAGGTGACTATCTTCTGTTGTAAGGTGTTTTGGAAGCTGATCCAAGGAATTGGAATTTGAAGAAACCTCTTGTCTTGGCTAACTAGAATTTTAACAGTGACCTCACCTATATGAAGAGATTGTAATCACAGTGGAAATGTTGTTGATTACTAGTAAATGGAAACAAATTATTTGTTTTGTCACTTGATAAGATAAAAAATAACTGCCAATGGCTATTTAGACAACATGGAGAGAAATTGAAAAAAAAAAAGTTAATTGGTTGCCAACTTCACATGTCAATTAGTGGTATTTTGTTTATTTTTCTTAGCAAAATAGTTCATTTACTGGAGCAGACGTTACTTTTGATTATCGGCGGCCATCTTGACATCCTCTCCAAGTCTGACACACAACTGTCAATTTGTGTTTTAATGACTGTTAAGATGTAGACCTACTTTTTACATGTTTGATAACATTTACTCCCAAATATCAAACATAAAAATCAGTGTAAAATTATGTGTGTAAAATCGTACTTGTAGATTTTGAACAAGATGTTAAACTTGAATCATTGAGGAACCATTTTGGAAACTGTTTTAGTTCATGTTACTAGATCATCAGATTGTCATGATGTTTCACGTCATTGACATAAAATTGACATGTTTAGGTTAATTTATACAACCATGTAGTTTCGTGTCCATCATTTGGTCAAATTTAGAAATGAAATGAATGGAGTTTTACGTCCTACTTTTCTGCTTGTCAAATTTAGAACACTTATGAAGTTACAGGAAGTCACAATTTTTATTTTAGTACTCATTACATCTTAACTTGTAAAAATATGCGAAAGGAATTGGCTGTTCTACTTTTCTGCTCCTTATTTGACTAATTTAGATGGGCAACACCAATCAGTGGCAAATGAGGGAAAGTTGGCTATGATGGCATCATCAACTTTTTTATCTCTAGCTGGCTGGCATACGAACAAAATCATTGTAATTCACATCATTTACAGCATTAAAAATCTGTTCAAATTGGTGCCTATTACAGTCTGAAATGTTGGATGAAGTTAGAAACAAATGTATGATTGTGTAAATAGGCCTTTAGGTTAACATAAATGATTTGGTTTAAGCAAAAATATAAAAGTTATATGTTTTGCAATAAATGTCCAATTGATAAATATGGCAACATCCCTCCTATTCATTTTCCTTCAAAATGACAGGAATAATTGACAGTTGATTGACAAGGTGAATATTTATCAAGCAGATATCAAACAGTATATATTGCTATTTATCATTATATTTCTTTATATTTATGATGACAGTAAGCTACAAAATATATAATTAGCATTGAAACATTTTGTAGATCCTATTGAGAGTTAAGTTTGGTCATGAGTATGTTCTGTAGGCAACTGAATAAAATTTTATTAAAATGTTTCAATAAAATGTTAAAGAATATTGAGGGGGTTATAGTTCAGTCAGGAGAGTGTTTGAAATCTTATTACATCAGTTGCCTGGTTAAGTTGTAAAGATGTTTTCAGTTGATGTGGGGAATGATTTCTAAGATATCTTGGCAGAGGGTGTAAGAATGGAAACTTGTCGCAAATGACAAAAAAAAAGCATTTAATCACTGTCCAAGAAATACCTGTCATATATTTAAAACGATACATAAAATATATCAAAAGTCAGCTTGTAGAAAGGATCTTTATAACCTTATCAAAAGTCAGCTTGTAGAAAGGATCTTTATAACCTTATCAAAAGTCAGCTTGTAGAAAGGATCGTTGTAACCTTATCAAAAGTCAGCTTGTAGAAAGGATCTTTATAACCTTATCAAAAGTCAGCTTGTAGAAAGGATATTTATAACCTTATCAAAAGTCAGCTTGTAGAAAGGATATTTGTAACCTTATCAAAAGTCAGCTTGTAGAAAGGATCTTTGTAACCTTATCAAAAGTCAGCTTGTAGAAAGGATCTTTGTAACCTTATCAAAAGTCAGCTTGTAGAAAGGATCTTTGTAATCTTAATCAAAAGTCAGCTTGTAGAAAGGATCTTTGTAATCTGAATCAAAAGTCAGCTTGTAGAAAGGATCTTTGTAATCTGAATCAAAAGTTGGCTGGTAGAAAGGATCTTTGTAACCTGAATCAAAAGTCAGCTTGTGGAAAGGATCTTTGTAATCTGAATCAAAAGTCAGCTTGTAGAAAGGATATTTGTAACCTTATCAAAAGTCAGCTTGTAGAAAGGATCTTTATAACCTTATCAAAAGTCAGCTTGTAGAAAGGATATTTGTAATCTTCATCAAAAGTCAGCTTGTAGAAAGGATCTTTGTAATCTTAATCAAAAGTCAACTTGTAGAAAGGATATTTGTAATCTTCATCAAAAGTCAGCTTGTAGAAAGGATCTTTGTAATCTTAATCAAAAGGCAGCTTGTAGAAAGGATCTTTGGTACCTTATTCATGTATAATATGTGTTTCTTCTTTCCTAAGAAAGAAAGTGTCCTCATGGCATTGCAAGACTTAAATATATATCTGTAGAAAAAAAGTTATAACTTCATTTTGTTTTGACTGTGAATAATGATAAATGTCAAATGTAAATGCTATTTCTATGTACATATATCTGCCATAACCAGAATTAATAAATTTCTGACCAATGTATATACTTGTTTGTGGTTTGGTCAGTTTTACTGAACATCAAAGGCTATATAAAATAAAGCAATTAAGCCATTATTTTATCTCTTTGGATACAACTGCTATTCTTTATGACTTCCACTTAATTTGTACTAAATTACCTACAACAGAACTTCATTACCAGTTTAAACACAAGTTTTATGACTTCTGGTCAGTGGGAGCAGACGTGTAAATTAAAGGAATGTTTTCTCCTATTGACTTTGAAG
This sequence comes from Lottia gigantea, assembly GCF_000327385.1. Taxonomy (NCBI): domain Eukaryota; kingdom Metazoa; phylum Mollusca; class Gastropoda; family Lottiidae; genus Lottia; species Lottia gigantea. The sequence goes on from NW_008708846.1 coordinate 2,448,502, forward strand.
TAGTCACGATATACACTATTGCCACTGAATTAACTAGTTTTTTTAACAAAACTCTAAAACTATTGCTTTAACATGCTTATTCTCATATAAAACAGTAGTCCATTTTACTTTATGAAATTTAAGATATAAAACAGATTTAAAACAGAATTTTTCTAAATCTTAAATCAGAGGTTGCATGACCCCTATTCAGCATAACCAATTGATTGGTTCTTGAAGGTGCGTACACACGAGCAGTCTTGGTCGGAGAATTTTGTTGCTGATGAAAGTCTCGAGTTTCAACGACTGGCACGCGCACACGAGGAGACAAAAATCTCCAGTTGGTTGTTTTCCACCTTGTCGTTAATCAGGTGCAATTGAAAGGAAAATGATTCTGATTTAATGATGACAGTCTATCTTGCAGACGATTATCAAACTTGTTTGATATTATAAATCCTGTCAGCGACATGATAATCTTGTCGTGGAAGCACAGACACACAAAAGATTTTACTCAAGATTCGAGACGTAGACAAAAATATCCGAGAAAGACTGCTCGTGTGCCTGCACCTTTAATCCCAACTAACAGATTAGATCTAATTTGAATGTGATTATAAACATACTCTGCATATCTCAAGTACTATTTAAAAAAATAAGAGAAAGGATGCCTTTAATAAACATAAATAACCTGGGGAAAATTGTATAAACTTTTTGTACCTAATGACTTGGGATTTTTATAGAGCAATATACATAAAAAATGTTAAATGCATATACAAATGGTGTAGGCTGTATTGTCTAGATTAGCTGCTATATTTCAATCTCAAGTGAATAGGTATAGCAGGTGTCAAGCCTGATACAGGTGTGCTGGAGATCACAATTCAAAATATCAATGTTATTGAAGTCTACATCTTGTTGGACTTGTTTTGTGACACCATTTTTTGTGTCTCATAAAAGTTGTAATTCCAGTAATATAACATATTTTTGTGAGATGATTTGTAATAAAGATTAATTGTTTAAAAGTTTAGTTGACTTATATTTAATAATAATTTTACGTATATGTTAACTAATACATTTACAGTACTTTGATTACTTCGTCAAACCAATCTGCATGATATCAACTGCAGCTTGAGTGCAACTGGGGTGTTCAAAAAGAAATCATAAAGTTTTGCCATTCTTAATTCACAGTCTGACATTAGTTGATGAGGTATCCACTTTCTACTCAGTAAGGCAGGTTGAGTTCCCAAAGCCTACCTAAAGCCATTCTGTGCATTGCATATCAAGGAAAGATCATTGACAAGAGGTTTAGGTAAGAACCATCTACAGAGATGTAGATTATGATATTGTGAGGTTCCATACGGCAAGCAAATGGTGGCATTGGGTTCTAATCTCAATCGGCATGAGAATGTCCAGTGGCTTTCAATAAGTCTCCTTAACTCTAATTCCAGTCGACTTAGTTGTTAATGGTTATGGATAATTCAGGAAAATTCAATGCCAAGAGATTTGGCCTAGGATCAGCTGGTAGAAAAGATTGCTAATTGTGAATCTAAGTCATTATACTTGTAAAATATAACTGTTTCATTCTTTGTTACTCTATAAGATAAAATTATTTATCACTGGAAAATCAATACATGTAGATATTACATGTTTTTCACCAAAAGAAATACCAAGATCAGATATTTAAACAGTGTGAAGGTCAATTATGCAAATTTGATATTTATTGTCTAAATGTCAAGTGATATGATAGTGTTAAACTATCTCCGTGATAAAAGAGTTCCGACCATGTTAAGTGTGTGATGTACACATTTTTACATGTGTTATATTTACCATTAACTAACTAATTACTGACATTACAAGTTTAATTGACCTATTCATTCTTTCATCTTCATTAGCAGAAAAGAACACTAAAAATTTGAAGATGCAATTCTTTGGCATGAAATGGGGAACAGAAGAGAAATAAATAAGCATGCTTGGTCTATTTATTTTTTGGCCAAGGTACATATTTTGAAGTAGATGTCTGGTTTTTCCACTTGTGTAAGTGTCTTAAAAAGTTAATGGTTAAACTTACAACCCTGTTTCATCAGCATCAAACTTGCAACAGATTATCATAGTAGATCATATATATATCAAATATTTCAACTTTGATATAGTCCTCTAAAAATTTGTTCTATTACCAGATATAGGTCAATTTCAGCTATCTGGAACATTTCTCAGAACTGAACTATTCTCAATGTTACTTGTTGACATTTGTGAATGGTGATCACTTTTTGGAGGTGATTTTAGTCTAAACTTTGACGATCCACACTTGTTTCAAGAGAACAGGGTGTCAAATTTTGAATTTAAACAGGGTTACACATAGGTAGATTAAATTTTTTAATATCATTTAAATTCTCAATACATGGCCAGCAGACAATTGACTTTTTGACCATAAAATATACAGTTATTGACTAGCTTCTATTTAACTAGTTATTGGTCAATAGGTAATTGTTAAAGCTAATTTACTATTTCTAGAGTAAATAAAAGTTAATATACTTTATCAATTAATATTGTAGCAAATCATTAAAACTTAAGTATATCTGTTTATTTTAATAGTTTAATAGTCACTGCCCTTAGGTCACTAATATTACACTCTAAAGCACAGTTCACACTAGAGTTCTCAATCAACCCAACACCAACTGGATTATCAATGATAGATAATACATAATTACATTCAAAAAGAACAAACTGAATGAAAGTGTGCTTACTTAAAGCAATATTGCTGCCAGTACATGCTGAACACTATATTATGAAAAAGCCAATTTTTTTATATACAGCTCATCAACTTACATAGAGAAAAAATGAACAAGTCATAAGACACTCCTACTTAAAGTACTAAGAAATTAAAAGTGGCAATATTTTAGATTCTATTAAAAAATGTATCTCTCAGTCGACCTTGCTGTAAATGGTTACCAATATCCAGGAAAGATCAATGCCAAGAAAGCATTCTTAACTGTAAACCTTAAATGTAAAGGTGTTTCTTTATTCTTTCAATTTATATTTTCTATCACTTTCTCTTTACAGTTGAAATCAATGGAACTGATGATTCTCAAAAATTCATTGGATTTATGTTGGTGGCTGTTCCTCAAAAAGAGAAAAAAATGCCTAAAAAATTGGACATCAGTGAAATGGTTTCTGATCAGGCACCAGAAATCAAAGAAATAAAAGCAGACACAGAGAAGGCTTCCACAGAGTCAGAAACAGTTGGAACTTTTGATGTAAGTAAACTAACCTCTACATATGATTTTTATTGGCAATTAAACTGCATATTATTTGGATGATAAATAAGTGTATATAAATTGCACATCTGCAGAAATAAACATTGGACAATTTTATTCCCTGTAGAGATTTTGAGTAGACAGCATTTCTTATGGGAATTGTACTTAGAATTTATTTGCATAATTCAATTATAATGAATCTGTATAGTAATTGGTATGCATTATTTTAAGTAGTTGTAACATGCCTTCAGTACATTACACTTATACAAATATAACAATTCCAAGGGCATGAACATTAAAAAGAAAAAAAATTGATCTATTAAGGACCTAGGGGTGATTTATCTTAATTTGTTTAACTAGATAAAAGAGCTCAATTGCAGCTATCTTTAACTCTTTTCAAAATTCAACATTTCAACAAAGTTTGGGCATATACAGTTTTAATTCTGACATTCTAAGAATTTATTCCAATAAGACCTTTAATCAGAAGATAAGATCCAAAAACAGAAACTGGTATATCTTTTTAGTGTATTTTGATAAGGGTTTACTTAATACTCTTTGATATGCCCGGGTTTTCTTACGGTTCATACCCTCTAAAGTGAAGTTGAATCAGACGTCCATTTCACACATGACACACAAAATTTCCTTTTAACTCTGGCCAACATGAGTGGTTATACATTTCAGAGACATGCTTTAATAATGCTTCATGATCACATTGTAGGCTACAAGAATTCAATATTATAAGTAATTATTAAACAGTTCATAGATATTAACAGGGAAAGTAAACCAAGTATGTTTTTTCAACCTAAGTTGACCCTTCATCAGTCATTCAAACCCACTGGGACAGTAAGGCATAACTAATCGCTCCTCGCGCTCATAATATCACATCTTTTCAGACATTTACACAATGGCCACCGTCTATAGTGACCAATTGGAGAAGGGAGAGCGTGGGCAGACGTCATGTTATATTGGATATTAGATATGGATTGAAATTCCAAACTATGATATTAGTCCCTAGTAAATATCAATATGGTTTCTATATTGGGTGGTGTTATTTATTTATTAGTAGATATCTAACACTTACTATTGTTTTCAGACATCGGTCAATATTATTTCTTTAAAGTAAGGGTTAAATTGGTACATATTTACATTTTTGACTAAGTGAAAAATAAACATCTTTGGCAAAAAATTTGGGTCTATAGATATTTCTCTTTAAATCATGATTAGAACTAAATGTCTTCAGGTGACCAAATTCCATATTTAAAAATTTCTAGTTGATCTTATGAACTCTTCAATACCCCAGATCTCTGAAATTTCAATGTACTTGAGTCTTTCTGCAAATAATTTATATATGCCAACAGTCTGATATTTCAGCTGTCCAATATTTCATTACTTCAATATCAACTATTCAGTAATTCAGTTGTCTAATGTTTCATTAGTACAATATTTCAGCAGTAATTCAGTCGTCTAATGTTTCATTAGTACAATATTTCAGCAGTAATTCAGTTGTCCAATATTTCATGAGAACAACATTTCAGCAGTAATTCAGTTGTCCAATATTTCAGCAGTACAATATTTCAGCAGTAATTCAGTTGTCTAATGTTTCAGCAGTACAATATTTCAGCAGTAATTCAGTTGTCCAATATTTCAATAGTACAATATTTCAGTACTATTTCAGTTCTCCAATATTTCATTAGTATGATATTTCAGCAGTAATTCAGTTGTCCAATATTTCATGAGAACAATATTTCAGCTGTAATTCAGTTGTCCAAATATTTGATTAATGAATATTCTGTTTAATTTGAATATTCTATTTAATTCAATATTTTAAATATTTTATTTTATTCAATATTTTAAATATTCTATTTAATTCAATATTTCACCAGCCCATTAATTAATGTGAAAAATATTTCAACACTGTACTATATTTAGGTATATTTTGTCAATACAATGATTACTCTAAAGATTAGTATGTTCTCACGAGTCAAACAGATGACATGATGATTGCTAAATAAAAACTAACTTACTCAGAGAGAAAAGGTTATCAACACATCGTCTTGCATGATCTACCCTAAACCAAACACTCTTCAATTTTGTTGTTTATTTTTGTCTATGGTCAGAAGATGTAACTAAGCTGGTCATGTCAAGACCTTTTCATAATATTGGAAACCCTTATTTATAACTTTGAATTGATGGTAATTGGTATGGTCTTTCAAAACATATCATTATCTACTACACTCTAAAATTTTCTTTTTGTCAATGGTGAAGAGATGTTTTGTAAGGTCTTCATGTCAAAAACTTTATTCAATATGACTTATTTATTGAAAGTTACTTGGATAGTACTTATAAAGCTACTAGTTTAAAATTAGCTAGTTGTCAAGAACTTATCACCATACTGGTATGAAATATTCATCAAGACAGCTTGCTAGGCTGATATTCTTAACACTAATATTAATATTTTGGTGCCTCTGCAGGAGACGGCTAGGAGCACCACAAACAAGCAAACAAATAAAAATCTCATGGCATTTTCAGGTATATTATTGATATTATGATTGCAATTTCTAATGTCCATAGAAAACCCCTGGTTGCAGTGTCATACACTTGTACTAATATACTGAAATGTTCTGCAGCAGAGAAAAAGTTCAATACACTCTCTCCCAAAATCTCTAGAAACATGGAGTGGTATGGAAAAAGAAACGTGTGACCATTACATGCTTTTTCTTAATATTAAGTTGTGCCTAACAGATAGTTAAGTCGTGACCATAAAATAGTTAAGTCGTGACCATAAAATAGTTTTGTCGTGATCATGAAATAGTTATGTCATGACCATTACATAGTTTTGTTGTGATCATAAAATAGTTATGTCATGACCATTAAATAGTTTTGTCTTGATCATAAAATAGTTATGTCATGACCATTAAATAGTTTTGTCGTGATCATAAAATAGTTTTGTCTTGACCATAAAATAGTTATGTCGTGACCATAAAATAGTTATGTCGTAACCATTAAATAGTTATGTCGTGATCATGAGATTACCAAGTCATAACACAACAAAAAAGGATATTGCATACAAATAGTTACACCAGTTAACATGTACACTATGTCAAAAATTTGATGTTTTTTTTTTCAAGTGATAGATTCTCAGGCAATGTTCAAGTATTGATAATAATAATGATAACTTTAATTATATCTCTTATTAAATAATATATCACAGTTACACCCTGCTTACTTTAATCCTGCTTACTATAATCTTTTATTAAACTATTTGATGTGAAATTTTTATTATTTCTTCTCCCAATAAGATATTTAAAGATGGATTCCCATTTCTTTTAAATATATTCTGGACATAAAATTTAAAGTCTCAATTTTGGTCAATAAGTGTATATAGTCATCAGTTGGACTTACCAGGTACCATGACTAAAGAATGGAATCTGTATACAAGACGCTATATCTATTTAACTAAATAATTATATAAATTTATTAGTATAATGAATTATTATATAGTTTTATGGATTTATTTGTATTGCTATGACACCAGTACGTCCACTGATATACATAGACTCTTTTAATAAGTTTAAAAATTTTAATTTCTTCGGTCATCCTTAGACAAACAAGTAAGGTCATGTACGTAGTGACAAATTACTCACAACCTTATGAAAACTTATTTAAGCATTCAAACTTCTTTTAACCAATGTCCTGTACATCAAAGAGGTTTTTCTTAAAAAAGGTTAGAATAGGAATTGAGGGAAAATGGGGAATCCAACATTAAAACATGACTGATTTGAAAGAATGATCTATATATAGGGGTGTGAAAATACCCCTCCTTATTATCATATTAATAATGTGGTATTATAATCATGCATGATTGAACCCTTATATAGACTTTTCTTTACATAACTTGATGGTGTTCAACCCCATTCTTCATATTTGATCTACATTTAAGGGATCAATATCATACAATATAAAAAAGGAAAGATCCGAAATTCGAAGCTATGAGTTTTATTCCAAAAAACAAAATCAGGAAGTACTGAGTTGGGTGCAGCTTCTAAGGACAGGATATGCTCAGTTTGGTAGAATATGCCAATCAGTAGTGGGGACAAGCATTGTTTGGATGTTCGAAACAATTTTTTTTTTTTACGAAATTAGAAAGATGAAAGCAAACCTTGCCAGTAGTAAAAGTAAAAAATCATTTGGCATCACGATTTCAGTCCTTCTCCTAAGGAAATGTGCCTTTGTGTGTCATTTTCTTTTTTTGCCAACTAGATCTGTTTTCAAAGTTTTCAGATAAAGTACGGTAAAAAGGGCGAAGTATTTGTAGAAACAACTTCACTTATGATGTTTGTTACATTTTTTCACTATTATTATTAAAAAGTTTAAGTGTGAATGACTTCTATTCTATTTATTACATTCTCCCAATGCTTTATCAAATATTTTGAAAGCTTATATTTAACTTAAGGTATTGCGATGAAATGTAATAAAGTATTTGCCTTTCAATGTCCTACCCAACTGAATATAATAGAAAATTTTTAATAAAGATAGATTGAAATAGTTTTTGAGATGTTAAGAAATATTTCTAAGTTTGTGAAAAGTTTTAATACCTTTCTGAAGAAGAGAGTAATGAACAAGCAATATACTTTTGATCAAGCACAAGACAACACCCAACATGTACCCAGGTAGTCAATATCTAGTCTCCATATTCATTAAACCTTGTTTATCTTTTGATATTTCTAAACTTTATTTACATTTGGATATTTCTAAACCTTGTTTATCTATTGGTATTTCTAAACCTTGTTCAAGTTGTGATATTTCTAAACCTTGTTCAGGTTGTGATATTTCTAACCCTTGTTTATCTTTAGATATTTCTAAACCTATTGATATTTCTAAACCTTGTTTATCTTTTGATATTTCTAAACCTTGTTTATCTTTTGATATTTCTAAACCTTGTTTATCTTTGGATATTTCTAGACCCTTGTTTATCTTTTGATATTTCTAAACCTTTGTTTATCTATTGATATTTCTAAACCTTGTTTATCTATTGGTATTTCTAAACCTTGTTGATATTACCCATGGGATATGTCTAAATTTTGTGATATTTCTAAACCTTGTTCATTTTGTGATATTTCTAAACCTTGTTCATCTTATGATATTTTTAAACCTTGTTCATCTTGTGATATTTCTAAATCTTGTTCATCTTGTCATATCTTTTAACCTTGTTCATCTTGTGATATTTCTAAATCTTGTTCATCTTGTCATATCTTTTAACCTTGTTCATCTTGTGATATTTCTAAATCTTGTTCATCTTGTGATATTTATTAACATTCATTAAAATCATTGTCTTTTGTTATATTTCTAAACCCTTGTTAATATTTTTGATTATTTATCTCTTGATACTCTTAAACTCTTGTTCAGCTTTTGGTATTCCTTACTTGTGTGATTATTTGTGATATTTGTAGAATTACATTGAAACAATAAACCACCAGGCCTGCAGTATAATATTTCAATAAGGTTACCACTATCTGCAACAACAACACTTTACACTAGATCTTCTAGATAAAATTCCTTATCACACTTCTTTTCATGTGATAGATATGTTAATACTTGCATTACAAACTTTTACTTTGACATCAATACATGCAATATACTGAATCCCCCATATCTGCCATACAAAGAAAATTTTAGGTTGGTGTAAAACTCTTAATGTTCAGACTTGCTATGCTGATAGGGATAGTAATGATGAACTGTTTGCTGGTTATGATGATTATCAACAAACCTTTAGTGTATTTGATGGCTGTCACCATCTCAACTGAGCATATTGATGATTCCTAGACCGTCGGAAAAGATTGGGTAGGCAAGATTGTGCTGTACTTCTGATTTTATTTGCCAACTCATCATGGTATTAATTGTATTTTTTAGGGCTCACTTTTTAGCTATATCCCTATGTCAGTAATGGAAGCCAAAGTGTGTTTTTACCCATCAGTAAATCAATGATTAACATTTTTTTTTACTCATCAGTAAATCAATGATAAACATTTTTTTTTACTCATCAGTAAATCAATGATTAACTTTTTTTTTTACTAGTAAATCAATGATTAACATTATTAACTGTTTTTTTTTACTAGTAAATCAATGATTAACATTATTTTTTACTCATCAGTAAATCAATGATTAACATTTTTTTTTACTCATCAGTAAATCAATGATTAACATTTTTTTTTAACTCCTCAGTAAATCAATGATTAACATTATTTTTTACTCATCAGAAAATCAATGAGTAACATTTTTTATACCCATCAGTAAATCAATGATTAACTTTTTTTTTACTCATCAGTAAATCAATGATTAACAAATATGGACTCCTTCAACACAGAAAGGTTTTAAGAATTTCATGCCAACCTCTTCTGCGTGTAGGGTCTCACATAAATTGCACATGTTCATATCTCCGTGACATAGATAAGGTGCATTCTAACTTCTTGAATTCACCAGAATTGTGTAATGAATACAAATAACAATGCACATATTCTGTATGGTTGTAATTTACTTGTGTTATTTTCTTTGCATTCCTTGTTTCATTGACGCAAATTTGTGGAAAGAAAAATAGCAATGCAGTTATAACAGATCTTTTTATTTTGATGAAAAACATATGTACATGGATAGCAATATTACAAGTTAAAACATTTTGCATACATGTCTTTACTCATTACTGCTCACAAGACATATCATTAGGTTTCAAAATCATTTTTCATTTTTAATACATTCATTTAGCAGCCAGTTACCTTTTGTTTATTCTGTACATTATTTCAACATAACATATAAGTAAATGCACATTAATACCATTCTTTTCCAGTTATAGATACTTGACTGGTTTCATGCAACTATTTTTTGACAGGTTCCTCAACTTGCTTTCGGGGCTGCGAGCGGGGGGTGGGGGGCTGCTGCCCCCTCTGCCTCCCCTTTAGCCCCGCCACTACTTGCCTTGTCTTGGAGGTTAAATATCTATCTAAAAGAGAATATTGATAATAAAAGGCTTATTGTAAATTTTAATTTCAGACTGAGATTGATGTCAGAGTACAGAACCTGCTAGACGATGAAATTTGTGACCATGCTGTCTTATCACATCGCTATCTGGTACCTAAAAATAATGTTAAAATGTTATGGAAGGCACCAGGAAAAGGTGTGGGCTGTATTGAATTCAAGTAAGTTTCAGTTTCCTTTGTGTTGATACCCTTGAAATGGTTTCCGACTTTAGATTTTCTCTTTGATATCTGAATTCAATTTTTTTCATTTTCATTTTTGGAAGATAGAATATTCAAGATTCTTTTTGATAACAAATTTCATTGTTTTTTGTTTGAATCTCTGTGAAATTTTACAAAAGAGCTGATTTCAAAGAAAGCTAGAGTTCTTGTCTTGATATTTTGTTGCCACCACTGTTCAGGTTATTACTTGTATCCTTACAATGACTGTTCAGGTTATTACTGATATTCTTACAATGACTGTTCAGTTATTACTGATATTCTTACAATAACTGTTCAGGTTATTACTGATATTCTTACAATAACTGTTCAGGTTATTACTGGTGTCTTACAATGACTGTTCAGGTTATTACTGGTATTCTTACAATGACTGTTCAGCTAATTACTGGTATTCTTACAATGACTGTTCAGGTTATTACTGGTATCCTTAAAATGACTGTTCAGGTTATTACTGGTATCCTTAAAATGACTGTTCATCTAATTACTGGTATCCTTACAATGACTGTTCAGCTAATTACTGATATTCTTACAATGACTGTTCAGCTAATTACTGGTATCCTTACAATGATTGTTCAGCTTATTACTGATATTCTTACAATGACTGTTCAGCTAATTACTGATATCCTTACAATGACTGTTCAACTTATTACTGGTATTCTTACAATGACTGTTCAGCTAATTACTGGTATTCCTACAATGACTGTTCAGCTAATTACTGGTATCCTTACAATGACTGTTCAACTTATTACTGGTATTCTTACAATGACTGTTCAGCTTATTACTGATATCCTTACAATGACTGTTCAGCTTATTACTGGTATCCTTACAATGACTGTTCAGCTTATTACTGATATCCTACAA
>NW_008708846.1:2459883-2460752 GCF_000327385.1 Lottia gigantea
TTGGCTACTGTCTTAATGTATAATTTGAATATTTACTCATATATTTAACTTTAGTATTTTCAATATGCAAGAAAATCCCACAAAACACAAACTGACATCTGAAATTCTACGAATTAAGAAATATGTCTGTTATAAGACTCTACATGAAATGCTGAAAAGTAACAGCATGTTTGAGGTAAGTATCAATGTTCACATAGGCATCTAAATCTTGTTTATTGTTTTGACAAATCATTAATGTAATTTTCTGTTATATTTGCAGAGCATAATCAAGGCTAATACAAAGACAGATAGAAGTGAACTGTTGAATATTTTGAATATTGGTGATAAATCTGTACTTTGGATTAGTTACATTCATCTTTTAGAATACCACCATCTACCTTCATCATTATATAGTTCTAATAATCAAAATCCAGGTCATATTTTAGACAAGGTGAGTAAATCATTATATAGTTCTAATAATCAAAATCCTGGTCATATTTTAGACAAGGTTAGTTAATCATTATATAGTTCTAATAATCAAAATCCTGGTCATATTTTAGACAAGGTTAGTTAATCATTATATAGTTCTAATAATCAAAATCCTGGTCATATTTTAGACAAGGTTAGTAAATCATTATATAGTTCTAATAATCAAAATCCTGGTCATATTTTAGACAAGGTGAGTAAATCATCTTTATATAAGTTCTAATAATCAAAATCCTGGTCATATTTTAGACAAGGTGAGTAAATCATCTTTATATAGTTCTAATAATCATAATCCTGGTCATATTTTAGACAAGGTGAGTAAATCATCATTATATAGTTCTAATAATCAAAATCCTGGTCATATTTTAGACAAGGTGAGTAAATCATCTTTATATAGTTCTAAT
>NW_008708846.1:2584254-2678812 GCF_000327385.1 Lottia gigantea
ATGACTGTTCAGCTTATTATTGTTATCATTACAACCAATGTTTAAGTTATTGTGATTATAACCTTCACTGTTCAGGTTATTGTTTACAACTATCGTTCAGGTTATTGTTTACAACTATTGTTCAGGTTATTGTTTACAACTATTGTTCAGGTTATTGTTGTTATATAACCATCGCTGTTCAGGTTTTTAGTCTAATCTGAATTATCATGACAATTTTAAAGTATCTCAGTTCTATTTGTGGATCCTTTGTTTGGTGAACGTTTTACACCTGTCAGATAAATATATTTATTAGTAAAATTTTCTATTTCTATCTGATATAAGATGTTGAGCTCATTTCTTTTGCCTTCTGAAATAGCAAATCACTTCTTATTTAGAATCACTTCAGAATTTTATCAAAATTATTGCTGATTTCACACCCCTGTTTTCACCTTGCCTCCAGCTGAATGTCATTGCTATCTTAATTACCACTGTAAACGATTTCCTACAAGATTGAAAAGTCAAAACTTCTCTCAGAAATCATTTCACTTTATGTGGCAGAAGCGGGAAAAATTTGTTTCTGTATCTATATCATACTGTGCATTTAAATCAGTTATATTACTCAGCTCAATCCACCATCTTTCTTATGGAAGCATGAATTTTGCGGTAGACGTTGTGTATGAATACAGTCTTTTTCTGAGGGATTTACTTTTTGCAAATGGTTGTCCTGGTGAGGGACACCTGACAGCAAGAGTTGTAACATCAGAAATGAGTTCTTGCTTTGAATGTGATTCGAACCTGTGGCATCAAACTAATGTCACTAGTTGACCTTGTAAGAGTTTCCTAATATAGTGAATGGTTGGATACTTTCATTTCATATTCAATGACCAATCAGATCTCTGGAAATATGTTAACATGGATTATCGTAATGAATTTTTTTGGCTACTGACAATCTTGCCATAGGTTATCCAACTCTTCATATATAAAGTCAATTTTATGACTCACGTGAATTAGGTATAGACATTAAACGAAACGAAGGGAAAAATCTGTATGTAAATAAAGTGTAATATGGATATTGATGCACTTGAATGCTTTTGAAGCTACAATACAGGTGCATTTATATTTCACTTAGTAGCTATTAAAGTGATAATATACTCGTTATGTCAATATTGCGTCTGCTTCACAAATTCAATAGACTATAAACATGCACTTTGACCTTCTCAAACACAACTCAAATTTTTTGGTTAATTTTCTGGTGTAAGGTTTCTGTATCAAGGTTAAAGAAATAGCCCCAAAATTTGTTTGAATTTTAATCAGGCAAAAAAAGCTGCATAAAAACTTAAAATTTACATTCTTAAATCCATTCATTCAACAACGTACGACCAATTAACAAGGACACCAAAATCAGACTGAAACATTAATAAACTGAAATAGTCAGATTACTGAAATCAAGAGATTTTATTTCAGTTTCAGCACTAGATGCTGAGTTGACAAACTTAGTTTTTCAAACACATAAGATTTTTTTGCTCCTATAATGGCTGCATGCTACCGTAAGTGCTAGGTAAGAATTGTTCACCCATAGCATGAGTTGGATAGAATTGTATCTACAGGTTGCAAAAAAGCCCCCTGAAAGACCAATAGTATGTCAAGATTTATGATGACACTTTTTGTAATTCTCAGACAATAGTTAAAGTATATTCTTGTTGAAGCACTGTGTAGACAGGGTTCCTTTCAGTGCAAACCAATCTTAAGAATTATTACAAAGAGTTATAAATGTTTTTGACAAGGTAATGGCAATAAGCCTATCAAATAATAGATTGAGACTAGAGATTAGAGATAGACACACTGTGAAATATACAAATGAGCACATTTAGTCAGTGATATATGTTTTGACGCTTTAGATAAGCATTTCAACATACTTCCTACATTATAGCTTACAACAATTTCTGATAAAAAACATCATGTTTATCAACTTTTATCCTACTTATTGTCTCTGTTCATTATGATATGAAAAATAGAGTGGCAGTATACCTGTTAAAAATAAATTTCTTTAGTTTGATTGTTCATGTCAAATATAATTATTATGAAAAATATATGACTGAAGTATTTTTGAGGAACTTTTTTTGAAAATTATAAAATATATAATATGAATCAGCATTTTCAGTTTTTGATCAGCATAATTGTCAATATCCAAATTATAAATATGTTTACTTTAACTTTTGCAAACCAACTGGAAATTCAGCTATATGATTTTCTAAAGATAAATTTAGGCAAAAAAGATATAATAGTACTTAAAGAATTTCTTGTAAGATAATATAAATCTGTTCAAGATGTTGGATGTTGGTCCAAGGAAGTTAGTAATGTCTTGTTATATTAGTTGACAATTTGGTTACCAAGAGATTTTAGAAAGAAATGTATGTTGGAAATCTGGAAGGGAAAGAAAAGAACATCATTCAGGATAGGTTCTAAGGATCTTGTCCACTAGGTTCTCCTTGTCTGGGCTTCTTGGCATAGATCTTTACCAGATTGTCTGTACCCACTATAGCTGTATGTAATTGTTTTTGAATAGAAACATGAGAGTTTGAAATGATATGTTTAATTGTGTCTTTCCAGAGCTACAGTTATCGATTCTTTAAAATGGTATAAAGATGATGGAGAGTTGACCTATGAACTATGTGAGGAGAGTAAGTATGGTAGGCTATTATTTTCGTTAGTTTGTAGTTATGGTGGATGTGCATGAAAATAAATATGCTATGAATAATTACAGATGTTTTCTTTTGCTAAGATCAGAAAAAAAAAGAACTACTCTGTACTCTTGGAATCTCAGAAAAAGTTTCTGCCAGAGTTCTTGATTGCCGCCTTCATAGTTTTGGCCATTTCATGCCGAAATGAAAGAAAAGCAACAACAAGCAATTTCTCTTGACTAAATTTGGTTTTTATTTGTAGAGAGTCAACAAGATGATGCCCAGACAGCTAATGTTGATGATAAAGATGAAGTACCCAATCAAGATGATGACAATGAATGTTGTGCTTGTGGTCATGCTAATTATAATATAGTCTTTCAAGGCGTCTGGTCAAGACAAACTCATCCAAAAGGCTTTCCTCCCAAGAAATGTAAGTTGTAAAAATGACATTATTATCCTTAGGCACACAGATATAGCACTATTTCAATCATTGAGCTTCCTTGTGCTTAGCAATCGATAAAGCAGACTGATTTTTTTTATCATGGGTATAATTTCCTTCCTGCGCAATGAAAAACGGTTTGGACACCATCCAATCTATTTCATTATACCTTTAATACTGCAGTCTAAAGCTTATGTTTTGTGACAAATTTTGTTTGTAGTTCAGGAGAAATCCAAATTTTATCTAAAAAAGTACCTTCATATAAGCCTATATGATATGAGGGTACCAGCAGAACTATGGTCTGATAAAGTTTGTCATTATTGACAAGTGGTTCATTTTCATCATCAGTAATGCAGAATTTTCATTCTTTCATCTGGTAAAGTAAGCAAGTATTTAACCACCAAATGATCAATATATTGGATTTTGTTTTTTCAGTTAACCCGCTAATTCATTGGTCTAATGTAGTAGGAGCAACTCATTCTAGTGATTTTGAGATCTGGAAATATGGAGGCATGGCATCACCTGCTGTTAAAGAAGTGTGTGAATTTGGTATTTGGAGAACTTTAGAAAAATACATGAAAGAACAGGTTAGTGATTTAGTCACTTGGTACCAGCATGCCCTGGGTTTGCCATTTGTGCACTACATGGTTGAACAAGTAATATGATGCATGAGAGTAATCGTTAAAGTGATACTACGTCTTAGAATGAACATAAAATTTAAGTTCTCAAAATGGTCAATATATTCATCAGTTAGCTTAGCTGGTGTCATAAAGTTACAATAGAATCCCTGTAAAATCTGGAAAATTGGAAAATTCTTAAAAATAAGAAATTATTGATATTAATCGTTTTTCAATAGTTAATTACATATTTATGGATAATTACTAAGTTTTTTGGATTTATCAGATTATATAAGGATCCTGTTATGTTATTTATAACACCAGGTATATCTACTGGCTCTCATTCACCAAGTTTAAAATTCTTAAAGTTTATATTAATTCTAAGACGTAGTATCACTTTAATATCCCCTCACCCCAAAAATATTTCCATAAAAAATTCTCACTATAAAGCCCCATTCAAGACATAACTGGGGAATTCAGTCAAATCAACAATATATGGAAATGTCACAAGATCACGTTTTTTTTCATGTTCTTTATGGACAGATTCTCAAATCATTAAGAAAATCATTAATGTTTATCACTGTCTAGGTTGAAACAATTAAACTTTTTATCAACCTGTTAAAGACATCATCATAAAATTATCATAAAAACTGACTTCAGAAATGAAGTTAAACAAATTTTAACAGTATGATGACCCTTGGGTACTAAAGGTTGAAAATTCAAATAATGAGAAGGTCAGCAAGGTGAGGTGGGGACAAATTTCATATCTTCAAACATTCTTCAAACTTGGATACATTATTGACAACATGGTCCAAACTCAACTGTCAAAACTCACACCTTATTGTACATACATAATTGAACTGCCTTATCACATGTTTTATTTAAACAAGTACGCCAGGCAATATTTAGATACATTTCTAAAGTGTGACTTGTCCAGTTGGTAGTTGGTTGTTAGTATGTTAATTATTCGGCAAGGAGGAGGGAAAGACATATACTTCAATATTGACTTCAGCCCTCCAAATCAAGTGTTCACTACTCTTCATTAACGCTTTTCACATGTTTCGAGTAAAGTGTTCATTTTGTTGACAGATACTTGACTAAATATATGACCCATTCAATTTTATTAATTTTCCTAAAACATGAAAGACTTTTGTTTTCCGTGTGACGTCATAATACGAACTGTGAATGAAGTTTATTTCAGATTTTTTTTTAAACCTTCGTGATATAACAACCAATCAAATTTAAATGCACTAGTTGAAAATGCCAAAAATCCCATAAATTTCTGTCTAAGAGAAATGTTATTAGCTATAAACGGAATTTGATTTCTTAAACAATAACATCTGTGGTATAATTGATGTAAATTGAAGTTACATGAACCTATATTATGTAATTAAAGAATGCCAATATTGTTAAAATTTTAATGAAGGAGAAATCTGTCCACTCCTTAAAGCTTATTTAGGGCCTACTATTGTCTTCAAAATTCTCTTATGATTTTGAGAAGTTAAATCAGAAACTTTATTTCTCTTTTTTTCAAAGTTCCAGTGCCAAATATTTCAGTTCTTACATTTTGAAATCAACTGTTTCAATGATGGATTTATGTATGAAATCGTTTAAGTACAGAACTGAGTTTCAATTTTTTTCGTGTATCAGATGACATTATGTGAACAATATTTGCTGGATGGTGAAACAAGTAGAACTGCTGATCTGCCAGAAATATTGAGTTGACTGATGTAATCATTTCCCATAAAAGCGCAAGTGTTTAATTATAGGATATGTTGTTTAAATTAAATCATTGTATCATCCGGTACAGTAGTCTGGTAGCAGACGTTACTTTTCTATTAAAATACTCTCTAAACCATTTAACTGTTACTCTCTAACCCACATGCTGTAACTATCAGAACTCTTTAGTCAGACAAATCAGGAAGTACTATTTTGGTATGTGATGTAAAAAATACAAACAAGAATGGTCTTGAAACTTGAATGAATGAAACTGTGAAATATTTCTCAAAATGTGTTCAGCTTACATAGCAATTCAGAAACCATTAGCTTATCACTAAAACTAATTTCTTAAAACAGATATAAAAGGAAGATATCAAAAACCACCACCATGGATAATTTTCAACTTATTCAGCAACTCGAGTAATTTTTTGTGATGTATGCAATGTAATTTATGATCAAATAAGTTGCATTGGTTATCATAATAAGAGTAATATGATATCAAATAGTAATCTTTTAAAATTGAAGATAAATAAAATATACACCAGCAAAACAAAGCAATACATTGTTAAACAAAAAAATGAATGTAAGCGAGAAATTCATGCATGAAAGCTCTTTAGATTGATTTCAATTTGTGATATTCTTTGTTACTTTCTTCATCAAATTGTTTTTATGTGGCTTATATAATTTCATGCAGTGGTGGCGCCAGTATGGGTACAGGGTGAGCAATTGCCCCCCCCCCCCCCCCTTTAAAAAAGTGGTTTACACCCCCCCAATTGTACCCCCACTTTATTTTCAACATATCTAAATGTTTACTTTTTTTCTCTAAAATATGTGTCAGAATGCACAAAAACTTTTCTAAACTTTTCTTGAGTGAACCCTCTTCTATGAGAGGCCTGTGACTTTGACACCACCCCAGAGTAGCCAAACTTTAATTTCAGCCTCAGCAGTTGTCCCCCCCCATTGAGTCAGTCTGCTCCTTATTTGTTTTGACAAATAATTGCAATGAAAATTCAATATAACTGAGAATAATAGAACAGTGTTAATTGATGTTCAGAGTTTATTTTTCTAAGTAAAAAGTTTGACATCATACTAAATAGACATCAACAAACTGAACTGTTTGATTTTAGAATCATTCAATATCTAATTTATACAAAAACTGTTTTTAACTTCATCAAAATTCTGGAAATTCAATTAACCTTTTTTTCTTTTCTAATAAATTTTTATGACTTTTGGCCAAATTCTTTAATTGATGAAACAAAAGCAAGACTTGGTATTTAATTGTATAATTACCAGAAAAATGGCACCTGTTGCCAAATGGTAACTATTTTGGCAAATTGAAATGAAACATCAACAACCATTTCTTATGTTTTAATTCAGTCATCAACATTTCTTGATGAAAACAAACATTCGAAAGCTTGTTAGTAATTCTTTCAAATATATAATGCTTTTCGCCTGCATGTAAGATTCTTACACCTCTATTTGATTTTTAGTTGTTTCATAATACACAAAATTAATGAAAATTTAATGTTCTTCCCAAAAATGCAGTTGAATAGTTGGTTCTTGATGCTGATCTGGACTAAAGCCCACCCTTAAAATCATTGAAAAAATTAATATTTTGAATGTTGATCCCCTTATATTACAAAAGTTTTGATTTATTTTCAGGTATTGTGTTGGGCATAAAAGTTGTTTGTACTTTTTTACTTGTGATATTTTTGATAGACAAACCTATGTTTGACCTTTTTAAATTGTGTTTTGTATGTTTGGAGAGCTGAAATTTTGAATTGATTGTATTTCAGAGTAGAAAGATTCGTACAGTTGTGAAAACTAAGTCTCTATATGGTATAAGAAATGTTAAGAAATCAGCTCATGCCGTGTTTACAGTCAGTAAAAAACAACATCTACTATCATTATTAACTATGTTTGGTCCCAGTCCAGATTGGTGTGTTGGTAAGTTATCTCCCTTTCATTTCATCTTCTAAATCAAAACTAATTTTGAATAAGTCAACATTGATTATTGAATGCAAACGTGGTGTTGGGGAAAATAAACAAAGACCTACATCTTAATCTTGTGTTATATTTTTAGCCTGAAAGGAAAATAGTCTGTGCAAGATTTGAAGTTCAAAGTGCCAAATTAAGCAAACTATTTGATTAATTGGTGTTTGTAATGAATTATCATGTATTCTTAATCATATAAATATTAGCATTTTCATTTTCATAAATGAAAATAAGGGAACCCATCTTTAAGTCATTATGATTTGGAAACTTTTCATTCAAGGATTAAAATATTTGGTTTTTGTGAGTGCTTCGCTAGAAATGTGTCAGATCACTAAACTTGGCTATGATTATTTCGAAAACAAAATGGTTGCCAGGAAATCTTTTTGCTACAAATGAATCTAAATTTAGTGGTAATTTCAGACAGCTTAATTAGTCACTGTCTTGTAATGTAAGCTTAATCCTGGTGAAATCATTATTAGTTTTTATATTTTAATTACATTTACTCATGTCGGTGTCAAGGTCATTGAAATTTGTCAGATTGACCCTGGCCTCCCCGGAAGCAAGACAAAAAAATATAACATGAATTGCAGAATCACAGATATGAATTAATTTTATTTGCTGATTTTGCATAAATGCACGATAAAGGTTATTATTTCAAGTAATGATAAAATTGAAATTTTTTACCTATTTATTCATCTGATGACGACACATGTTGTGTTGAAACGTTATGTTTTTAATAATTTGATTAAAAAAGTGTGCTTATCCTATAATATTGTCTTATGTTTGTGATTTGCACTTTCCAATGATATTATATAGGTAATACTTGTAGATATTCTTGTATGCAGTAACACATTTAGGTTTGAATCTCCTGAGGAAAAATATGGAAAAAATTGTTCAAATGAACACAGGTTTTTTGACACCATCACCAAATTTTTTTATTATAGGTGTAAGTGCTTTAGACATCTGTAATAAAAACTGTACATGGGCTGATCATATGGAAATTGATTTATATCCATGGGATGCTGGTACTGATAGTGGTTCTTCATATATGGTAAGATTTCAAAATTTTGAAAATTCAATTGCACATTTATATTCTTCTTCTGCTGTTAGAACAAAAAAGATTTATTCAGAAAGTTTAACTTAGCATGGTTTTAAGGCTGTGTACTTTAAAGATCCTATAAAGATTAAAGTTTGAGAATTTCTGAATCAGAAAGCAAACCGGCTAATTGGAATGCTAAAAAGAACATTTAAACCCCTCGAAAAAGACATGTTCCTACCTATCTACAAGGCACTGATAAGACCAAGCCTGGAATATGCAACAACAATCTGGTATCCTCACTACTCAAAGGACATACAGAATATTGAGAATGTACAGCGCCGAGTAACAAAAAGTGTAAAAGGTTTCTCCAACGTGCCATATCCCGAAAGACTCCGAATCCTTGGCTTTCCAACCTTGGAATATCGTAGGAAGTGGTACGACTGTATCCAGGTCTTCTGATTCATGACCGAAATCGACACTCTCCTGAACCAGGAATTCCTCCCAAAGTCAACCTTCATGAAAACCAGAGGCCACAGTCGCAAGCTTGAAAAACGTAATTCCAGACTGGACACAAGAAAACACTTCTTCTCAATAAGAGTTGTGAACATTCTGAAATTCACTGCCTGAATATGTTGTTTCATCCAATACCTTAAACCAATTCAAATCGAACTGGAATAAAGCATGGAAGAACGATGCCATTAAATTCAATCCCTCTACAATGCTGTAAATTAGTTATTATTAAACCTACTTCTGCTAAATTTTCCACGTCATGCACACTAAACTATAATTCCGAGGCGATCTAGAAACTTTTAAATCACTGTTGAGAATTCGGCCCTTTAATTTTATTGATGAGCTTCTGAAGAATATCATTGTGCCAAAGTAAGTAAAGTACAGACTATAATGCTTTGATGTGGAATACAATATTCATTTGATTGTTTCAAATTTTTTTTCATTTCAGTCTGCCAACAAGGCTACAATTCCTAGAGAACCCATTAGTAGAATAACCAACAAACATCCCAGATCTCATGATTCCCCATTCTTTGGTCATCAACCTATCAAACCATTAGCTCGTCTGATCATCACTAAAGATAAAGAATGGTGTAGTGGTGATGATGGTACACCAAGTTCTGCAGAGTTATCTCCCTCTACTGACGAACTAGTCAGTGCCATGAAGAAGAAAATGATGATGAAAAAGAAATTAGGTAAGGATGTTCGGGACTTGCTGGTGTTGCAAAACTAAGTATTGACAAAATATTCAAGCTGTTGCAAAAAGGCTGTATTGTACACATACAAAGATATTGGAAACATAACAGAACAGTGGACAGTAGACTTGTCTGGGAAAATAGGTTCCTTACATGGTAATGCAGGCATACAAGTCAGGAAAAAATCTGGAGATTGGGTGAAAAGTCAGGAGATTTTTTCAAAGCGCGTAAATTTGTGAATTTTCTGCTCCAATTTGCTTTTCTTTATTTTTTTTTTTTCAAAATAAGCCTTAAGCTCTGTAAATTAATTATTTATCATAGGCCTATAGACATACATGACACAGGAAAAATTAACAAACCTATAATATAGGTTAGGCCTACCCAGGTAAAATAAAAACCCTTAATTTTGTTGTCATTCTTCAGTATTGAAGATTTAATACCGGTAAGCCTACATACATGTAATGCTAATACCAATATTGAAAAATCAATATGTTCTGAAAGCAATAGTAAATACCATATGTACTGACAATGTTACTTTTTCCAAAGGTGTAATTTTTCTAAAAAAAATCTCTAGTCTGATTATTACTTGTATAGTACGGAAAGGAAAAAAATTTTCCTGAAACACCCTCACGAACTATTGACCTGCCACTTTAATTTGACACTACATATATGGAAAGACTTCCAGCCGCGCATGATAATCTACCGATAATAAACACAGATTTCTGTAACGATGCCTACATTTTCATAGAATTGACAGTTATTATGATATAATGAAATTAAAGTAGAGCTACTGTAAAATTTATCGTAAAAGTAAAAGTAGAATCTACCAAATCTTGTTATAAAAACGATGTCACGTGGGCTTGAAATACACATTATCGGGTGAAAATAGATCAAATTACCATCTTAATTGGGGGATTAATTAATCAGGCAATGATAATATTATTACATGATGAGATTAACGCTCGTTACCGGCAATTAAGATACAAGTAGATATTTTGTTGATTTATGGTAGAGGATTTGGACATTGATCCCGCGAAAATTTGATCGGGAAAAAAACGAAAATCGGTAGAATTGGGTATCTCGTCGGTAGAGCAGTGGACATCATGCAATAGTGGTAGAAACCCGACAACATCGGTTGATTAGACATGTATGGACGCAGGTAGTCAATTCAAGCATGGTCAATGTCAATGTATGTTGTTTTTCTATGTTTACAATTTTATGCGTTGACAGAATTGGAAAAATGTTCAACAAGTCAATGGTCAGAATGGAATGACTGCTCCAATCCGTGTGGAGCTGGTATGAGGTTGAGACAGAGAATGTTAAAGAATCCAGCAGTCACTGAGTCTATGTGTAATACTGACCTGATGGAGAAAGAAACATGTATTGGAGACTGTTCAGACAGAGTCGGACAACGGAAAAAGATTTCTGACAATTTTGAATTCCGAGTGGACACAGACTACAATCCTAATGATATTTGTGCTGTTACTCCATGGTCAGATTGGTCACCATGTAGCGCCACCTGTGGACTGGGAATGAAAGAAAGATGGAGGATGTTTTTGAGTAAATCAGAGAAGACATTATCCTGTGGTTTTCATCTGATGGAGAAAGATTTATGTCGTGGTGAAATATTTGATTGTAGAAAAGCCTTGATGATGAAAGATTTCTCAGGTAAAGTTTTATTTGATAGTTGAATTTTGTGATGAAAACAAGAAACCCCATTCAACCTTATTTTGAATCAGCAGGCTTATAGGACCTATAGAGTAAAAAGCCTGATGAGCTTCTTTGATGAACCAAATTAAGTGATGACTATAATCAAGTCAAGTGTCTTATATCTGTATCACTTGATTTTGAAGCAGTTCCACTGATATCTTAACTTTTGAGAATCTTCATTTGCCTGTAAAGTAGAGTAAATTAATTGCAAGTCCAGTAGAACTAACGTGTTTTATGATGTCACTAGAGGGAGCTACCGTAAGCTACTATTGATATCTATGCAGTTCCCGTCTAGTGACGTCATAAAACGTGCTAGTTTTAATGGAATTGCAAGAACCACAGACGTCTGATTGAAAATTAGAATGGTGCAACTTGAAGCTATGCTATTGCATTTTAGCACTGTCATACAAAATGCATTATGGATATTGGATAATTGTGTGATGTGTTTCGTTTACAATTTTAGCTATCTGTACTGAGCCTGCAGAAGTTGGACCATGTCGTGGAGATTTTGAAAGATGGTACTACAATAAGACAGTTGAGAAATGTCAATCATTTAGATATGGTGGTTGCCGTGGTAATGATAATAGATTTGAATCAGAAGATGAATGTGTTCAACATTGTCAAACACATATGGGTAAGTTCTCATCTGGATTTTTTTTTTCTTCCTGGTGCCAAACATTACCAGCTTTAATAAACCTGCAAAACTGAAAATCTAATATTTTGATATGTAAAACCAGAATTTGTACTACATGTACATCTGGGTTATTGAAAAAGCTGATTTCTGCAAAATAATTTCCCTTCATTTACATGAATCAGATAAACAAAACTGAATTGAAATTACTTATTGCTGAAGTAGAAACTGGTATAAAATTAGGTGATTCTTGCTATACAATGAAACATTTATCTTTGTGATCAATCAATGATGGCTACAAAAACAAAAATTATATTTCATGGAAACACGTTAATAACAAACCAATTTCCAAAAGTATGGAAAATGGTAAGTGTACCGCTGACTGTGAACTTCTGGAATGACAAACCACCTGACATTCCAGACAGTCAGCGCCACAAAAGTCATCTGCAATAATGATTATTTGCTTTATTTTTGCTGTAGCTAATATGAAACGTAAACAACAAATGATGAGAAAACAACAAATGGAAGAACTACAAGAAAGTAATGATATGAGTATTAAAGAATTGATGCGTAAGAAACAGATGATGGAAGAAGCTTTACAACAAGCAGCAGACACAACAGCTACTGATAAAGCCATTAAAGCGCTTATGAGGAAAAAGCAAATGTTGGAACAAGCACTTGGTAAAGGTTCAGTAGATTCTGCTCAGATTGAGATTCAAATTGAAGATTTATTACGTAAAAAACAGATGATGGAAGATGCCATCAAGTATGGTCTGGAAGATGATACACAAACAATGTCAAAATCTGAAATGCGGAAGAAAAAGAAAATGATGCGTAAAAAGATGAAAATGGAGAAACGTAGATTAAGAAGACTGAGGGCCAGACCAAGTAAAAATGGTCCACAAACAGACTGTATGGTTACACCATGGTCAGACTGGGGAGATTGTTCCGTTACCTGTGGTCGTGGCTATATGATGAAAACTAGAATGATCAAACAAGAAAGTCAAAATGGTGGTCGAAAATGTCCAAAGAAATTAGTGAAGAAGAGGAAATGTAAAT
This sequence comes from Lottia gigantea, assembly GCF_000327385.1. Classification (NCBI taxonomy): domain Eukaryota; kingdom Metazoa; phylum Mollusca; class Gastropoda; family Lottiidae; genus Lottia; species Lottia gigantea. Next base: position 2,597,326 of record NW_008708846.1, read on the forward strand.
TAAGGAAATGCCGTAAGTAAAAATAAATCTGATGCCTTATGATTAAAAAGGTATAAATTTCACCTGAGAGACTCAAACCATGCCTGCTGTAAGTGTCAGTGGGAAATGAAAATTCAAATTTTTGTGTTTCAGCCATTGATTGTGAAATGGGAGAATGGAGTGAATGGTCAGAATGTTCTAATTCTTGTGGAGATAGCGCTGTACAGGTTCGAAAACGAAAAATAAAACAACGACCAAAGAGAGGTGGTCAGCCATGTTTACCTAAAAGGGAAAAGAGATTCTGCAGTTTATCAATGTGCCCAGATGCAGAAGTATGAATTTCATCTTTTTTCTATTTATTGTCATTTTCTCATTGTTGTTGGGTGGCTTTGAATTGGCAGATACAAGTAAAATTGAAATTATGAACTTTTACACTGTTCACTTAAAAAATAGTCTTGAATTAGTCTAAAACAGATTTTTTTTTTCATCTCAAAGTGGTTTTGATCTCCTATAAAATTACAATTTGTGACCTATGATACTGTGTCTGCCATATTGGTTTTTTGGTGTAGTTTGTGGGTGTTTTTTCTCTTCAAATACTTGGTGCAGTGTGCTTTTTGTGTATCTACTGACATTTTCAAAATGGCTGTCATCAGATTTCCGTGTCATCCAGTGGTTTAAATGTTGTAACTCTGGTTTTTTAAATTCTCTTTTTTTAAGGTGTAAATAATGGGTTGCTGTATTCTTCATAATATAACCAGTACGCAATGGGTGACTCCAATTTTCAAAAAATACAAATTTCAAAACTAACCCCACAGTGTGACTCAATCTTCTAGATCACACTCTATATTCAAAGTTCTAGGTGTTTTTTTGCATCCGAAGTATCTTTTAGACTAACAGGAATGATGTTATTGTTGGGAATTGCATGTGGATATATTAACATTTGTTCCGAAAAAAGAAAATATTATTTCATGTTTCATATCCTATTTTTCTTTATTTCATATTTTTATTTTTCTGTTTGTCTGCTCTCTTAATATTTGTTATATATTCAGTCCAATGTTACTTAATTGTGTGACAAAGATTTTGCTTAAAAATCATCAACAGGACAAAACAATTTGGTATCATTGGTCTATTTTGTTGACGAGGGGTGATCAGATCTTAGTAGTTTTAGGTCATATAGAACACAGCACAATATAGATCATTGTATTGCACATCGAACTTGAGCCACACCCTTTTTGTTTCCAGTTTAAGGTTTCCTTTTATCTTTGAATGCCTAGTTCATTCGAATCAAGCCTGGCAATGTAGTAGGTTTTAGGACATAATTTTTGTGCTCAATACAATTGGGTAAATTTTCAATGAAAATGCTAATACAATATAAGTCTCAAAATTTATTTGTCAAATTGTTTATGATTAGTGAATTATCAGTCAATGAAGATTCTTTTGACTTGAAGTTTGTGCTAAAGGCTCTCATATCCATTCTTTTGTAAAGTTTGAAATTACAACAAATATAAAACAACATCAGTTTGAAAAAAATATCACAATACAAAAAATTGAAAATAGACATTACTCAATGTAATAGACCATACGTTCTTCTGTATCTATTTACTAAAGTCTGGTCATTCCAACTCAACCTAAAGTTTGACAAATGGACATACATGATTTTCAACCAAGCAACCAATTTACCAAGCAACTCTTAAAAATATAAATGAATTATATTTCTATTGTTCGGGATCCCAGCTAGAAAATCCAAGTAACAGTTGACAGTTGTTCAAAATGCATGAGGGCCATTGATTTGGTTGTATTTGCTCAGAGTACAGCTCCAACAATAGATTTGGACGTACGGTGATTTAATAGAAATTTTTAAAAAAATGTCAGCCCCAGATTAGCTGTAACAGTAATATTGGTTGGAAATCATGGAAAACCATTGAATATCTAAAATAATGGTTCTAGGAGAATGTTTTTGTATCAAATTTCAGATGGAGAAAGACATGAAAACATTTATGCTGTTTCATCGGCGTTTCTAATCCTCCTTACAAACTACTACCTGCTACTACTTCTTATATAGTATGTGTGTTCCTGCCTGTCCAATTGTGTGCCATTTATTAACATCGTCCCTGATGGCAAATCCTCTTGTTTTCCACGTCCAAGGATAGCAAGTTGCCATTGGCAACAGTAACTATATGTCCATCAAATGATGTTAGGTTTTTGTCCTTTTCTTCTGGAGTGAAAACTAAATGTGTAAACTTTCAAAATGGCTGCCATTTATCCTAAAGTCTTTCAAAATCTCTTTACAAAATTTCTTCTATTTTCGGGTTGGCTGGTATTTTCCGATTGTGCCTATCAAAGCTTATTCTGTGAATGGTTGCTAAGCTTTTGCTTTTCTTAGATGCCAAAATGAAATATCGGTTCTTTAAGACAAAGAAAAAGAATTTTAGGATCTTTCTTCCTAAGTAGAAATTCTGTGCGTTTCTGTCAAAATAGCACTATAAAATGTAGTTGCAGTGGTAGCCATTAGTACCTTGTGTTTTGAAATGCATGTTATTTGTACTAAAACATTAGAATAATCTTTCTTCTACGATTAATTGGGCAGCACCTTTCATTTAGAAAAAAAAATTGTGTGTTTTCTAGTTATTAGAAACCTATTAATAACAATGTGCATGCAATTAAAACAAGGATAAAAGGACAGTGCCAGGCAAGATGGAAAGATGGAACAACAAGATGGTGGTTAACAGACAGAACAGAAGTGGTAAAAGACAATGTTAATGATATCCATTTGTGATTTTTTTCTGTGTTCAATTTATTAATTTTTAGTAGATGGTTTCTGCTCTTGGTATGATTATATTCAATTGGCTTCGATTTCAGAAAACTTGATATATTTTGAAAAGCAAAACAATAATCAATATTAGCTGAATATACAAACTGAGTATCAAAATGTATCTTGCAAAATGTATGCCATAAGAGTTAAATTATTCTTAGAGACAACTTCTTAGATAAGAAAAGAATATTAATTTACCAATTCCATATGTCAACATGAAAAAGATTCAAAACTTTAGTGCCAACATTTAGTCTCTTCTACAGAGTATCTTCAGACACCTTGCTGATGTTTGATTTGCAACCAAAAAAGCTACATTTTTCTAAGAGAATGTTTACATCTTTGTTGCACTGTGGTGAAAATATAAGAACTTGCAACATATTCTTTTTTTACTCGTCCATTATTCATTAGAAAAATATGCAAATAACCGAATAAATAGACGTTTATTTTAGATGCATTTAGATTTAAGTAAGTTAAATGATAAAAGATATTTGTACATAAATTTTTATATTAATTGCTTATAGCCTACATGTAGTTTGTTTTTTTTTTGTAAAGAATAACAAACAGTACCTCATTTAAATCTATTTATTATTCATATAAATCCTAATGGCTGTACTTGATTTCATATCTGGAGCCTTAATTTTTTATTCTTGACATTGAGCTAGATTTGAAGTATCTTTGTATCTGATTGGTGAAAAAATCTTAAATCTGCCTCGATATATGCCTTAATGATTGACCTATGAAATGAACGGTGACCTACGAAATGGACGGTGTCAAGAAAATTAAGTAGGCATTTGTGAAAAATCGTGCTGAAAAGTTCTTGTGTGCTGGACATGCATCACAGGTATTGGTTATCATGATTGGGATTGTTGCCTGGCAACTGGAGACACAGATAATAGCAAGCATCTTTGCTCATTCTCATTCTGTTTTTGCTGTAAAAGTGATGTCAGATTATGAAATGTAGAAAGGTGTCGGTACAAACTCAAAACAAAAACCTTTCCTGTATTTAACTCGGAAACAAGCTTAATGGACAAAAGGCCAGTATTTGATAGCATTGTCAAGTAAGAAGAGAAAGAAAATGGATTTAAGCACCACTATGGCGCCAGTCTGAATCACATGTCTGACAGAGTATCCATGCTTGAGATGAATTCGATCCCAGAAATTGCTTTCAATTTGTTTAACTTAATTGAAATTGGTTTTGCATTAGAATACAGTTGTTTCAGTAACTATAGCAACGATTAACTATCATCTCATAATTTTTGTAATCATCTCATTTTGTACATTTTATTTGTAAATATAGTGATATGTATGTTATTGTTTATAGTACCTCGTTTTTAAAAGCACGTTTCTAATATTATTATTATTATTATTATTTAGCGACCAAAGACTAGACAATGGATGTATTCACATATTACATAGGAGGCATTTTTATCAACATATATCAAGTCAAATCTATGGCATATTAATTTTGGTTACCTATTCATTTTTGCGTTTTTAAAAAATTTGGACACTGGACATGTTTTCATGCTCAAGAAATTTTATGTGATTTTGTTCTTACAAAAATTCCGTGATGTTTGCCATAGATTAAAAGTTTGTAAAAAATGCCTACCACATAGTCTTAATAACTTATTATCTTTGGTAGAATATAGTTGGTTAGGGCAAGGAAGAAATGTGTTAAGAAATCCATTATTTATCATATTGGAATTTTGGGGTACATCTTTTGTATGTTCTGCTACAATGTTTAAAGAATAAAAAGAGGTTTTCTAGACTATATATGTGTATTGGAAACACTTGTAGCTTCAGTGTGTACCATTCCTGTTTGCATTTGGTGCCTGTAATTCCTGAAAATCTTAACCAGGCTAAGAAGTACTACTGTTTCAGATGGTCATATTTTCTGGAATAACAGAAAGTAATGAACAGGTAATCTGATTAATGCAAATATGAACTATAAATACACATTTATCGGCTAGTAAACCATTTCTGTTTTTTTTTACAAAAAGAGCTCTGTTGTTTACATCTGAAATATTTTATGTTAGCCCATGTTTTTTTATCAAAATTTTGAATTTCATTATTTGAATTATTTGTAATTCCCAAACTGATTTTGATTACTATTTCGATAAAGATGAAAAATTAAAATATACATGTATATTGTGAAAACATTCTGTAAAGAATAAAATAAATTCATAGTTTCTGAATTTTTTTGGAGTGGAATTTGCTTCTTAGCTGTACTTTTCTAATGTCAACAGAAACAATTCCACAAGGTTTCATACTGGTTTTAACTAGAAAAATTGTCTTAGATCTTGTCAATACACACAAGTAAAGTACCGGTATATTTATGAATATAATGCGCAAGCATTTACTACCCTTGAGTAAATCTGGGAAATCTATTTGACCGTATATAATGGATATCCCTTACTAGCATACTTTTGTTAAAATATGATCAATACTTTAGTCTCCATGGTGTTGACAAGCAAATTTTGCCTAAGTCAAGGGCAATAACTTGTCATAACATGGGTGTCTAAATCTTAAAAAGAAGTTCACAAACATTGGGTAAATTTTATGTAATGCCAAATTTGTAGGGAGCAAAAGAGGGGATTTTTATACGCCCACAAATATATGTAAGGCCTATATTGTAATCACCCAGGCGGTCGATTGGTCTGTCGGTCTGTGCACATTTGGTTCGTGCTCACTCTACAGGCTACAATTCTTTACAGATTCTTTTGATTTTGATTTTGTGTGTCAATGTCATTATGAAGATGATACCTATCATTCTTGGTGATGATCGGATAATTTTTCACCGAAATATCGTGTCTGACTTGACGTTTCACTCTTATTAGCTATATTTGCAACTCATGCTCACTCAACAGGCTACAATTCTTTTGATTTTTATTTTGTAGGTTAATGTTGTTATGAAGATGATCCCTATCATTCTTCGCGATGATCTGATAATTTTCCACCGAAATATCGTGTCTGACTTGACGTTTCACTCTATTAGCTATATTTGCAACTCATGCTCACTCTACAGACAACAATTCTTTATAGATTCTTTTGATTTTTATATGTCCACATGTAGTATGGAAGCATATTGTCATCCGTCCGTATACAATTGTCTCATGCTAACTGTACAGGCTACAATGATATGTACAATGCTGCTGGTGGGCATATGTCAAGGCTATCTTTTTCAAGATTATCATCAACATTTGGCTACCTTTAATAATAAGGTCTTGAGCTTTCACACAATCTTAATAAACAAACAAAATATAATATAAAATCTGAAAAAGTTTAATAAATATTCAAAAAAAATACAATAATGCTGAAGATTATTTATCACAGAATATATGTGTAAAACTCCTAATCATCTTCAATTACTTTTAGTAAATATATCAATTGATATTGATATGAACAAGCACAGTTTAAAACAAGCTAAATTTTGTTTTAAAACTACATACCCTGATAGCAAACTGTGATATCAGATGATATCGTCCAGAAGAGACATTTCTTCTCATCCAGGTCCGATTCAAAGCGTTAAAATAAGCAGTCCACTTTATTTGTAGGTAGAATAATAGTAATAATAACTATACAGACTAAACTTATATTGGTTCATTATTACTTAAACTACCTAGAAATAAAATGGACTGCTCGTATCTTTGTTTTGAATCAGAACTAGATATATATAAAAACTGTAACAGCATCTTTAAAATGGAATATAAAAAAAATACATTTCAGAAGACAATTTAAGCTGATGTAGTTTGAGATATTTTTCTCATTTTGGTAGCCAAGAAACTGAAAATTTGTCAGAAGATCTTTCCTAAGATAGTTGCATATGACAAATTTTAACAAATTGGTTTGTTAATGTAATTTGAGCCAATCGGAATGATATATATAATAATAAAGGACTATCACAAAGTTTAGATAGTTCTGACAAAAGACTGGATATTATGATCACTTGATGACTGATATAGGTGTATTTTGAGACTGGCGTGTTGAATATAATCTAGAACCACCACTAGATAAAGTTATTTCATAAGGATCAGAATCTGTATAAACTCTGGTTCTTTCATCTACAATGTAAAAGTATATTGGTTAAATTGTGATGGTTTGTACATCTTGTATAGTCATGTACTTGATCACAGCAACATTGTCTGTCCATTTAATACACATGTACTTGTGTATTATGTATTTTTCTGTATGATATATTGTGATGGTTTGTACATCTTTCGTGGTCATGTACTTGATCACAGCATTTAATACACATGTACTTGTGTATTATGTATTTTTCTAGATGATATATATATATTGTTAATTGAGATAGCCTGTACATCTTTTGTGGTCATGTACTTGATCGCAGCAACGTAGTCTGTCCATTTAATACACATGTGCTTGTATATTTGTTAAACAGGTTGTCCATCGAGGTATTGTGTATTTTTTTTTTTCATTCATTATATTGTCACCATGGGCTGAATGTAAGACAGGACCATGTTCTTGTGTATTGGGCCTAATTCTACGTAAAAAGGGTCATTCAACAGAATGGCATTGTGTAGCCGATACATAAAAATCACTTTGCAGAATATTTATCTTTAAACACACATGGCATAGTTCTTGTTTAATTTTCTGCACTAAAATCACAGCATATTGTTTTTTCATTAAATTGTTCAATAAATGTTGATAGATCACTAAAGCACTAAACCTATCACATGTTATGTAAGTAATGCTGATGAAAATCTAGATTTACCTATTTTATGTTCAGAATGTGCACTGGTAGCTAAATCTTTCCATCCTGTCCAATAACTGAAACAAAATAAAATGAAGTGTTCCTAATTTCTGTATCTAACTGAGCTAGAAAAGGCGGGGAGGCGTGCATGCAACAACAGATATTTCAAATTTCCTTACCGCTAACTTCAGACAGAACTTTAACTTTTCATATGAAAGTTTTAGTGATTGTAATGAGCAGAAGTCAAATGAAAAATCAAAAGGTAATGTTTTAACCTTTGCCAGAACTGAACCAAGATCTTCATTATTGCAAGAAGTCACATAATTTGATGAGCAAGATGAGCAAACGTGGCACAATTAAGTTAAATGAAATTGTAAGAGTTTGATTGGAGGTCATAGAAACGAAAAACATACTCATCAAAATTGAGACTGGTGGTCCAATCTAACAGTTCATCTACTTCCCATTCTTCTAATGCGTCTGTTCCTATATTATCTACTGTTGCTACCATACCAGCAGCAGCGCCCTCTATCAATCTGATAGTATCTTCATCAGCAGTCTTAGCTTTTAACATTCCTTCTTTATACCTAATATTTCAGGTACGAGGTTAAAAATATCAAACTAAAAACAGAGTTACACACTGTGTAATTTTATTGCCTGGTTAATATGATTAAATTACAAATTGGATTTTTAGTTTCGTATTATTTCTGAGAGTGCCTCCACATACCATCCACCATCTGATGAATTTGTTATACAGTCCTGATTCAACCAATCAAATGGATTCATACGCCTGAAGCATAGAAATAATAACTATGTTCTGTTGTCCCTCACTTCTGACATTGTTGAGAAATCTAATTGGCTACTTACATTTTCTTCATCCAATCAATTTTCTTTCGTTTCTTTCTTTTTTCTATATCTTGTTTCCTCTGAAGCTAAATTTCACATCAAATTATATTTTCACTCTATGTACAATTTCTTGCAATGGATTTTTTTAGTTGGGTCATAAATCCTCAAATCTTTCAGTAAATTTTATCTTTATCCAGCTGTTAATGGATACAGTTAATCCCCAAAATAAGATCAATGCCAAAATGCATTAGCATGTTCTATCGATATACTATAGAACCCTGGTATAAATGAGTAAAAAAAGTTATTTTTTAAACTGTATTCAAAATGAAATATTAAGGCCTCTGTCTGAAGTTGTTTTTGCACAAAATTATGACTGGGCATTTGCCATTACAATAGTTTTGAAATTTTAAGAGACCAACCTTATCATGGTGAAATTCATATTTTTTATTAGAAGTTTCCCAGGTAATAGGATCAGACATTATATGATGTATTAATCTATCTGATACCAGACGCCATCCATTATTCTCTACACGCTGATACCAACCACTTTTATCTATAATATAACATGAAATTACTAGGAGTTTTACATCTTATTTTCTGCACTTGCATGATCAAATATGTCATACACCCCATATGGTGGACAGTGAGGCAAAAATGACAAGGACAGCAGTGTCTATATTATCTCCCTTCATAACTAGCAGGCACTGCTGAACTACTGTTAGATATTTTAAATGATTATAAAATCTGAACTATACCTGAAAATTTTCTCACATAATTGAACCACAGCTACAAGCATGAATTAAAAAGATTTGCCCTCATATCTTAAATTCCCTTTTCCTATGAATATCATCATGATACAACCCTCAATACTATAAGCTTATGCTAATAATGTTTTTACTTCACCTAAAGGCTTTATGATATAGAAATTGTACTTGTTTGACAACATTAGTATACTTAGTTTGCTGAATTTATGTATAGCACTCAATTATAAATCTAATTTCAAAATATATTATTTAAATAAGAAAAGGATCTTACCTGTGTTTTTTGGTAGTTGAGTCTGCCTAGTTTTATTATTTTTATCAAAAGCCATGAGATGTTTGGTGGAAGCTTTAGTATAATCTTTAGGACTATTAGCACACATATCAACTATTGGTCTATGAGTAAATATTTTATAGTATATATTTGGTGGAAATCTGTCCTATAAAACACGATAAAAAAGAATATCAAGCCTTTGATAAAAAAAGGTACAGCTATACAAATTTGACATAGGGCAAATTCTCAAAATTAGCAAACCACAAATGACTCTGGATGAACTCCCCCAAAAATAACCATAACATTTGGATATTACGTCAGGCAAGTCAATAGTATGAAATGAATTGAAATGAATAGAGTTTTCTGTCCTACTTTTCTGCACCTAATGGGCTAATTGAACAAACATCATGCAGTGTGTAATGAGGGTAATTTTGACAGGACAGCGGCATTAGCCTGATCTTTCTGGATTTCCAATAGTCAACAGCATAAGATTTATTTGGTTCTGATTTGAGACTTACCCCAGCTAACCTAAATCTGACATGAACTCCAGTAGCAGGATCTAATAGTTTAGATTCATTAGGATTAATACACCTCAACATCATTGAGGGATCACCTTGTGTTTTAAAATTGATAAGATCACGATAATACTTATATACTTGTACATCCTATAATAGAAAAATATAATTTTTTCCATGCAAACAACTACCTTTTCCTTGCTAGTCCCTGAGATAGGCATCTGATTGAAAAGTAACATTAACCAAGAGCTATTAGAAAGGTTACTATGGTGTATAACTGCTATGATTTAATTTTATGTGGTTTATCATTCATGCTTTTAAGATCATAAGAAGCAAAATGCTGATCTTGATGCTTTAGGTTTTCCTGAGGGCAACACAACTTGGCTTTCCTTGGGAACTATAACATTGAACCAATCAAACTCTCAATTCAACAACAGTTTTATCCACCCAATGAATGGATTTCTGGGATATTCATTGATGGACATTGTCTTGTTTTGTTTTGACAGCCTAAATATATAACTTTGATTGGTTAACATAAATCATGTCATATTTAGATCAAAATTTGACAATTTATGCCTTAATCAGCAAAAAAAAACAAGAGAAACTTACAATATGGCGTCTCCAGGATCTCTGTATTTTGGAAGCTGCTTCATTTCGACTGAGTAATATTTTCTCTTTTTCAGCTTTGAGAGCTTGAACATGTTGCCTAAATGCTTCAAAAACCACATCCTTCACATTTTCAGGTTTTTTCTGTACTACTTTAGTTTTTTTAACAGTCCTAGTTTTTTTCACTCTTATTTTTTCCTTCTTTTCTTTTGGTTTTTTAACTTTGATGATCTTTTTCTCAATAACTTTGGGAGCGTCTGGTTCTTGTTGTTCTACTTCCACCTCTACTTCAACTTCCTCTTCTATCTCTTCTTCTTCTTCATCTAGAATAGAAATGGTTGAGATCTATCTGTGCATTGATTCTGGATCTTATGACATCTATACTAAAGGTGTGTTCACAACTTCAACCAATCAAAAAGTAAGAATTTGAATTTGTGGGATATGGTGAATGCTGATTTGTGCATTGAACATATTTCTTACAGGGATTTACTGATTTGCACTCTTACATAGCATTTACCACTTTCTTAACCAAAGCCAAACTTCAGGAAGTTTCAGGAAGGCAGGCAGTATTTGATTTCTCCCAAATGTACAAGCCAAGAGTGGTACAGATACTTAAAGAAATTGGAGCAAGTAATCTTATCTGGTGGTTCAGATTAGTGATATTTTTCAATTCTAATATAGTGCCTTTCAAAAACAATTGTATTTAGGTTGAAGGATGAGCTTACTGTCTTCTTCTTCAGTTTCTTCATATTCCTCTTCCTCTTCATATTCTACCTCTTCCTCCACTATCATATTACCACCATTCATTTCTTTTAGCATTCTACGCCACCAATTCTGTATAAATGCTGCACAGAAACCAGCAAACCTTAAATCGAAATTGAAGGTGATAATTAACATTTCTGTTAAATTATTTTCTGAGGATTACCTCAGAGATGACAACATTATTATGAAGTTGATGCGATGTTGAAGCACTGGCCATGTTTTACTGTTTAAGGGACAGGTAAGCCATTTTTTTCACCATTAATACTTAAGCCTAAGAAACAGGAATTTTTTAGCTAAGCCAATCAGTAATAGTGTTCAAAGCTCACGGTCAAAATTTGAGCCTCCAAATCCATGTGTGACCAGAATAATTGGTTGAATTTATAAAATTGCCTTTTTATTAATGATTTCTATTATAGGATGAATGAAGATACCCACAGAAAACATATGAAACATAATATCTATAGCTGTATTAGAATTAGATTAATTGCAAGTAAAGATGATAAAGCAGTTTTGCTTGATGAACAAGAAGTCATTCAGATATACAGTAATTCAAAAGTGAAAGCTGGATAAAATCATAAAGGCAAGTTCTATTAAACTGGAAGTGATAAGACAGCTTTTGACAGACATGAAACATCGAACAACATAAAATAAGAAAAATAAATCTTAAGAAGCATCAAAATGGGGAAAAAAAAAATGACTGACTTAAAGATGGTCTCTATTGGAGCTTGTTCTTCTCTCTTCTGTTTAACATATTGTTTATATTTCTGTTCTAGTTTTCTCAAACCAAGAGTCTTCCTTCTGAATGGCTTCATAAGATATAAATATAAATAATCTATTATACAATCTAACTGTCTTGCAAAAGGGTCAGTTTGTCATCCCAAGGATCTGCATCCTTTGTGCCGTAGGTCATGATGATACCTTCAGATTTTTCATAAAGGTTTTTTTTTGATGCAGATCAATGAGACTGACATGGTAAAATATCATTTATTTGGATGAGACAATAAACCAAAACTATCTTTCACAAGCTGATTAAAATTAGAGCCATATGCACCAGTTACTCAGAGTAATCGATAGATTCTAAGGCTCTAGCCATTTAAGCTACAGTCTGTTCTCAAAGTTCTTCTGGTCTCAATGTAATCACAGACAAGTAGCTCAGAGAGATATGGGATAAGCTAATGTGTGAGGAACTACATCCAATTCACAAACTAATGCCTTACCTTTACTCTTTGTCTTGAAGGTATGATAGAAGCTGGTACAGAAACAGTGGAAGCTGTCTGTTCAACCTCCTCTTCCTCTTTATCAGTGTCTTTTAATCTCTTAGCATCTGATATACTATCACTACATAGAGCTACTTTACTCAGCATAGGTTCATATACATCATATATATTACATCTAAAATATGTTACATGCCAATGTTAACAATCAACTATGTGCAGTCAAAGTTTTCAGTCACAGAATGCAGGGATTTGATTGGATTGACAAACATTAATTATCAGTAAGGGTCATAGTTTACAGACTTTTTGTCAAGGGCTGTATTCGCTATTGTACATTGCAATCAAATCGCTGTAATCTGTGATACAAGAGAAGTGGATACTGCAGTCAAGGTATAAGAACTTGGTAATAGCTTGACATTGTGAAGATGCCAGCAGATGAAAATAAAGTGAGCTAATGTGTATGATGTTTAGCCTTTATTTGTTTAGGTTTAGTACCATATCATATCATATCATAACATATATCATATATTATATATCGTATTTCATATCATATTAAATCATATCATATATCACATTATCATGTCTTATCATATATCGTATATCATATGTCATATATTATATCATATCATATATCACATATCATATAACATAACATATTATCCTATATCATGTCATATATTATATCATATCATATATCATATAACATAACATATATTATCGTATATCATATGTCATATATCATATCATATCATATATCACATATCATATCATAACATACATTATCATATATCATATATTATATCATATCATATATCACATATCATATCATAATATTATACATCTATTTGTTTTCTTTTGTAAGCTTATACTGAATAATAATGTTTGATGATGTGAATACAAACCTGCCCCGATAGCCTCTCCAATGTCTTTGAATCTCAATGGCTGCACACAAAAAAACTTCATCATTATCTTCTTGATCTCTGATAATTTGCTACATATACAAATGCAATAATTAGCATTGGAAATGTTTCAGAATATAATTAATAAAAGAATATTTATACTTCCAAACACATTTTAACATCTATGTAAGAAGTATATCATGTGTTTAAGGTATCTTCCTAAACAAAAGTACAGAATTCCTTTAGAGCGAACAAGTATTGAATTTTGTCAATATTTTCCCATTGATTTTGTGTGCCTTAAACAAAATTTATCTCTTAAATCTCACAATCTCACACACTAGACAAAATCAATCAGTCAGAAATTGCAGTCATCAGAAACAATAGCTTAGTAATGTCATGAATTTTGGGGGTACCAAACTTTATCATATCTAAGATTATGTAATGTATAATAATATCTTATAGAGATATGAATTCCTGGTTTGGGCCTTGCATTAAATCCACAATAATTGAGCCTCAACTCAACTCTGATATCATGGTACCAAGCGGCATGGTCTTGAATTGTTGTAAGCTTATACAACTTGAAATTATGGTTGATAATTTTTTTAGCACCATAGTAAGCTTATACTGACCTTTCTTACTGAGGGTTCTAACAAAGCATATTGATGGACAGCTTCTAATTCTCCTTCTGTTAAATACGTATAGAAACAATTTAAAACGAATTCATCAATTCTACCACAACAGTAAATTTAACATTTATTACCACATCTAACATTTCGTTTGGTTTTATGTTAGTAGCGCAAATATGACTCGTATAGCTTTAAAATATTGTGCTTCAAAACACTTTTCCAAGTGTGTAGTCACTCGGAAGGAATACTGGCTGCTCTTCAAGAAAAAAATGAGTCTAACATAAGCAATGTTGAGCAATTTCTAACATAAAGAGAATTTTAATGCTATTCATATGGGTATTGATAATGGAATATCATTGTAGCATAACCAGGCTTCTGTAGTTTCTTTTGGGCACTAAGCTTTTATGGTTAATTATTTTCAATCTAGAGTGGTTTATCCTTTATTGTTCAAAAGCTAAATTTCACAAAAACCCAAATCAAACTTATGTAGCATAGATATCTTACCAGGAAATTCTGACTTCAGTAAAATATCCTTTGCTGTGCTGTACTTCATATTTTAAATGTAGGTCTGACTTGAAGAATGGTCTTATATTTCTTACTGGTAATGAAATCAACTTTCAATGAGTCTAAGGGAAGAAAATAAATATAATGTGCCATTTTATGGTGGTGTTAAGGGTGCTCGCACACAAAGACAAATTGTAGCCCATCATGTGCTTGTGATTTTTAGTGTGCATAACATTTTCACTCTTCTTCATCATCTGAACTGTCACTATAGTAGTCCAGCATTAGCTCTCAGTGATAGGGGCACATTGTGCGCAGAGTAGTGGATAAGCATGCCATAGAAGGGGATGTCCTAAATTCTCTCTGTGTACGGGGGCCTTAACATTAATATCTACAATTTTTACTCTACTACTACACTAGACAATGTATCATCAGTCCCTTTGACCTGCAACACAGGTTGAAAAATATCCTGACTTATGCCAGAAGGACCCCTGGGTCCTCAAGTAAGTCAAATTCAACGAGCCACCGTTGCCCCTACAATTTTTTACAGAAAATTTGTAATAACATGACATGTAACATTGTAACATTAGGTATTATTATTATTATTATTAGGCTAATGTTATCATCAATGTCATAAAAAACAAAAAGCTTTTGTTTTAGCTAGTCTAACAAATAGACATTGTAGGTAGGCTGTATATACCTTTTTAGCTAACCGTCTACGATTTTAGCCAACTTATAAAGTATGTTATAACAAAGACCCCTTATTTCTCATCAACGACATCGGTTGGGTGGCAATTCCAATCATTTTTAAGGTGTAATTCTTCATAAATTAACATCATCAGACTGTTTGTTTACATTCTATAAAACAACTCAATTGAGATGCTGCGTTGCTAATTTCAACAAATCTTACTTCCGGAATACTGATCATGCGTATTTGATACAGTGTTGCATTTCTACGGATTGAAATGGGAATATAAACAGGATAAAATAGAGTTGCTCCCCTTGCATTAAAAGCTCTATACATGGACTCACTCCACTAATTCATTTGCCATCTCTTCCCATGTTAAAACACGAAATTCAACCTTCTATAACTTTTTCCAGAAATCTCGTTGAAAGCTTTCCAATATGTCGAATGAAAGCCTGACCAATTCTCAATGTCTCCTAAAAAATTCATTATATGATGACCATGAAAATTTTGAGCTACTAAAATTGAAAGTAGACTACTACCGGTTATACTCATCCGCTAGAGTTTGGCACTTCACAAAACGACTATTTTTAGAATTAGCCTTCCGCCTTTAAGTCTCTCATCATCTCACCAAATCTGAAAGATAATGCAATTTCAGACATCAAATTCCAAATCTAGACCAAATTTTACCCAAAAATAGGCAGGCAAAAACCCCAAAAGGGAGAGAGAAAGAAGATTTCTAAAAATAGCCTGGACTACATTCCTATACAATCATTTGCATAAAATGTTTTAGTGGAGTGAGTCCACATCCCCACTAAGTTATAGTTATTTATATAGATCAGTGTGAATCCTATAGTGGTGCAACAAATTGCTGACTTCAGCTTGGCATCATAGAGTTGTGTAATATGTATGGGTATGCTATAAATACAGTTCATTTATCAAAAGTTTTAACTGTAAGGGCATCAGTTTAGATCTTCAAAGTTTTGTTAACCTTGTCTCATTATTTCAGTCAATCTGATGTTTGCTGTGGTCTTTCCACGAACTATTAATATCAGGATTTGATTCAGTTATCCATGTAGGCATTAATAACTCCACTCTTTCTGCAGTAAACAAAATAACAAGATTTAAAAGGTTTATTTCATAAAGTGAACATGATCTATAGTACCATATTGGCTAATCTACAATTTAATAATGTATTCAAAAACTAAGGTTCACATCTATTCACAAAGCTATTTTTTGAACTACCAAAATATAAATTTAAATCTATTCAACCTTCAAATAAACAAAGGAATTCCATGAAATGAATAAATGTCTTGCGCCTTAGACACACTAAGTCTTACAATGAAAATCTACCTAATGTGAAAATTTACAAGTTATTTGATTAACAGATCAAAAGATTTTGTGATGTTTTATGTGATATTGTGGTTTTGTATATAAAGTCTGGATTTCTCAATCCAGAAAAAAAATACTGTTAAATAATAATAACTTCTTATGTCAAAAAACAGAAAAAAGACAAAAAAAAAAATCAATACTGATACTTATATATGGATAATACAATAATCATATTATCAAAAAACATATTATGCACAAAATTGATTAGTTTGCCTCATTCATAACCTATGATAGTCTTATTTTTCAATCTCATACTATCAAGATTTTTTAACTTGCACAAACTGAAGCATTCACAAGCCTAGGTTCATTAACACATCAGAAACACTTGTCACTTTTTCCAATTCAAGCCCTTCTGATGAGATATTGCCCCAAGAATACAAACTTATGAACGACTAATTATTCCAAAATGACCATCAATTGTTTGACATAGACAAATAATACAACTAAATATGACCACAACATCAATTGACGAATAAATTCATCATAATATTTTATACAATTAAACTGAGTGTAAAGTCTCAGAAATCCACATTATATAACAACACTTATAACAATACATAATTGAGTATCATCATTTTTTTTTATCAGGAAATAAACATCCGGACCATTGATATGGTTACATCTATCATATACAATATAAAAGATAGTGGATTACATCCAGATACACCCACTTCAGGTGGTTTAACGAAAAATTTTAGATTTTACACGTACCAAATTTTATCAATGTCAGTTAAAAGTTTCTGTAGCATTTTAGCATAGGGTACTTGATTTTAAATTTAAGAGCGTTTTTGAGACCAGACGAAGGGACGAATATCCAAATAATTTTCTGAAAGGAGAATGTTTAAGTGATACTACGTCTTAGAATTAACATAAAATATAAGAATTTTAAACTTGGCAAATAAGAGCCTGTAGATATACCTGATGTCATAAGTAACAAAACAGGATCCTTATATAATCCAACAGACTTAGTAATTATCCATAAATATGCAATTTACTATTGAAAAATGCTTAATATCGAGATTAAGCGTTTTTCAATAATTACTTAGTTTTAAGAATTTTCCAATTTTCCAGTTTGATGACAACAGGTAAGCTAACTGATGAATATATACTCCTATTGACCATTTTGAGAACTTAAATTTTATGTTCATTCTAAGACGTAGTATCACTTTAAGTTAAGTATTATAACATACGATTTTCACTCTGAAAGTGATTCAGACAACCGCATTGAACTATTCTGGTGAAAATTCTTACTTCTTCACATGATAAAAATGAGATTCTTTCATAAACAAACATAAAACTTTCATACATATTACATTTACTGATCTTTTTTAACTTCTGTATTCACTGGAGTTGATTTTTTCACATCAAGCTTGTCTTTTTTATCAAATACTGATTTTGGTTCTGAGGCTAAACTTTGTAGGAAGATTATAAAACGACAAGTTAATAAGAGGGCAAACACAATTGCTGGGCTCATCTTCTCTAATCCTTCATCTAAAGCATAATGAGCATACACATCATTTAATGTTATTCCCAACAGTATTAAGTTGGCAACTTCTTTAAAGGGACCTGAAATAAATAATTGTAACTTAAAATCTTGGCTCTTTCTTAACTGATATAATTAAAATGGCAGTGTGCACTAATTGACAGAATGTCTTGAAATAAAAATATCATAGTTGTAATAAGTAATAAAGGATAATGGCTTATGGCTAAAATTTATTTGACAATTTGAAAAAATTAATACCTAATGAAGTTCATAAATAAAGATAAGGTAATCTACTGACAATAATTGCACAAAATTCACTTCATAATAGCATAAAAGTTAAGGCATACCTATTGTCCAACTTCTAGGAAGAAAAGCCATGAATATACCACCAATGACTTCTGCAGTACCAATTGCCTTTCTGTAAGTATGTGGGTTTGGTTTCCACCCTGTTTGCTTCACCAGTGGAAAAACTTTTGAATTTCTTATGTATGTTTTTCTCTGAAATAAGAATTGTTGATGAGATCCTTATGATGAAATGGGTGCTTGGTGGAGCTCTATTTTGCAAAACCTTTACTATGGAGGAATACAAGACAACCAAAATCAATCATGATAAGACGGAGATGAAGACTATTGGGCAGTAAAATTGCAGAAACCACAGATGTCTAGTTGAAAAATGGAAGCGTGCAAATTGATGGCTAACTAAGACAGAAAACCTCTTTACAAACCCCTTAAAGGAAAGGATATTTACCATGTCTTTGTATATTTCAGCATTTACAGACGGTGTTAATTTGATGGTGCCAACAAATATAAAGAACAATCCAAGAGTTATTGACAAAACCTTCAACACAATTGAAGTCATATTTGTCCGAAAAGTATCTTAACCGAATAGATAAATATTTGTTGGAATGGAATGAAAGAAAGGAACCATGCGACTTCCGGTTGGAGTATTTAAAAATCGATTCAAGATCACATCTAAAATAAAACGAATTATTACACTGTTGTACACTTTATAACAGTATTTGGCTTCAAATGTACTATTATTCTTAAACCACACACATGAAGTATATTATTCATATATTATTCATCATATTATTGGATTTTTAGAAAGATATAGAAAGAGGTACGCAAAAATTCCATATTTAATCCGTTATTTCATTAGCACTGTTATCTGTTATCTTCACGTTCTGCAAATAAAAATATGAATCATCTGAATTAACATTAAATTGTGATTATGAATATGATGCCCTACTGAGAACATCTTGTATTACATTGTTATTAAGGTAGAAATTACACAAATTTGTGACAATCACGTTGTTTGTGTTAGTTATGCTTTGATAATGGTACTTTGTCTAAAACGTTACCACAATCAATCATCATTGACATCAAACTTTCCATACATTTAGGCCTAGCATTGATTGGCTCTAGGCCTACTGGCATTACTGTGGCTTCAGACAAGGATTCAGGAGGCCTGTTTCCCGTTTCACAAAAAATTATAAGAGTTATGATTTAAAACTCTATGATGTAGGTTTCGCCAGCAAAGGGTGCTCACTAATCTTCTGAGTTTTGACATGGTTATCTAAGCCTAGCCCAGTTTTGAAAGTTGAATGAAGGTCTTGTCTGTATAACCTTAGGCTTAAGGAACAAACGTCATTTGATTATTCTGAAGTCTACAACTGGAACATTTTGGGTACTAAAGTGCTTTTTTCGATACAATGGTTCATGAGTGGTCGTATGATTTTCTGTGAAATGGGACCTAAGAGTCCTACCCTGGCATATCTCAAAATTTTATCAGTGTTAGAGGATTGCAAGGAGTAGTAATGTAATATGTAAATCTTAAAATATCTGATACTGATATAGTTTTTTTTTGTATTATCTTACTTAAAATTGTCCAAGGCCTATTGACTTAATTCTTTTATTCGTCCATTCAAAATTTTCAAAAGCAAATGCTTGAATTTCTTAATGATAATATGTCCCTGTATTTTTGTCTAGGTTTAGTTTAAATACCATCTCTACTCAATAATTTTCCTCATTCCCGGTTTTAATGACAGAAGCGAAAATATAGAATCATAGCATACTTAGATATCTAGATTTTGCACAGTCCAAAAATCAACCACCATTATCAACTACTTTACATGAAAGATGCTAAGACATTTTGAGAACAAGCTTAAGGATTACGAGGCAGGTAATCAAGTGATAGTTGACAAAGAAAAATGGAAGTTAATATGTGACCAGATTGTTGGACAAATTAAAGCAGGAATTCCTGCAACTTTACAGAACTGTAATGGGGGACTTTACATTGGATGTGCTGGTGTGGCATACATGTTTTATCGCTTTCTCGATAATGATGTCTTAAAGCCAAATGAATCACAATTTTCTAATCAAGCAGAAGAATATTTGTCTGTGGCGCTGAATTATGCTGAATCAAAACATAACAGATATCCAGGGCCATCATTTCTTCTGGGACCTGCTGGTGTTTATTGTGTTGCTGCTTTATTCTTTCATAAACAAGGTGATATGAAAAACCGTGACCATCTTATACAGCAATTTGCCAAATATTCAACTGAGTGTTTAAAACTGAACTATATGAAAGATGGATCAGATGAGTTATTTGTTGGTAGAGCAGGCTATTTGTGTGCATTGTTTACCATTAGAAAACATACAGGTTGTCCTGTAAGTATTGATACTGATTCAACTTTGTTTACTTAAAATCTTCAATTTTGGCATAAAATTGCCCTCAGTTTAAAACTAATTCCAAAATGATAGGATGCCAATCTGAAACTGATATTCAAATTCATGATATGAAAATATATTGTAAAATTCAATTTACAGAGAAAAGATCACAAAGTATCCAAATAACTAGAATATCTTAGAATCATACAGAAATATTATGTAATAAACTTAAGTTTCAATACTCGAATTTTACAATATTAAATGGTTTTTTGTTCTAGGTTCTAGAAGATTCAGTGGTTAAAGCTATATGTGATACCATTATACAGTCTGGTAGGAACTATTCTCAACAAAGAGGTTTAAAAATACCATTAATGTATGCTTATTACAAAGCAGAATGTATTGGTATGTCAACATCACATTAGTTTACTGGGTGCAATCCATTTCATTTCTTCTTATTGTAGCCTTTGAAGCAGTGATTGCAAAGTGACATTATGTCTGTGCCTTTTTGTATTTGTCCCCAAATAGTATCAGCATGAAAAGGATGTCTCCAGATATCGAAAGTGAAATTAGGATTGGAAGCACGGTCTCAGGTAGTATGGAGTACAAAATGCTGCAAAGTTAGCAGAGGCTATAGTTATGAGATGTTGTTCATATTGTATTTGGATTGTTTTCTTTTCATAACCTGTGGCACATCTAACGAAAAGTGAAAATGTCCCCATTTGGGAATATGTCAACATAATATGGTTGAAAACCTACGTATCGACTAAAAGCTGAAAATGTATTATATAATATTAATCTTTTGTTTCTTTCTGATATTCACTATAAAAAGACAATTTATCTTAAGTAATGTATTTTACTTGATGTCAGATCAAATCTTTAACAAGGCTAATTCATTGTGATTATCATATAAATCAAGTTGAAATTGTATTAATTTTGAATTGGGTTTATTTTATATAAGCAATAAAGATGCTAATTTCAGTGATAAAAAATAGAATGTTGTGTAGGAGTTTTATCTATAAATTATATTTTATATCTAATGTACATACTGTAGATCTTGCTTTCACATCTTAGAACAGCAAGCCCTTATCTCCTTAAAATGATTGATAATTGTTGCAAATCTAATCTAAAAGCAGTTTTCTTGCCTATTTACATCATATTTTAGCATTACTTTGATTTCCATCAAAACTGTGTGGTTTCACTTATTTTCCAGGAATTAATGAAACCGTATATGTCAGACTTTCTGAGGATGTCTAAAAACCTTTGATCGGACTCTAATCTGACCTTATCTGACTCTTATCTGACTCTTATCTAACTCTCATCTGACTCTTATCTGACTCTTATCTGACTCTTATCTGACTCTCACATGTTTAGACTGATATTGGTTTAATAATTTATTGCAGGTGCAGCCCATGGTCTATCATCTATTCTACAATTTTTATTAAGATTCTCACAGTTTTTAGATGAATCTAGTTTAAATGATGTAAGACAGAGTGTAGATTTTATATTGAGTATTGAACAGTCTAATTTTAACTATCCACAATCAGTAGATGAAATATCACCCCATGGCAGACCAGATAATGATGAGTTAGTCCATTGGTGTCATGGTGCACCAGGTAAATCTATTTTATTGCAGTTTAGTTGCTAGAATACTTGCTTGCTAAAGATGGTGTGTATGGACACGTTCGGATAAGTATAGACAGATTTATATAAGAGACTACACTCGACACTCTCTTTGATGAAACTAATGTGCAATTAGATAGAATCCTGATTTTGCAGGAGAACCTAGTGTAATATATCTATTCTCGAAAGTGCTAAGGGTAGCTGAAAATATTCACATAAATATATTGTTTACCTGTTGCCCTAATTCTAACCTTGTTATCATTCTAGGAGTGGTGTATATGTTTGCTCAGGCGTATAAAGTATATGCAGATGAAAAGTACCTAAAAGCCTGTCAACGTTGTGCTGAATTAGTGTGGCAGAAAGGTTTACTAAGGAAAGGCCCTGGAATATGTCATGGTGTAGCTGGTAGTGGTTATGTCTTCTTACTTCTCTACAGGCTCACAAATGATCCAAAATACCTTCATCGGGCTGTTAAATTTGCAGAATTTTTATCCTCAAGTGAGTTTCAAAGTGGTGCTCGAACACCAGACTCCCCTAGCAGTTTGTACGAGGGTTGGGCTGGCACTTTGTGTTTCATTAGTGACTTGATGCAGCCAGAAAAAGCTGAGTTCCCTTTCTTTGATGTGTTTTAGAAAACATTTTCATATGGAGCTCATAACCAATTATTATTTTAATCAGAGTAATCCCATTTTATGTGTAATTGCTTAAATTGCCTTGGCCATGATTCTACTTATAATATCACTAATAACTCATGAGTTAAATTTGAATGTTATTCTATAAATTATTTACTTACTAAGATGCTATATACCAGTTGTCAATTCTATACGGATCAGAATGAAGCTTGCCAGACCAGGTAATATACTGGCAGCTTTGATTTTAAATGAAAATATTTAGCAGTACAGTTACAATCACCTTCAATCATACACTTCTTTTGAACTCTTTAGGGGGATACTGAATAATGTTGAGTATGAGTTATTGCCCTTGTTCTTGAAAAGAGGTTCAATTTTTAGCTCGTGAAAACTCTAGAAGGCAAATATTTAATCTTCTGTCTTGTGGAGTGTTTACGAGAAATTGTGGGCGGAGGGACGGACATGGGTGACGGCAATATACGCCCCCATTTTATGGGGCGTATAAAAAGGAAGCACATTCACAAGGACAACCAAAGAGGTTGTTCAGAATCCAGCTGGGATGGTCGCCATGGATCGTCACCATGGATCATTGATTTGATCAATCAAATGACAAAAAGATTGCATGATTGATGATGTTGTCTCTGTGATGTCAATAAATTTTATCTAAACAATGATTTTCCCTTATCCCAGGTCGTACTCTATCCAAGATGCAACAAGGATGCTCTTAGAAACGAATATCTATATACTGCTCACTGCAATGACACTTTTCGAGGCTAGAATAGGCCAAAAGACTTAAAGAACCTTGTGTTCCTTAAGAGAGGGTTGAAGAATAACCTCAGGGCAAGTTCAGCAGTTAAAGTCATTGGTTTGTAATAAATAAACCAAATCAACAATATGAAAAGCAGAATACAGGTAAGGAATAAAACAAATATTACCGGAAAAGGTAGCCTTTTAATATCTGACAGTGGATACCTAAGATACAATTGAACAGCAGCTAGTTTTAGGGAAGTTATTATCAATGTTTGATAAAACCCATCTCCCTCACCAAGTTTCTTTTCTACAACAATTCACAGCTGTATTGTAAACACACGATAAAACAATATATTCATTAACTAAAGCCAAGACAACAACATACGCCTTTTGTTTCAGACAAAAACACCTTATTTATCATCAAACAAACATAAGAATTGGAAATTTCATCTCCTAACAAGTAAACATGTATTGCGATGAAAAATGACTGAAAAACTGAAATGTATAGGTTTCACATAATGCCCTCATTAGTAATAAGAAACATTATACATGTATTTGTAAGGAGATGATTTTCTCAAGATCAGACATTCATATGGGGAGGTTCACATGACTAGTTTAAATATCAAAGCTTCACATTTTGATACTTTAGATACTTGGCATTGTATTTCTAGCTCTGTAGAGAATTCAATAGTTACATGTGAATCTACTCAAGTTAAGAAGGTAAAGATACAAGGCTGACATTATATAAAGAATTAGGTTTTGGAGTCAAACACAAGACAATAAGAAATTTTACTGTACATCTTGTACATTTTTCAATGACAAACATAAATTTAGAACTGTTTCCTACAGTTAAAAGGAGAGTCCTTAGAGAAGTTATGGACTGTTAATTTATCCAATCAGTTCTGACTGATGCTGAAAAAGGACTCGGTACTAATCTTAGCCTTAGTATCATTTTTATGTTTTGAAAAAATAGACTAATTTGTACTTGAACACAACCAATACATAACAAAAATCCATTTTGTAGTGTATTGCACTAAACATAAAAATACAGAAATAAAATAGCACTTCTTGTGTTCTTGTGAATATAAAATGGAAACAAAATGGCTATTGCTGCCCAATCTTTCTTTTTCTATTACTCAAGAAACAAAATCAATACAACTTGAAATATTTTCTGTCCTTGTCTATTTGACTTAAAACATAAATGAATTTTACGAGAGAGAAAAAAAACCTTATTCCAAGAAACATATAATTGTAAATATGATCAGCAAGTCCTCAAAATGTCTGGTGGGTTAAAAATAATAACTAAGGGCACATGAAATTAACTTCAAAGAAATAATATAGTATCTTTTTGATGGATGAATTTAGTATCAAATTTTTTTCATTTTTTTTTCTTCAGGGCGAAATGGCAGTACCACACCAAATTGATTTGTAGCTCATCAGAATTTTCACTTTTGACAACTAAGGGACTACTTCATGTATTATAATGCTATTAGCACTTTATTTGAAACCCTGTGAATATTATCCTCTTTATTAATGTTAATGATAGAACTTTATATCTGAAAAAATCTCATTCCAGCTATCTGTAGCTATTGTCAAAATTAAAATCCACATGTGGTCCATACCAAACATGTCACTTCAAGTACATGGCAAAACTGATTTAAATTGCTTCTGAAAAGATTTGACTTGTTCCTTTCGTGATATATTTCTGATGAACCAAAATTCAAATTGGTGTGGTTAACATTAATATTGTCAAAATTGTATTTTAAGAAATAGTAGTAAATTTCAATATAGATATTACTGATAAAAAGAAATTGAAATGAATACATCCATTCAATGTGGTAATATATAACCTTAAGTTTTTATAAATGATATGTTTTTTTTTTCATAAAATAAGTTAATCTTTGGACACAATATCTGAATTTCATGGTTTTCTAGTTAAATATGACTTTCTGTGGTTTTTATAAAACACATAAACACTACAATGTAAAAAATATTTCATTTAATCACAATACACATTCATATGTTTTTTTTTCTAATTTTTGTCTGACAAAATTTCCCCATACATGATCATTTAGAAGTGCAGTTGCCTGTGAGATTGATTATTAAATCATACCATTAAAGGTGATCAACTCTCTAATCAAACATAAACATAGATTTTTTCAAAAACTACTTTACCCCTTTCCACCTTGGACACAACATGGCCAAGTGATGAACACACTATCTTTACAAATTAGAAAGTTTACTAGATTTTGAAAATTATCTACTCCATTCTGATTAAAATGCAAATATGGATGTTTAGTTTTGTGTTTGTTTCTGAAGATAACTCCATTTGCCATCCTTGATCTGTTGAAATTGTTATGCATCTCCTGTTCTAGATAATCTAATATTCAACCAATCAAATGCTCTGTCCAATAAAGACTTCCTGATGTGGTTAAGTTAACCTTTGACTTGTATTTTGTGTCCAGTATTTGATTGGTTAGCATAAATTATGACAACTTCTGTTGGGCAAAATTCCACAGAACACAATTTTAAAAAGAATCTTGTCAGATGATAGTTGGCAAGTGTAGTAACCTGCAGAAAAAACATGAAACGAAACATCGAGATTTCCATTTGAATAAGATTGGTTCAAGTTATTAAATGTTTGATTACTGAATACCTTTAAAATTTCTAATAGAGTAATTATATATTACTATTGGACATTAGGCAGTTGGTAGCTTAATATATATTAATGTTTCATTATATCTATAAATCTTTAAATCCCATCCAAACAATTAGAATATATTTTCAAATTTGAGTTAAAGGCCAATTGCATGTTTAAATTGCAAAATAAGGAGTCCACTGTCAAAAGCAATTTCTAAGCATAATTCATTCGAACAGCAATATTCAGGAAGACTAATAATTGCATCCATTAAGAAACACTTTCTAGAGTTAATACTATTTTGTTTTTCTTCAGCTTATCTTGCAGAAATTCTTACAAATTGTGTTATTGCAATTTCATTATTTTTGCCTAATAATACATGAATATCTCAAAGAATTTTGTTGGCCTTTACCTACATGCACGCTTAATATCAATATTTATTATAACTATTACCATATTTGGATGGGATTTAAAAATATTCCACAGCATACATTAGCAGATTCCAATTCCGAACAAAAAAAGCTTCTTTTGTTTTTTCTTTATTCAAAAAGAACTATTGAGTAATTTTATCACTAAATGTTTTTGTCATAAACCAAACAGACACTGCACTACAGTACACCATATTTAAATAGCCATCTTAGGTGTATAGTCAGAGGCGTTAGGATTGAGGTTTGAGGTGGCAGGTGTGGGGTATTGTTCCTGGCACAATTTGGCTGAAAACAATGGAGAGGAGGTTCTTTCTGTGTTAAGGGTCTGATAAGTGGTTGTACTTGGTATAAGAGCCATGACTTCAGCTATTTTTGATTTCAATTCAACAATAACAGCTTCTCTTTCAGCCACGGATGCTGAAAGATAAAACACAAATATACGTCATTGGATTTGTATGTTTACACCTTATTTGTTTCTGCTTTCTACTTGGCTAATGAATATTAGTAATTTCATGTCGAGTTCAATAAGGCAATTTCTGCCAAGACAACCCCAATAACTAATTTTGATTTCCAACTGTCAATAAATCTTTCACATGCAAATTATGTTGCACACAGAACCTTGGTCTATAGTCCCTATACAACCAATAAAACACCCATTTCATCAACTTTGACATAGGCATCGTATGGTTGAAATGTGGCAAACTACAGTTTTTTCATTTTTTTTTTAGATCATGAATGATACAAGATACCTGACCAGATATTGATAGTTTATGGACATCAACTAGCTACATATAACTCTACTAAGCTACCTAAAGTAATGTTAGTTTGAGCGAAAAAAAAACGAAAAAACCAACAAACACTTGAGATTACATCTGATAATGTCCCTCTAAGCATAATTTCTGACAGATTTCCAGGTATAGCACAGTTGGTTAGAGCATTGGTTCTTAACAAGACCCAAGTTGTTATCCTTGTAAAATATGGTTGTTTCTTTCTTTCTTCATATGAGCTGTTCTGTTTGACTTCTGTAAAAATGAGCCAAAACAAAGCCCTGTTATACTTACATTGTAGAATTTTAATCTGTCTTCTCTCTTCAGCTAATGCAGAAAACAACTCTTGTTTAAACCTAGTTTCAGCTGTTAGACTATTTTCCAGTTCAGCATTTTTGTCTTGCATTGCACCAAGGGCAGCCATCAAAACATTTTCTTTCTGATTGTCTTTAATTTGCCTTAATGTCTAAAATGAAATCATGAAAATCAATGTAGTTTGAGATTAAGTGAGTCGACAAACTTGGTTATGAAAAAGGCATATATATTCATTGTATGGATGATTCTTGTTTGAAGTAATCTAGACCTATTGGTTGTTCTTAAGTGCACAATTAATTGACTAGAGCTAGAAGAAAAAAAAATTATCCAATAAATAAATCCAGCTATCATATATTCATCTTATTTTCTTATGACATTTTGAAAACAAACCTGAATTTCCACGTCTAAATTTCTATATTGATCTTCACGAAGTTTGAGATCTCTTCTTAGCAGTTTCACGTCATTTTCACTTTCTCTTCTTCTAGCTTTACAACTCTCTGTACATTCATTTCTACAATAAATTGAGAAGGTTTTATAAAGTTTCACAATAGTTAAGGAGATGGTGAAAAATATCTGCAGTTGGCATCAAAATTCAAATAAATTTCATCTGGAATATTGAACTATAGGTTTTTCACAGCTGTTAGAAAGTATCTTCATAAACCTAAGAACTCACCGACTAGGTAAGTTTTAGCAACAACGGGTTATGAGTTCAACCTACCTAGAAGCAGCTGCCATGGCAACAGCTCTTGCAGCAGCATCTTCAACTTTTTTGGCTTTACGTTCAGCAGACAGCTGTTGATCTAGTGAGGTCCGTAATTTTCGTTCTTCTGCTAATTTTTTTTCTAAGATAGCTATATTTTGTTTATCTTGTTGTTTACCAGTTACTAGATTGTGTAATCTAAAGAAAGAAAGTAATAAATAAACAGCTTTCTGGATTTTTGTTTACTATATAAATTTTTACATAATACATCTCAAGACATATTTTTCTGTTTCACCAAAAGACTTTTACAGTCTTATCGTTTCAATGCCTATTTTCGTAAGTATGTGCTCAAAATCTACAATATTTTGGTATTTTAATGGCATATACTGGCTCAGTATTTTAAGAAATTAATGAATTTTGTTTTATATTAATAAATATGGCTTTATCTTGCTAGTCTTAAGGGGCAACTTCTTAAATGTATATCATATGCTCAACCGAATAGCATTGTTATGACTTTGATGTATTTCAGGAAAGGAGCAAGTATGCAAATTACTTACTTATTCTGTAAGTTATCATTGTCTTGTTGTAGTTGAAATATTTCAGATTGTTGGGACTTTTCAGAACTGATTAAATTATTTATCTGAGAACGTAACTCTTGTTCTAAATTTCGACTGCTTTGAAGATCACTTTTGGCTTTCTTCATATCACTCTCTAACCTGAAAAACAGAATAATATTTATCAATAACAATAATAATAGTCTACCCATGTCATCTATATATATTGCTTGGTGTCAGATCGTGTTAGGTAAGTGTAGTTACCTGCTGAAAAAAATTGGAACATAAAATCCCGATTGGCATGTTAATGTAGGCATATTGTCTTATTGGATGGAAATCTGGCAATAATAACCAAATATGCTACTGGTATTAAAATTTTTGGCTCTTTAACTCCTTTATGGATTTCACTACAATCTATTCATATGGTTACCATGACAACAGAAACAAGACCAAAATTAAACAGTAGCATACCTGACTATAACTTCCTCCTTATTATTAGTGAATGATGCTGGTGATAAATCTTTACTATAATTCTTATTCTTTTTATTAGCACTACTAGTATTCTCTTTGGAACTGTTCAATTTATTACTAGCTGTCGTACTTTTAGCCATACCGTTACTTTTAAATGACTTAGTTTGCTGTTCATTGTTCTCAGTGTTTTCATCAAATTGATTCACATTTGACTTTTTGGGCCAAGATTTTTCTATAAATTCAACCTCGTCGGCTTCATTCACATCCACTGACTTAGATTGTTTTTTATTGTCTCTACTAGTTTCTTTATCCTGTTCTTTTTTATCACGCTCTTTTTCCCGCTCTTTGTCACGGTCTTTGTCTTCCTCTGTTTTTACTTTTTTACCCGCGACCCCATTTGAGATTACCTCCTCTTCTGGTTTAGGCGTTAAGGCTGAAAATACACAAAAAGACCTTTGAGACAGCAGTTAAGTCCTAACATTTCAGCTCATTAAATTCCATGATTTGATCTTTCACAATTTCAGTCCTAACCAGGGCCTAAATATAGTAGGGAATTTTGAAGTCCGTTCATCAGCTCACATTTAGAATTCTTTAGATAGGGGGATCATGATAAGGAACAAACATTTTGCAGAAATATACTAGAAAAATATATTTCTGAAACTCTTTGTGAATAGATAAGAGTAATTACGTACCTTTTTGTTTTTCTGTAGTAATATTATTAGTATATTGTAATTCTGGTGGTAAAGATTGACTTAATAATTGTGTATAGAAATCATTTTCTTTTTGGACTACCTTCTGTCTCCGCTGAAATAAAATCCAAAATCATAAGAAAACTGAACCAAGTGGATGTAAAAGAAATTGTATATGAGTATATGGGCTTAATTTTAACCACTGCAAGTTCATCAATTAAAGATGGACCAATAGTGTTGCTGAATACAGTTACATGGTTAACGTATTACAGCAGTAACAACATTAAAGCTATGAGTTTCCAAGGTCATTAGATCATCTTCTTGAACATTGCGGGACCATTGGATTCAGTACGAGTTTAATTTTAGACAGAAAGTAAGTAAAGTTATAAGTTTAGATATACGTACCAACCGTAACCTATATGATATGTAACTTTTAAAACCAAAACCTAATGTGACCACTGGATAACCAATACTATAATAGACAATTATATCAAATTATTATTATTTCAAACCAAAGCTATCTGGGGTTCTATCTACAACCAACGTGAGAAATGTATTTTTTTGCAATTGTAACTTTTCATTCTGTGTTCACTTGCTTGATTAGATGATAGCATTCAATTTGCTTTCTGAGAGACATGCACTGAATACGTCTGCAGACTGTGTTGGTTGACTACTAAACCTGGATCTACTTTATGAAATGTACTTACCAGTGGGCTGCAAAGGGCCTACATAGATCTAAATTAAAGGGTAGATTTTTTAATTCGCGTAATCGAACAGAAGCTTCTATATAAACAAAGAGTAACCATAGAGACACTGTCGGAAGACATATACCCCTTTCTGAAATGCAGAAACACAAGAATTAATAACATTTATCAATAAACTAACATATCTATTAGAAATGCAGATATTGATAAACATTATATTCATATATCACACAGATAACTGAGTGTGTAAGATCAAACATTCATCAAAAAAAAAGCTTACTTTATTTGTGTGGAACACTACTGTTGAATCAATGGTGACAAATATATTAAATCCACCTTTACAGGTTCTATGTCATTAGCATTGAGGCAAGTTGTTATTTGATCGATAAGAGCTTATTTTAAGAGTTCTGAGGACCTTTTAAATATTAGGACTTCATGTATAATAGCAAATAAATTCTGAGACATACATTCTGAGCTGTCAAATTACTCTTGGCAATTATTACATGTAAACAAAGTACTTACCAGTATGCCAAACATACTGAACCCATACATAAGTACTAGCAGCAAAAAATAACCATTGAACAGGTATAAATAAATAACATACTACATCTGATGTTATAGCGATACAAACAAAGAATACAGAAAAGGCCTGAAAAATAATCACAAATTCATATCAATAACCAAATAAATCGTCCAATATGATAATGAACTGAATGTTGCACAAGTTAAGAACATTTTGGTAACTGCTATATTGACATCAGCCTTGTTCAGGTTTGAACTACAAAACAATTACTGAACACAGTGAAATTCAAAGAGAATTAAATCAAAGAAATGTTAAAGTCAGGATGTTGGATTCTTTTTACTTTTGAATGATTCAAATTCAACTTACAAGTCCTTGGTACTTGAAAGAGTCGTAAACACTGCGTAGCAAAAGCCAAAATGGCCAGAGATATTCGAAACGGAGTTCCAAAATAAAATCTGCCATCAGAACAAGAGCCCATACCAACAGGAATCTCATGTACAGGAACGTACTAAAAATAAAAAATAAATTAAGTAAAATTTAAGTTCCTTCTCTTAGGAAATCATTGTTTGACATGTTGTGTCTTTATATAATGTGACACCTCACCTACAGAAAACTACAAGCAATATGGAAACAATAGCTCATCTAAGCAATACTTAAAAAGCAGTACTGTGAGTAATCATCGAAAATATTAGTCACCATGAACACAATTTTGGTCATTACTAAACCTTAACCATTTTTTTTGCAAAACAGAGGATATGTCTTATTATTTTATTAGTCAAGACTGTCAAGAAAAAAAACACACACAATTGTTATTATTTTCATACATAATTATTTTGTTACTATCAATTTTTATTAAGTCTATCATACATGTGATCACAGTGAAGATAATTTAATAAAAATAAGAACAACACTGTAAAAGAAATATGAGAGGCTTGTGAATTTTGATTAAAATAAGAATTGTATTCCTATTAGCTTTTTCATAATCAATTAATCTTAAAATAAAAAAAGGAAAACTTAGACATTTGTTATTCAGACAAAAATGCTTTTTGCAAAATCTTTTACAATTTCTAAATAAACAGTAAATTTGATAAAATTATCCTTTATATATCATTCATATCTCCTAAAAATGGTGTTATGTGAATTTTAAAAGAGCTTGTGCAGATTGAATGAAAGATTTTTTAAGCCATTAAACACTTAAGCACTTTTTTCAAGGTTTAAAGATCGCCATCTTCACATACCAGTATTTATCTGAACAAGACAAAATATCTTGATTTATGTGATCAAGATGATCTTTACACTTTTGATAGCACTCATTTTTATGTTCAGCAATAGATCATGACAAATTATTCTATTTAATATCAAGATATAGACCTGTAATGAGTATCATACTTCAAGTAGAACTTGACCATACAATGCGTGAATCATGGCATGTTGTATCGCTTTGCTTCCTGTCCTAAGCCCTAGTCTAACCATAAATATTCATACTAGGAAAATGAAACTAGCATTTAGTTCTATTGTGGAAAAGATAGAGACCTGTTTTCTATTAGTTCAGGCTATGCTTAAATCACTTTCACTATATGATATTAAGCACAGAGTGACCTATCAATTTTTGCTACCCAAGGAAAATTTATATGATGATATATATTATTGTAGAGTCAGCCATTAAAATGGCTAAACATTGAATCCATTAAGCATTAGGTTAATTCTAATTAAATTTTAATCACCACCTATTGTTATTCTTAATGAGTTTAATTGCCAATTATCATTACTATCCATTATTAGGAATTCAAGTAGGCTGCTAACTGTTTGACACATGACAAAAATAACTTGAGCAGCTCTGACAACTGAGTTTTATTCTTTTTAAAAATAAATTTGATCTACTTTGGTTATTAGGTAGACCTTAGGCTAATTCACAATCAATTTTCTTGACTCATTAATTTTTTTAAGCTTACATTTAGTTGTGCAACAATTTTACTCCTTAGAGTTAGTCTCCTTGTAATCAAGGCCTACATACTTAGAAATAAAATTGAAATAACACAATAATTACATGACATAATTTGATAACGTTAGCTCTAAAGTATGTGTTACAGATTGCGACATTTCAATATGGTTATTTTAAAAACCCAGTTCATGTAGATAAGCATGATCTAAAAAATGAAGTCTCTGCAACATATGAAAATAAAATAAAAAACCACAGAATCTGAAATAAAACAACACAAATCAATAAAACCATGTTGTTAGTTCACAGCAATCTATATAAATGGTATTGAAATGTAACAGAGAAGCATGTCATAATTCCATCAACATAAACTGATTCACCGTGTTTTGACATTTCAGGTGAATTGGCAGCACTGCCATATTGACGGAAAGAGAAAAGATCAAAAATACATACCTTCCATAGATACCATCCGTTATTTTACTCCTTTTCATTGGCCTCCTTAGCTTGCCACAATCAACATTGCGTGGACGCTTCATGTTTCTTCAATTTTGCATACATCTATAACCTCTCCTTTCAATCTTTTGTCTTTTATTCTTCTTTCCTAATTATTATGACAATCCTGGAAGTGCTTTACAGTCTACTTCAATGCACATGCGCTAAATGAGATCTCCGAATATTTTCGGCAAATCCCGTCAGTTGACGTAAACATAGCACTCTGGGTAATATTGACAAGATGGCGATGCACGTACCAACTGCACCGGGCTTTGCCCAAATGCTTAAAAAAGGTTCTAAAGTAAGTAAATTAAGAGAAAAATTGCAGTAAGATATAAAAGAATTCATTAGGTTTCAAGCGAAAATAAGTTTTTTATAAGTTGTTCTCTTTATCTGTGAAAATTTCGGTTGCGAAAGTAGTGGCACGCAAGACCATGTGTTCCAACAAAAACACGCGAGTTGTCATGTTTTGACAAGAAAGGTCTAGAACATTCGAAAATGAAGTCAGGGTGTTTTTTTTAATACTTCACCTTCTAACTTACTCACGTAATTTTTATTGCGTATATTATTAAAGTTTTCTGTTAGCATTCTTCAGTCAAATAACTTGGATGAACCATAACATAATGATATTTAAGTGATTAATAATAGACTTAGAAATATTAAAGGGGAAACCACTATGGGAGGAACGTGTTAAGGGGGAAACCACTGTAAGCCATTAAAAATGAATGCCTATTACTTCTCTCTTTTGATCAGTGCCAGTGAGTGGGCTCTAAAATGCAGGTCTATGTCTTTTTCTCACAAAACTGTTATATAGGCCTAGGGAACTTGAAAGCTGTCATATCTAGACATAAGTCCTAACTTTAATGCAATCGAGAAAAGCTATCACCAACAACATGCAGGCCCTAAATATCGTTGAATAATCGAATACAAAACGACTAAGGCTGAGCGTGAGCACTAGCTTGAAATAATGGCAATATTTTTGTGGTCATTAATGTCTCAAATTATTTTCCTTATTTGGATTTTCTCTATTTCAGCATTTTTCAGGCTTAGAAGAGGCTATTTATAAAAATATTGAAGCTTGTAAAGAGTTGGCGAAGACAACCAAATCAGCTTATGGACCGCATGGTGTGTAAACAGATTGTGCAAATCATGATACTGATAGTCATTGGCATTTTGTATTTTATACATGACATGGGTCAAGTATTAGTATATATTACATAGCATTCTTAGTAGATATAAACTCTGCCCAAACCTGATGACCTCTGCTTTAACCGATCAAATTGAATTATATTTCTGAACATTCAAAAGCATGTCTTTCAACATAGTTAGGCACAATGT
Organism: Lottia gigantea; assembly: GCF_000327385.1. NCBI lineage: Eukaryota > Metazoa > Mollusca > Gastropoda > Lottiidae > Lottia > Lottia gigantea. The sequence goes on from NW_008708846.1 coordinate 2,632,610, forward strand.
TCAGTTTCTGTGGCCTTGATAAACAAGTCCAATGCCTTTGAAATATACCTTTTGTTTGAGTCACATAATGCATGCGCTGGAGAGGGAGGAAATTTGATCGGCTGGCGGTTTTATGAATTAGTTGGTATTTGTTTAATGAAAATGCTTCTAGGGAAATTACATATTTTCTTGTATTATATTTTAGGTCAAAACAAGATGGTTATTAACCACCTGGAAAAATTATTTGTCACCAATGATGCTGCCACTATATTGAGAGAGTTGGAAGTTCAACATCCAGCTGCCAAAATGATAGTCATGGCTTCTCAGCAACAAGAACAGGAATGTGGAGATGGCACCAATTTTGTTCTCATTTTTGCTGGAGCTCTACTTTCCAATGCTGAAGAATTACTTAGAATGGTTTGTACTTTGTACATTCTGACGGTGCTTATAAATCTGTGCTGCATGTGCAATAAAACATTTGAAAGAACATTCCTGCAGGGTCATTGTCAAAAGATTGACAATAGCTCAATGAGCATAGTTGTCCTGTTTTATATATTTCTGTTCTTTCTCAAAAATAATGATTTTGTGAATGATATTTTAGGACTAGGCTTATTATTTGAACGCATGGATTCCATATGACTGTTTTTCTTTTATTTATTGTAGGGTTTATCTGTAACAGAAGTGATATGTGGTTACGAATTAGCTTGTAGAAAGGCAGTGGAGATTTTACCAGGTAGGATACAGTGACTTTTGTTACTCTATGGTTTGTGCAATTCCAGTAAAACTAAGTGTTTGATGACGTTACTAACCGTGAAGGGCCTTATGTGATAAGCAAATTTCGCGATTAGTGAAGTCATCAAACATTAATTTTTGTGGAATTGCAGGATCCCCAGATGTTTTAAAATTGGAATGGTGCATATTGATGCTATCAGTGTCCCAGATACACATAACAATCTAGTAAACTCTTTACAATCACTTAGTAAAATTTGGACCTGCTTTGATTTCCTTCTACGTTTTGCAATCATTTGTTAAAAGACAAAGAATTTAGAGTATGATAATTGTACATAAGTAGTTTAGATAATATGAATTGTTTTCACTATTTAGAATTAGTTATTGGTGAAACTAAAGATCTACGTAATAAGACTGAAGTGAGTGCAGCTATTAGAACAGCTGTCATGAGTAAACAATATGGCAATGAAGATTTCTTAGCTCCTTTAATAGCTGATGCCTGCAGTAAGTGTTTCATTCTATAGATATGCAAAATTGAAAGTATGTTTTTTTTGTCTCAGATTCTTTTTTGTCTCAGCAATTTCAGCTCCGGTTGGGTTTTGGAAACAAGAGTGTTTTCCTGATATGATTTAGAATATGTCTTAAAATACTTATTACTCATGAAAACCTGACTTTTGGAGTTATTATTGTTGCATTCCTCAGCTATTTAAATTTCTCTAAAACTTTGATAACTTTTCATTTGAAATGTTCTATCACCATGTTGATAATGATAATGTTTATTTATTACAGTTTCTATATTATCACAGAAGATAAGTTTTAATGTTGATAATATTAGAGTTGTCAAAATATTGGTAAGTTAACATATCAGTACAAAATTTTCTAATCAAAAAGAAAACAGATGATATTATCAATAGATAGAAATTTAAATTAAAAATAATGTTATCTTGTTTGTAAGCAGACCTTTTCGGGTCTGGGGTTATCTTTTGTCTGCTTTTATCTCAACCGTATGATATTCTCTGGAAAGATTTTTTGTAAGAAAAGATGTATTGTTTTTTGATAGGGATCTGGTATTTTACAAAGTGAAGTTATACAAGGTATGGTGTTTAAAAGAGAAATTGATGGTGAAGTGAACAAATGTGAGAACTGTAAGATAGCAGCCTATTCCTGTCCGTTTGATATCATGCAAACAGAAACAAAGGTATGTTGATATATTTTGTAATTTAAGGAAAATTGAACTTGTTTGTCAGGTTCTCATTTAGTCATCTATATCATGTTATGATTAAATAATAAGGTTAAATAGTCCCGAAAATTAAGAAATGTCATTTAGTGTGCAATGGTGTAAATTTTGCTAGGACTAGCTAGGGGCAAGGATCAGCTTTTAGATTTCATTCTGAAGGACTTAAAATGATACACATGAAATATATAATTGCGTATGTCGATTTATTATAAAGGTTTTAAAGGAGTTAACAAGTTTAAATTGATAGAAATATATTACTATTGTAGGGTACAGTGTTGATTAAAGATGCAAAAGAACTTCTGAATTATAGTAAAGGTGAAGAAAATCAAGTTGAAGAGGTAATTTCTAATATTCTTTGTAGTCATATTAGCTTTTGAAATAAGTTGTGATTTGCAAATGAGATATAATTTTGTGGGTGTAAACCAATCTAGATAGCACGGGAAATAGTGTTAAGGAGATGCTGTTATCAGTTCTTATTTTTTTGCCAATATCAACTCTGAATGTTTGAGAAAATTTTAGATTGAACACAGTGACACTTAAGCTGTTATAGACCATGGCGGTCCTCAAAAAAGATCTTGATTAAAGATTTTGAAAATTGCAGGAAAGAATGGTTTGGAATGAGCAAAGACTACTACATGCATAGTAACTCTTTGTTTGATGTTCTCGAAAGCATAGGATTTTTCTTCAGTTTACCATTAAGTCAAAATATAATGGTTATATTTTTGTATAATGTGTTTTACAGCATATCAAAGCTATAGCAGACACTGGTGTCAATGTTATTGTAACTGGTGGTAAAATAGGTGATCTAGCTCAACATTATTGTAATAAATATAAACTAATGATTGTTAGACTCATGTCTAAGTTTGATCTACGAAGATTATGTAAATGTGTTGGAGCTACTGCTTTACCTAAGATTGTAAGTCATTTTGTTTTTTGTTTAAAATTTGTTGTGGTAGTAAGAAATGTGTAACTCATTTAATGATTATTATTGGACTGCTTTGAACTTGAGCACTGAAATCACTTTTGTTTCTGTAGTTGAAAATGAATTTTTGTTAGGCTTCTCAATAAATCAAGTTAGGATTGACAATCAAGACCAAGTGACTGGAACATCAAACTTAGTCACAAGTTTCCAAGAGACTGACAAAGTGTTAGAAATCTCAATTCAGAATATATTTTTGTGAAAAAAAATATAATTTGTTAAAATACATGTAATTTCTAGGCTCCACCTACATCAAGAGAAATAGGTTTTTGTAGTAGAGTATATGTTGATGAAGTAGGTGATACTCCTCTTATCATCTTTAAACAAGGTAAGCTATATTGTTGATATTCACAAGGTTGTTGATTACCAAGTTCAATATCCATCCTCTTATTGTATAGTGAAAGTGGTAGTATCAAATTTGTAACACATAATTAAAGAAAATGATTCATCATCTTACACACATTTTTCTTGATGATTCACTTACTTTAGATTATTTTCCTAAAACGCTTTCATGTTAAAATCATAGCAAACTGCCAAAGAACAGTAGAAAATGATGTTATTGCTTATTGATCATTTGAGATGACTTTTACTCATTGTTTTCTGACAATGTGTAGAAATGTATGAAATTATTGAAAAATTGTATATTATAGATAAAGAAGAATCTGCTGTAGCTACTATATTAGTTAGAGGTTCAACAGATAATATAATGGATGATATAGAGAGAGCTATTGATGATGGTGTTAATACATTTAAAGCTTTAACTAAGGTTGGTATTCCATATTTACCTCATGCAATTTATTCTGTTTAGGTTACAAGATTTACTCAGTGCTTTCAATGATTCAAGATTTTCAGTTCAAATTGAAATCTATTTCAATCCCCCAGAAGGTGTAGGTGAAAATTACCTGTGTCTCTTTTCTTCAGGATGTTAAGTTGGTATCTGGAGCAGGTTCTACAGAAATAGAATTAGCTAAACAAATCACAACATTTGGTGAAGTAAGTACTTCCTTACACTTGCTTTCTTTATCCATTAAGATGCGAAGAAGAACTTTGTTATGCACATCCACTTCCTCATTAGCTATTATGGTTGTATGGATTAGTAATGACTATTTTCCCAAATCATTCATATCCAAATTAGTTTTGATTGCTGACTTAGTTTTGATTGCTATTGTAGAGTCTACCAGGTTTAGAGCAGTATGCTGTAAAGAAATTTGCTGAATCTTTAGAAGTTATTCCCAGATCATTAGCTGAAAATACCGGTGTAAAGGTAAGTTGTTGGTCTATCTCTGTTAGAGGATAAAGAGTAATTCATTTTGCCGTTAATCACTTGAAAACTGCAGAATAGATGACCTTTTTCTATTGTGTTCAATGTATTGCTCATTATTAGAAACAATATCTTCTTTTTTGAAGTACTGAACATGATACTATTATGAGATTGAACAGAATATGGACTGTCATAGACTGCTTACATTATAAATACTGTTTGTACAATATGTGCACTCGTTTTTTTTTAGGGAAATGAAGTCATAGCCAAGTTATATGCTGCTCATCAAGAAGGCAAGAAAACTGTTGGAATAGATATTGAGGTAAATACTGATGGGAATTATTTAAGAATTAATCGTTGGTGCGTGAATGCAATTGATCGCATGACAATATGAATAAAAATATGCATTTTAATTGCATTATCATTTGCTTTTACACAACATTGATGCTATTGAGACCAATGTATAATTCTTATTCAAATTCAAGTTTCTCTAGCATATTGATTGAGATCAAATGGAACGGAAGCTTTCAGGTTTCCGGCAGTAGAAAGTTACCATAATTTGTTAAAGTTCAACAGTGGAACTAAGATTCCTACAAATGGTTAGATCCATTGGGAACTACTTCTTGGCTTTTGAATTACTTATTTATAATATCTATGTTATATTGTAGGGAATTAGTGCATCAGTAAGAGATGCTAAAGAAGCTGGTATAATAGATCTCTTTATAACTAAACACTGGGGAATCAGATTTGCTACTCAATCAGCTTGTACAGTACTTAATGTTGATCAGGTAATTCTTGAAATTACTATGGCTTAACAATTTAGAATGGACATGCTGGCTGTTTTAAATGCAAAGTCAAGTCAAAATTTTGACATTTTACTGCCTAGTGTTAGTGTAGGTTTGTTATCCTGACATAGGTTGAGATAATACCTTGAGATTTTCGGACCTGATTTCCGTAGAGGTCAGAGGGGTCGACATGGAAAAAGTAACTTGTTGTTGGAACAGTTCACTGAGTCCCTATGTGCCACAGACAAGGCAACAATAAGAAAGAGAAAAAGATATAACATCACTTTTCTTCCTTCATTAGCCAAATCGAAAGCAGCAAAAGTGGCATAATCTCCACTCAAACTTTATGGTTTCAGCAGCATAATCTGAGACAGCCCATTTTATTTCTAATTTTGTCTTTGTGTAATTTCAGATAATAATGTCTAAACCAGCAGGAGGACCTAAAGCTAAAGAAAACAAGAATTGGGATGAAGATGATTAATTGATTAATTTATTATTTTTTTTATACCTTTATTGTTACTATCAAAAAGTGCTATCATTCTATTTGTATAACATCATAAAAATTGTACCGCTTTGATCATGTCTCTTCACATTCTCTGTGTGCTTATAATACCATTGTTATATGTGATATCTCTTTATTATCAACAATAAAATCATACATGGTACTCTGTCTTTATAATGTGTTGTTGCCCTCGAATACATATTGATGTTGCAGTAAGTTCATGTCATTTTCTACAGGCCTTAAACATAACATTTCCAGACCAATAAGAATCATCAAAACAAAAATAATTTGTGGAGACTTTTACACAGCTTAAGATTAAAATGAATGCACCTCCATTAACGTTACATATCTTATTACATAGCCTAAGGAATGAATTGCCTATGGCCCCTTTGACAATTAAAATTGAGTGATGCTTGCTAGCTAATCTGATGGTCCGTGGTGCAATCCAATTTTCAAATTTTTCAACGCAGTTACCTCATGTCAGTGATTGCATGTCTAGTCATTTGGATAGGACAATAAACAGGCCCTGTGTGAAACTTGCAAGATCCCTTGATACTGGAAATGAAAAAGAGTGGGCTAATGTCCCTGTCCTGGTAAATTTTCCTCATTTAACACTGCATGGCTTTGTCTTTGCTTTATTATTTCATTTTTCCTATTAACTGTGGTCTAGACATATATGGGTAACCTCCCTTTAACAACTCTCCTATTTTAGAAATCTTATTGGTCAACAAATTAGTAAATCGAAAGTAGACAAAATAAAATTGATTTAGATTAGGCTCAGATTACTAAAATATTAGGCTAATACAATAGACAAGTTATGTCTGATCCGTTGGATCGGGACAGAGGGGGGCGGAGAAGACGAAGGCGAGATAAACCAATTGTCAGAAAGGTAGTCTGTAAGCTTATAGATCTCACCATATTTTTTTTTTATTTTTATTAAGATAATCAAGACATATTGTTGATAAGGAAAGGGCAGTAGGCTACTCTCTACTAGTAGGCTTGCGCTATTTGATGGTTTATGGCAGGTTCTGCTTTGATTCTTTGACAATTTTTGGTTAATAACACTAACAGATAGTACTACTTGTGAAAATTCCAGAAATGCTGAAAATTTGATTCAGAGACAACCAAGCCCAGGGTAAACAGAATAGTTTAGTTAAAAAGAAACATGACTATCAACTGTTATTTTTCAACTCTGTATTCCATTTGTAATTCCAAATTATGATCTTATGTTGTTCCAGGAAAGAGAAAAGGAAAAAGATGCCTCACCTGTTCCATCAAGGCCATCTATTATTCTGGGTTTAGCTAAACCAACACAAGATCAGGTATGACTATGTGTTAGAGGTTGCACGAATTTCTACCATAGTTATTAGAGTTTTGCCTTTATTTGTCTATGCCTTGCTTGGAAATCTTTCCTTTGGCTCTGCGAGAGGTGGAGACTGCCCCCCCTTGGCAGTGCCACTGGCATTGGGCCTAGGCCTACAGCTCAAAATCTTGTTTTGAACATATGAAATGAGAGAAAAAAATTCAATTCAAAGCTCAAGAATGTTGTGTCATGCTACATGTAGGGCCTGCTTGCTCTATAGCAGACACTTCAGAAACTGCTTATTGTTTATCTGAAAATATACATGTATTATATGCTCGAACTCGTAGAAAATGATACACATTTTTATTTGTGTGACTGCTCCTTGGAGTGCCTTAAAGTCTAAATATCTATAAGAGGGCCTTATGTCAATAAATTAAAATGGCTAAGACTTACATGAAAATTTGATGTCCCTTTATGTTGATATTGAATCCATTTTGGTAAACTGTGAATAATCCAGATGTAACACTTGTCGTTTTTTGTCAGGGGGCATCAGCTTCAAGTTCTGGGGCATCAGCATCAGCAACTAAATTAGACAAGCCTATTGTTGTATTGAGATCTAGAGATGATAGATCTTCACCACAACATGTCCAACATACCAATGTTAACATTACATCAGGCGATGTAACTACCCTTCCTGTACAGAGACAGCAATCATCAGGTCAATTGGTCATTGAAGGTAGGTCAGTAAGCAAATGATATGGAAGTATCATACATCAGCTTAAAGTCTATGGCTTGCCATTTTTTTGGTATCAAACGTACAACATACCTTGGTCTCGGAAACACGAATTGTTCAGCTAAGCTAATCAGTTATAGTATCCACAGATTGCCATGAAAATTTTAAGTTGATTTATATTGGAACAACTTCTTATACTGTTCAACAAGTTCACTTCCTTAGAAATTCAACCTATATATTTTCAAAACCAGCTATGTATATGATGACTATATATTTCTAGCAGCTAGTCAACAGAATAGGTTAGCTCCACCACCTGAGATGAAACATGGTGTTAAATTAATTGATGAAACTCTAAGATGGTGTGACAATGGAATGGAGGTGGGTGTTACTGTTTACTTTGATGTGGGTTCTTAGTGAATTAAAGGAATACAGCCTAGAGTCTAGACTACACTGAAATAAGCAAGAAATATAGTTTCAAAAAGCAAAGGACCTGGATATCAAATAATAAAACCTTTTGATAAATAATGCTCAAAACTCTTCAAACAAATAGTTTTATTTTGATAATAATAAATACTAAAAGAAAGATTCTAAAATTCATTGAACTGAAAATCTAGCGTAACGATCTTGGTATATTCAAAAGGAAAATGCCTCCATATAGCCATTGCATATCTACATTTGGTTCTATTTTAGATGCTGTTAGACCAGACTGATTATCTAGTAGTAGGAGCTATTGGTTTACAAGGTAGTGGTAAATCTACCATATTATCACTACTTGGTGGAAATTCTGTACAGGATACATACAGGTGAGTAGATATTCTATTCAGGATATGTATAGGTTGTGTAGAAATAGGAATTTCTTCTATTAATTGTCAACCATTGGGAAACTCTACAGGTGAATGGTAAACAATGAATATCTTAGAAATTCCTTACATAGAATGCTTTTATTAATTTATTGATTGTTGATTATTCAATAAATTGTTTGCTTAAAAAAAAAAAACCTGCGAAACATAGCTTCTGTTTTTGATACGATTGATTTTTCTTTCAGGAATTACATTTTTCAACCTCAAACAAAAGAAACAAAGGAAGAGGGTAGCCATCAAACTAATGGTATAGAAATGTTTGTATCATCAGAAAGAATTATATTTTTGGACACACAGGTTAGCTGTCAACATTTCTTTCTTTTTCTCTAAATGCTTGTTTAGATGTATACATCTTCAATATCTGTCTATATGACTTTTCCTAAAACTAATTATTAGTACAAATATCACTTTTGATATGATGTTACTTGGTAATATTATAGATATTAGAGATTAGAGATATTCTAGATAAAATCTTCTCAATGAGTCATTAAAATTTAATGTTTGACATAAACTAAGATTAAAATGGGTACTTCTCTGAAAAGTATTTTTTATTTATGTAGATCTTTTAGTTTAAAACCAAACTTGATAGAATTGGTTATTCCATGTAGTCATAAGAATAAGTTCTACTTGTCCATCTTCAGTAGGGAGGCAGAACAAAATACAGTAAGTCAATTATCAGAAGATCGAATAGCGTGAAACTCTAGAGTTACAACATGATTGTTTTAGGTTGTGTTTTTTATTTCTATATATTGTTATATATTATTTATAGCCTGTTATGAGTGCATCATTGTTAGATTATATGATAAGAAATGATAAGAAATATCCTACAGAATACAGTTCAGCTGAATATTGTATTGAAATGCAGGTAAGTAGGTTGGTTCTTTACCATCAAATTACTCTTTATCATCCACTTTCAATTATTAAATGAAGTGCTTAGTGCATTTGGGAGAAGTCAAACCCTCTCACCCATAAACAAGATTGTAAATATGTTATTGTTGCAGACTCCAAAATTGAAGGATTATTTTGAACATGAAATATACAAGTGGATGAAGTGGATCTAGATCAGGATTAGCAGATTAATGTAGAAAAATTAACAATGCCAATAACACTCAAGTGTATTTTTTTTTCAGTCTTTACAGATAGCAACATTTCTAATGACTGTTTGTAATGTAATTATAGTAGTACAAGATTGGTTTACAGATATCCATTTTCTAAGGTTTGTTTCATTTTCATTTTGATATTTGATAAATAAGGAAAGAAACATCCTTTTTTTACAACTGAGGTTTCAGAAGATTCTGTTTTAATGGTTGTCCCATGGCCTACCTTTGGGAGCTGCGGCAGCTCAGTGAGTTAAATGCTTGCCAACATGTTCTCGAAATGATCTTAGCACTAGGATGTCCTAGGGTCTTAACTTCTAGCACTATTACTAGGATATCCTAGATCTAAGATCTTTTCAAGAATATGTGGCCTGAAGGTGCAGGAGTCAACCCTGGCATAGATCGAGGTTAATCAATCAGATTTTTCAACCCAATATCCCTTGTCAGTGATGCAAGTCTAAAGAGCTAACATGAATGTTTATTGGTGCTAAATCATTTTAGAAAAAAAATGATAAACCTCATCAAGATTCATGTGGAATTGTGATTCCCGTAATTGGACTAAGTGTTCACAGAAAGCAAATTCACTAAACATGAACTGAAACATTTTCTGATTGCAATTCATTAATTGAACGAGTGTCAAAACTGTCTGTGATGTTTGAGAATAGATACAATTTTGTTTTGTTGTAGGTTTTTACAGAATAGTGAGATGTTAAAGCCCCAGCCACCAACACCAAGTAGTCATGATAGCAGCATAAATCATGATGATAAACCTGATTATTATCCTCATATTGGTAAGATATAATCATTCTATATATTAGTCATGATAGCAGCTTAAATCATGATGATAAATCTGATTATTATCCTCATATTGGTAAGATATAATCATTCTATATATTAGTCATGATAGCAGCTTAAATCATGATGATAAACCTGATTATTATCCTCATATTGGTAAGATATAATCATTCTATATAGTAGTCATGATAGCAGCATAAATCATGATGATAAACCTGATTATTACCCTCATATTGGTAAGATATAATCATTCTTTATATTAGTCATGATAGCAGCATAAATCATGATGATAAACCTGATTATTATCCTCATATTGGTAAGATATAATCATTCTTTATAGTAGTCATGATAGCAGCATAAATCATGATGATAAACCTGATTATTATCCTCATATTGGTAAGATATAATCATTCTTTATAGTAGTCATGATAGCAGCATAAATAATGATGATAAACCTGATTATTATCCTTGTGTTGATCAATGCTGAAAAATTGTCTGAAACCTTATGCTTTTAGCTGGTTGAATATGAAATGAAATTAATTATAAATTCCAGTATTTGTTCAGAATAAGGCCACAAGAGAGGACTACAGTTTGGAATCCTTCAAAGCCATGCAGCAGACGTTGTTGACTGTTTTTCAAACTTCAAGACTCAAATCTCAAGGTAGGTATTTACACAAACTTTTCTCAAACAAAAAATTAAATTTTTATGAATTTTGAACACTGGTACTTAAGGCAAGGCATAATTCAGACATTTGATTTGTGTTATCACTCACATGTGCCAAATGATTGATATACTTCCTCATGTAAAAAGTGCATTAGCTGCTACCAATGTGTTGCCAATATGTTGTTTAGGATTTCTGGTTTCTTTTGCGATTCGGATAGTCATTTCTTGGTTTTATTTATTCACACATTCCTAATCTCAATCATTTGATTTGAAATTACTTCAACAACACATTTACTCTCTTAATTTAGATAACATGAATTTTAACATTAAAGATGATTACTGGTACACTCCCCATTGGTATTTAGCAGCAACGCCTTGATGCATGTAAAAATCCATCTGCTGCAATTTATGTGGTTAAATAGCAGGTTATTCTGTTACTGTTTTTTTTTTTTCAATACTATTTTAAATCTTAATATGTGCTGTGCATGTTATTTTGTAGGTTCTGTATCACTTGCTAACAGTGGTTTATTACCAGGTATTAATCCTAGATCAGTAGAGACTGATATCAACCTGTTTCTCTTACCAACTATGGAGTATTATAAGGCTGAGCAAGGTATAACCACTTTTATTTCCTGAGAAATGTGTCAATTGCTTTCACTCTGAATCTGATTCAAATGAAGTTCTAGGTGGTATTTTCAATGATTTTATTCAGAATAAAAAATAATTATACCACTGGCTAGAAAAAATAGAGGAATTTCTCTAAGAGGAGGAAGTCTGAGACCCCAGACCTCAATGTGATTAAACCAAAACTGTACTGAAAAGTAGAATGTTACACTCTTATTCATTTGATTTCAATATTTTTATTTGAAAATTTAGGAAATTTTCCGAAAAATAATGTACAGTTTACATATTTAACTCTATTATGCCATATATCTATGCCAACCACTCAAATACTCACTTAAATAATTGGATTGATACACATGCCAACAGAAATTATAACTTGCCATCACCATGACAAACCAAATAGAAATCGGGATTCCAACACTGTAGCCTACTACCTAATTTTATTTATTATTAAATTTGTGCTATCTTTCAGAGTCTATTTTGAATTACCTGCCAGATTATAGAGGATTTCCCAGTTTTAATTCGTTAATAAAATCATTACGTAACCAGATTTTATCTATACCTAGATCACCTTTAACACATGCTAACCTGACAGAGAAAAACTGGTAAGATTTATTTGTTTCTTAATTTTCTTTATGCCCGTCAATCTATCTATGATAAAACACTAAAAACAGTGTGCACTGTACAAGCAATTGACATTTTTTATTTTGTCCTCGATTAGCTAACCTGAAGGTTAGTGTTGTTCTGCGTAGAGCTAGCACCTTTCTCACTTTTTTTTTTTTGCTTGATAAAGGGATTAGTCCTGAAACGTAGCTACGTTTACTCTAATTGTATCAACTTTTTACCTACTGATTACACATTATTGTGTGCTTTATTTTTTCCTAACCTGAAGGATGTGAAGGTCCACGAATCCATCTTGGATGGGAAAAAAACCAAGGCCCTCTTATGCTATTTGCTGTGAACATTAAAGATGTGTTAATAGTTGGAAAAGGCAACCTTACCCCTTGCACTGATGGTGTTGCTCTTCTTCGTTAGTCAATAGATGTTGGATATTTAATCTCCAAACTTTTATGGAACTAAACAACAAATATCTGACTTGTTTAAGCCATCCAACGAGTATACAAAATTTACTTTAAAATACAAAAATATTCTGTTTTCCAGGTTTCATTATGCTGCCAGAACATGGGAAGCTGTTAGAAAATCTCAACTACTGGCTGATTATAATAGACTGTTACCATGAAAGTTATAAGACCTTGCTCATGGAAAAGAAGATGGTCTGTTGCCAATTGTTTTGAAGAAGAATGAGGCAGATGGAGAATCACATACAGATGTATACTGTGTGGGAGAAAATGTATCGACTCCAAGCTAATTACACTGGCGGAATTTGCATCATTGCATACTGCACCCGGGTGACAAAATTTGCTTCATTGCACACTGCACCTGGGGTGCTCATGTTAATTAGATGCAAAACTATATTGATTTCAATTTGAGACACGAGGGTTGCCCTAAACTCCTTGGTGATTTTTGTTTTAAATGATATCATTTTTACCCAAATTTCTATAAGATATCATTTGATGATGATTCAAAAAAATTTTCTTTTATGAATGAGAGGCTTATCACATGTCCATGGATGAATTGGACACACTGTTGTTGCTAAGGACTAAATTTTGTTTGGATTCATTATGAGATTGTGAAGGAATTTTGACTATGAAAAATATCAAAAGTTATAAATTGCTGCTTTTTGAGAGGATAGTTTGATAGGATGGTTAAAGTACCTTCAATATCATACAGAATACTAAAAATTTCGACTTCACTAACAACATGGTGTCCAAACTGCAAAGCTTAGTGAAATTTCAATGATGATGAAAGGGGAATGTTGTTGTATTAATGTATTTTGACTCCCAAAATGTCAGTTTTTTCGTTGTATTTGTATTATGATGATGATGATTTTGTTGTGCCAATTTGTAGGAGATTCAGTTATCCAGTTTTCAATTTTTTGAAAGTCTTCAAATGTCAGTATGTAATAGTTTCCAATTTATTTCATTTGAATTTTGGTTACATTTGTACTGTAATAAGTGACTGGTCATATTGTTATCAGAAATATTAAATGTTGCAACTCTTGGGTTTTTTCTTATTTATAAGTCGTCGAATGATATATATGGATAAAAAAAGAAGGAACCATGGCACATAAAACTCAAGACAGCAATTTTCAGCCAGAATTCTGTTGAAATTAGCCATCCCCAGAGAGTGGTGTGTAGGCAGCCCCGTCGTTACAAAATCTGAGCACCAGCACCAATTTACTCCTGGCGACTGGGCTACATGTAGGCCTACTACATATTCAATGAAAACTTCAATTCAGAGTCATTCCAAAACTACCAGTACTCTCTTTATTAGAAGATATTCAAATTCCCTCTAAAATAATCAGAAAATTTTGATTTCACATCAAAAGTGTGAGGTTTGAGTGACTTGAAAATTTCAGGAAGGGTATGCAAGGAACGTCAGATAATACCGTTATATCTGACCTTGAAAGTTATTTTGAAGGTCAGTGTTGGCAATTCTATAACTTTAAGTCACGTGATATAATAAGTCACATGACATCAACCGTTTCACAGTGCACACTTATTTCATGAGGTAAACTATTTTACTAGATCGTCTCTGAAATGCTTACTTGCAATCGTCATTATACTCAATACAATGTGTTGTTCAGTTATTCCCATATTGGAAGAATAGGCCTTTAAAGAGACATTAAATGTTGGTGATGTGGGCTAATTTCTAAGAGATTTTAATTCTACAAGAGACATGTGAAAGGCACAGGTACCTAGATGTGGCCATGATGGCCATTGGTGAAACATTTGAGATTTTGCCGATCGCTGTGGTGAAAGGTGGGTTATGTAATGTGAGCTAGGAAACTGAGAAAGGTGAGCGATGTGAGGCAAAAAATGCAGAGACTGAAAAGGGTTGATGATGTGAGCTAAGTGACAACGTCAGGGACAAAGGTGATATGTAAGCTAAGTGGCAGAGGGAAATATTGGTGATGTAAGCTAAGTGACAGAGGGAAATATTGGTGATGTAAACTAAGTGGCAGAGGGAAATATTGGTGATGTAAGCTAAGTGACAGAGGGAAATATTGGTGATGTAAGCTAAGTGACAGAGGGAAATATTGGTGATGTAAGCTAAGTGATAGGGGGGAAGGAAAGGTTGGTGATGTAAGCTAAGTGATAGGTGGAAAGGTTGGTGATATAAGCTAAGTGACAGGGGGAGAGATTGGTGAGGTGTGATAAGTGATAGGGGGAAAGGTTGGTGATGTAAGTTAAGTGAAAGGGGGAAAGGTTTGTTATGTAACTTAAGTGACGGAGGGAAAAGATTGGTGATGTAAGTTAAGTGACAGGGGAAAAGATTGGTGATATAAGTTAATAGGCAGTAAAATGTTGGAAATGTGATCATAGAAACATTAATAGGTTGAGTTGAGAGAAAGAATAGGTTGATGGTGTAAGATAAGAGGTAGGTGATGTCTGGCAATAGGCAGTGAAAGGTTTTATGAGGCAAGAGACATGAATAAGTTGGAGATGTGAGCTAAGAGAAAGACATAAGGTTGTTGATGTGAGCTAAGAGAAAGATAATAGGTAAGTGACATGAGCTAAGAGAAGGATAAAAGGTTGTTGATGTGAGCTAAGAGAAAGATAAGAGGTAAGGTAAGTGTTGTGAGCAATGAGACAAGATAGGTTTGTGATTTCTGCTAAAAGAGAGATAAGAAAGGTTGGTAAGGTTTAGCTAAAAGACTGAAGTAAGATTGGTGATTTGTGTGCATTATTGTTTTGAGGTGAGAGAAATTGAATGGTTGGTGTTTAGAGCTAAAAAAAAAAAAAGAAATTTATGAATGTGGGCTAAAAGAACTGTTGATGATGTGGAAAGGAAAGCTGAGATTAGCTAAAAGATTTGTGGTGTATTTTAACTACCAATTTTCTGGATAAACTGTAAATAGAAAGGATCACTGTCTCTTTAAAGGTCATCTTTTGGTATTTTGAAGGTCAAGATTTATCAGTAATGTAAATTGTGTCAGACAGTATAATATATGTTATCTATGTAATAACCCTGATATAAACTTTATCTATATATGTACCAACATGTATTTGGGTTTTACCTTTCACAGAATCAACAATGGGAAGACTAGATGACAAAGTTGTGGTATTAACTGCTGGTGCTCAGGGTATTGGTAGAGCTTGTGCAGAGGTATTTATAGAATATTTTTATGATGAGTTCCCTTATTTTCATTTATAAAAATGGAAATACTAATCCTTATATATATAGAAAGTAGAGTTTTTCTAATGACTTAAAAATACAAGTTTGTCTCACATGTCCATAATTAACTCATAATTAGCTAAATTAGAAAAGAATTACCAGCAAAATTCCAATGAGTGACCGATCAAGAAAGGTCAAATTGTCTTCTTTTGTTTATCCAGACTGTACATACATAGATGATTGGTTAAAACTCTTGATGATATGCAATAAGAACATAATGATTTGATTAAGAATACATGATAATTCATGAAGAACACCAATTAATCAAATAGTTTGCTCAATTTGAAACTAAGAAATAAAGAAACCCATCTTTAAGAATTTTATGCCAGACTTGATTTATTTAGTATTCATGGGGCTGAGGTGGAAGACTATCTTTTGTGACATAAAACATGGGGCCTATGTGTAATAGGTTATGAACTTTATACATACTTTGATAGTTTAAAATGTATAAGAGTAAGGCTAATACTGAGAGTAGAGCAAAATGTGCCTTATTGCAGAATGCAAGGTGGACAGTGAAAGATTTCTGATATTGCAGAATGCATTGCGGTCACATTTTCTTTACCTCAATATGGAGCATAATGATAGGACAAAATTTATTTGAAAGTGCAACAGAAGGCCATTATTGTAACAGTGACCTAAAAATGATATGTGAACATAAATAAATTGATAAGATATAAATATATGAATTATTGTTGTCAATTAAAGATATGATTTATAATTTTAGATATTTGCTAGAGAAGGTGCTAGGGTTATAGCAACAGATGTTAATGTAGAGAAACTAAAGGAATTAGATTCTATTAAAGGTGAGACCTCTTTGATTATCATTATTACTCCTGAGTATCACCTCTACATGTGTGTCTCTTGATTCCTAATAGCTATAACTGAAATGAAATATCATCTTCAAAACAGTACATAGTCTAATTACCAAGCACAGCCTGTAGCACACAGGGCCTCAGTTTATTGTCCTATCGGAACAAATAAACACTTTTTCGATGTTATCCCCTCTAAATTGTATCTCTGACAAGGGGAAACTGAGTTGAAAAATTTGAATCTATTATCTATTTTATGCCAGGATTTAAACCTGACCATTCTGGTTTTGTTTGTTTATGAAAAGGATTTTGATAAAAATATTATTTATTTAATGTAGGTATAGAGACTAGAGTACTAGATGTAACAAATAATGATGATATTGTGAAACTAGCTAAATCATTAGATCATGTAGATATACTGTTTAATTGTGCTGGGTAAAATTTCCATTTATTGTATATTTGAAATGTCATGATAGTTATTTTGGTAATCAATGCGCCATATTTTTTATCAGATGAATAATGGGGATTTTATGCTTTAAAACAATTAACAGTGTCTTAAAGGCCGATATTAGCAATATTGTTTTACTGAATCATCTAGCATTACTCTTTCTGTCATAAGTAGAATGCAGACTAAATGAATCAATGAAAGCTTGATGGAGGTTAAACCTAAACCATGAACAATGATTGATGCTTCGTAGGCACTGAGGTGATGTTTGCTAATATCCAAAGAGGATAGTAGTATATTTTGTTGGTACCAGGGCTGTTCAAAGTCAAGGTCATGTGAATTGGACCTTTATCTCACCTTAATCAAGCTTACTTTCACTATTACAGATACGTACACAATGGTACTATATTAGAAACAGATGAAGCTAGTTGGGATCGATCATTTAATATAAATGTAAAGAGTATGTTTAGAATGTGTAAAGCTTTTCTGCCTAAAGTAAGTAAGACTTCAGATAATTATCTAGCTGATCATACAATCAACAAATAGTTAAACAATTCAATTTGAAGACATATCATGCATCTTGGACACCCCAATTTGTAAACATTACACATATCTTGGACACCCCTATTTGTAGACATTACATGTATTATGTACACTTTAATTTGTAGACATTACATGTATTATGTCCACTTTAATTTGTAGACATTACGTGTATTATGTCCACTTTAATTTGTAGACATAACATGTATTATGTCCACTTTAATTTGTAGACATTACATGTATTATGTCCACTTTAATTTGTTGACACCTTACATGTATTATGTCCACTTTAATTTGTAGACATTACATGTATTATGTCCACTTTAATTTGTAGACATTACATGTATTATGTCCACTTTAATTTGTTGACACCTTACATGTATTATGTCCACTTTAATTTGTAGACATTACATGTATTATGTCCACTTTAATTTGTAGACATTACATGTATTATGTCCACTTTAATTTGTAGACATTACATGTATTATGTCCACTTTAATTTGTTGACACCTTACATGTATTATGTCCACTTTAATTTGTAGACATTACATTTATTATGACCATTTTAATTTGTAGACATTACATGTATTATGTCCACTTTAATTTGTTGACACTTTACATGTATTATGTCCACTTTAATTTGTAGACATTACATGTATTATGTCCACTTTAATTTGTAGACATTACATGTATTATGTCCACTTTAATTTGTTGACACCTTACATGTATTATGTCCACTTTAATTTGTAGACATTACATGTATTATGACCATTTTAATTTGTAGACATTACATGTATTATGTCCACTTTAATTTGTAGACATTACATGTATTATGTCCACTTTAATTTGTAGACATTACATGTATTATGTCCACTTTAATTTGTAGACATTACATGTATTATGTACACTTTAATTTGTTGACACCTTACATGTATTATGTACAGTTTAATTTGTGGACTGTGGACTAATGATTAAGTGATGGTATATTTTAGATGATGGCTCAAGATTCAAGTGTTAGTATAATTAATATGTCATCTGTAGCTTCTAGTATTAAAGGTGAATTAAACTATTATTTTACGAACTACCAGAACTACCTAGTTTGCGATATCAGCATCCGCTGGAAGCGAATGTTAATTTGTCATCTACCAACCAACCATTATTTTGTGATGAAATACCTGAAGAGTGGACAGAAATGACTTTTAAAGTTCAGTTTCAATTGGGTCAAATTTTGACCATCTCAATTTCTCCCAGCGTAATAAAATGATGATGCAATGTTGTTGTCGAAGCATTGGTTTGTAGATAGATAGATGTAGATAGTTCATAGTACCAAGAGAGCGGTTTTCAATTGATGAAATTTTAAACCATTTCCTTTTACCCAAACCTTAAAACCTTACGCACAGCTGAAAATGCAAAGGTGTCTATCAACAAATATGATTTATGGTTGCTAAGGAAATAATATTTGACAACAACCGTAATAAATTAAGGTAAATATTTACTTATTGTAGGTGTACCAAATAGAAGTGTATACAGTACAACTAAAGCAGCAGTTATAGGTTTAACAAAATCTGTAGCAGCAGATTATGTTGATCAAAATGTCAGATGTAACTGTGTTTGTCCAGGTAAGATTGGGTAGACTAAATTAATGAAGGAAAGATACTGGAAAATGAGATTCTGAACTCAGGAAAGTTCCGGCTTACTCTTCCTACAGACACCTACCATTGACACATTGAATGGTACAGTATTGCTATTTGGCTCATTTTCTACCTCTTGGTTTCGGTCAGCTTTGTGTCTCTCCCTAACAATAGAAATTATTATTAAATTTCTCAGTGACATTTAGATTTTTTATTCTTTATCAGGTACAGTAGATACGCCATCTTTACATGAAAGAATAAATGCATTAGAAGATCCACAAAAGGTACTACTTAAATTTTTATTACATACATACATACACGTGTAATACTACTCTTACAAATATGGAGATTCACACCCATGTAATAATTATATCCATATTACACACATGTTGAATACAGACGGAACTTTTTTTTACCTCCAAATGGCGCCATTTTGTTTCCGTCTCACTTCGTGGATTCTAAGCTGCAGTGCTAGCTTCGAATATCGCAAATGATAATGAATAGCCATTGAACCATATTTAATAACATGTCCAAACACCCATGGATAGGATAATACTTCTAACAAGACATGCCGTTTTGACTTATTTTGAAAAAATAAATCAAGTGTTGTATTCGGGTTGACAATTGTGTAATAGTTAAGTACCTATGACATTATGGTATATTTGTAAATATCACATTCTACATGGATGAATTAACTGATGAATTAGGTGTTTTGTTTGAAGAAAATGGTCAGTAACAGTAAACAAAATAGTATGTGATAAGTGGTTTGGTTGGGCTTAGCTTAATAAAGGTGCCTGGCACTGGCAAATAAATATGGCAAAATCTTTGCACTTCACCGATTCACAGTTATTTGATAATAAAATAGGTTTCACTTTAGGAAATGTTTCATAATATAAGAATTGTTCATACAATGACTAAAGTAAAAACATAATTCAATCCTGGCTGTGACTTTTCTTTCAAAATTTGTGTGATTTTCGGCAACAAAATATTTGGCTTGTTTTGGCTTAAACACATTTTTTCATTGCACATGCACAAAGTGAATATACTGTACACAATATATTATTTATTACAAAACGTAATCAACAAATGCGTAATAAAATAAAATAAAACCTCAATTAATAATTTTAACTGAGAATAACCAAAATTGCACTGTGTCCATATCATTGGCCATGCTTTTAATTACTGGTAACATCTGCTACACAAGAAACATTTATACTTTTCAAGTTAGCAACCCGCTTTTAAGAAGTATGAGACTAATTACATGTATTACATTAAAAAAGTACAAATTTATACCCATATTGAAGTGAATCGTCTAAGTGAAAAAGTAGTCATTATTGTGTAGACTGCGGTCATTCCAGTGCTATAGACAATGCTATCAAATATATGTCGCAGTAACCATTTTGCTCATTTTATTATTATTGCCGAAAGTTCGTTGAATAGCAGCAAAAATTAAGCACTGAATGATGGACTCTTGTAGTTATAGAAATATGAATATATCGGTTGATTTATCACAATTTGGTGCCTTTATATACTTGTATAAATTTTTATCGAATTTATTTTAGTCCATGAAAGATTTTTTAGCCAGACAAAAGATGGGTCGATTTGCTTCAGCTGATGAAATAGCTAATATGGTGCTTTATCTGGCTTCAGATGAGGTATTTTATAAATCTAGATAAACTTATAGGCCACATTATAATCTACTTAATGGATTGAGAGGGTCTTAGAGGATGGCATTTTGTTCTGATTCCTTCCTGTTTCATTGTGATTCTCTTAAAAATTCATCAGATTCCTCTTTTTCATGAAAGTCTGCTAACAGGAATGTAATCAAAACGGTTCTATAATTGAACAGAAGAAGATTTCATTGTGGATAGATTTAGTATTTATTCAAATGAATTTTATATTTTGTAGTCAAAGTATGTGACTGGTCAATGTTTTATTATTGATGGTGGATGGAGTTTATAAAATAACCAGACAACTTCAGTCAGCAAAAAAATATATAATAATAATAATAATGGTATCATTAATTAATATCAAGAAAAAAATATCGTGTATCTGTAAATACTAGGTGAAGATACATATATTATTTACTGCTGTATTATTGTCAAATATGGAACAAGTTAGAAGCAATGATGCCACAAATATAAATATTTAAAGGGACAGGTGGGCCATTTTGGGGGGTTGATTTTAGTCTTGAATATATGTAAATAGTCTTCAGAATAACGAGAAATGTACGAAAATCACATAATTCCTTTAAAAATACTTTGAACTAGGAGGGAGGCTGAAATTTTGACTGTGAGTTGTGAACGCTATTACTGATTATCTCAGCTAAAAAATCCAGTTTCTGAGACTGAAGGTGCGGACACACGAGCGGTCTTGGTCGAAGATT
Source organism: Lottia gigantea (assembly GCF_000327385.1). Taxonomy (NCBI): domain Eukaryota; kingdom Metazoa; phylum Mollusca; class Gastropoda; family Lottiidae; genus Lottia; species Lottia gigantea. Next base: position 2,654,268 of record NW_008708846.1, read on the forward strand.
TTTGTCCTTGACTCGAATCTTGAATAAAATTTTGTGTGTGCCCGTGCTACCTCGTGCAAACTGACCGACTGGAGATTTGTGTGCCCAGTCATTGAAACTCAAGTCGAGACTCTAATCGGCGACAAAAGTCTCCGACCAAGACTACTCATGTGCCCGCACCTTTAAGTATAATTGATTAAAAAAAATGGTCGACCTTTCTCTTTAAATGGTCAGGTTGTGTTTGCAATGCCTTCAAGTTTAGGGCTCATGCTGGGGAACAACATACGAAAAACTTGCCGCTTTATTATTTGTGTGTTGTGATTTCAAGTCGTCATACTATTCAGAATTTTCTGGCAGAACTTTGGAAAAATCTCTCGACTTTTCACCCAATCTCCAGATTTTTTTTCCTGAGATGTACACTGTATGAGTGGAATTGAACAGTGAAATACAAGAAAACAAGAAAATGATGGCTATAGTCTGATATTAACCCTTTGAACCCTGAATATAAATAAAGGTTATATACCCTAAACTCCAAGTAATAAAAGTAAAAGCGTATGACATTAATGTTGTATGACATTAGTTAGTTACGGCTGGTATAGCGCTTTAGTGTGTTGTCAGCCGCTAGGGTTGAAAGAGTTAATGTCCTTGTGTAGTGTACCTCATACACTATTTTTGTAACCTGTTATAAACATAGTTGTGTCAAATTTCCTTAAAACTCAAGCAATTATGTGAGTTTTTTTCAAGTTTTCAAGAACACAATTTCCAATATCATCCTTGGTTCAATGTCTTCCAAAATATCATATTTCAATTTTTTGCTCCAACAACCAAAGAATTCATAATAAAAACATGAATATATTAAAACAAGTTTTATTTGCTAATAAATTAAAAATATGAACAAATGCTTAAGTTTGGGTGATATATATATATAATTTTATAATTCAATTTATAATTTAAAAAAACTTGTGATGTGTAAAAAAGAATTTGGAATGAAAATATTAAAACTTTACTAATCACACACTCACTCACACATCAATGAATTAAAAAAGGGCTTATAAAATTATTTGATCAGATCCTGAATGCTTGATATACCCTGACCTTGACCTTGAGAGAGGATATGACAAGATAGGACATGCTTACGCTTTAAGAACACCAAACTCCTATCTGACTTAGCTTGTCAAAATGGCCATCTTCTCGAATGGTCACATGGTTAATTTGGTATTTTCATCAATGAATTAAATAGGGGCCTATAAAATGGATAAAATAGCTGTTAAGGTCACAAGATCTGATCAAGTAGACACCATCATAAAAATAATATGAATCTTTCAATATTTCAGATAAATTCAATATAATCTACACATTTACAAACTGATCTTTACAGTGCATTCAATGATATTATAGTTTGTTTTTTAGTATAAGTGAAAGTCATGGTGAACCTTTTTTGAAAATCAGACTGCTTTGAAAACATTATTACACATTACAATGAAGTTCATAAAACAAGGATAATTCTTGCTATTGACTTTATTGTAACAACAAAAATTCACTTCAAAATATATTCCAAAATAACATATTATTGGTCGTCTAGAAAGAAGGATAAGTCATAAATCCTGTTTTTCTTAAGTTGGACAAATTTCTCCCTTGAAGTAATCCATAATTGCATTTTTTTTTTATAATTATTGAATTTAAAGATTCTTAACTTGTGTTGCATAGATCAAATTTTGCATCATGTTTCATTTTAGTGTCAAGTCCTTGTGACATAAGATCTGATAACTAGTGATATTGTAAATTGTATTGACGGAAAGTTAGGGGGTCTCTTAGCATATTACTCAACCTCCAGTTAACTCAATTTCCAGTAAATTTTGTTTCTGAACATTCCTGTTTATATTTCCTCCAGCAGGAGATACAAATTTTAAATTAAGCTGTTGTGCTTTTGACATAGCAAACATGACCTTAAAGATAGGGTTATAGTAAATCCTCAATTGGAATCAGAAAAGTACATGTATAACCAAGTTTCAAAATAAAACCAAGATAATACCATTGATTAGTATTAATTAACAATTCCAATGGTATTGTAAGAAATATTGTTCGTCAAACCATTAACATTACTGCAGAGAAAAATAAAGTTATTTATTATTATTATTATTATTATTATGCCATTATTGATATATCACAGATAAATTTCTATATTTACAGTTTTTTTTTTCAATAGTTGTTATTTGGACAAACATTATCGAAGCTGTTGGATTTGTAGTTGACGAGTTATTTGTAAGTTTTTTTTTGGTAATACTGCCATGGACTTGATGGTTTATTATTCCCAAAAGTCAAAGATTTTATGTGTATTGAAACACTGATAGAGTCAATTCCAATTTTCAACCAGACATCCAATAAAACTAAGTGTTAATTGATGATGTCACTAATCCAGAAGGGCCTTATTTTGCAATATATCGACATGTTGACAAAAAATTTAGAAAACCTTGTTAAAATTCCTTTAAGAGATTTGCTCATCTTGTGATTCATTTTAACACTCCAATGAATTCTTTCAGACATCAGAAAACTGCACAAATATTGACCTGTTGTAATATTGCAAAAAGAAAAGTGAAAAATAAATTACTATGAAAACTGTATGAAAGTGCTAGAAAAGGTGAATCGGTGTAGAAACTTCAAATAGATATCATTCTTAAATATATAGTACACAATTTATAATACTACCAAAATATGCATATAATGGTCACAAGAAATTTTCATTCAAACACAATTTTGAGATTTTGAGTTCCCTTTATGGAGAAGTTGGTAAAATCCATTAAGATAAGATGTATGAAAAGGCCTGAAATTTTTAAATAAATGCAGTTTTTAGGAAATTCTTCCAATGTTTCCAATGTTTTGACTAGTTCAAAATGCCTCGGGTCAAAATTCTAATTGTGACCTATGAAATTACAAGTGGAAAACTGTGACAAAAGTGGCTAAAACTCTCAAATTTAACAAAATCTGTGACCTGTGTAAAAATATTTTTTAGATAAAAATGATTCCTAAAAAAACGGCTTTGGATTTCAATCTATCTCTCTCAAAACTCTCATTTGAAAATATCTCTGCAGGACTTCTCACAAACTTTATCTGCACACAACCACTGATTAAAGCACTTTGATTATTACTTCAAAATCACTTTCTATAACATGAACGTCTGGTGCACTAGTCTATTCATTGTATGTGAAGAGTTATTTCCCTTTGTAAACACTGCTAGGAGTCTGGTGACATCTCCAGTTCATCATATTTGAGATCTGTTGTTGGTTGAGAATGGGACTGAGATTTCACTAACATCTGTAATAATACTAACACTTGATCCATCTTATTGTCTAACTTATTTACCTACAAAACCATAAACATATGTGATGGTAAACCAACAGGGGTACAGGGGGTCGTTTGCCCCCCTAGAAAAGTGGTTTGCACCCTTAATTTTACCCCACTTAATTCTTAATAAATCTAAATGTCTACCTTTTTTCTCCAAAATATGTGTCAGAATGCCAAAAATCAATTCATTTTTTCTAAAAAAATTTTGAGAGAACCATCTAAGACGCTCTATGGAGGCTTGCGACTTGGACACAAACACAGAGTAACCAAAATTTGAATTCAGCCTCAACAGTTGTACCCCCTTTGAATCAGTCTGCCCCCTATTGTACCCCCAGTTTCGGAAGGTTGGTGCCGCCACTGAGGGGTGATACATTCAGCAAAAAAGCCTATGATTAATTGAATTTACCAAAATCTGATATCTACCTCTATACACATTTCAGAGCTTGACTATTACAAATAAAATTTTAAATAAATAGAATTTGTGTCTTGATACACTGGAATCAAATTTTTAATTATAGTAATAATATACCTGAGATTCAACCCTAGAGATTCTGGAATATAAAGTCAATTTCTCCTTCTCTTTAACATTACCACAATAAGCAGGTTTACCTATTGTTTGATCTAATCTGAAAATAGTACAAATTATATTGTTCAGAATTAAATTCCTACACCTGGTTCATCTCATTAAAGTAATAACGTTATTTGGGCATTCATACAACATGTAGTAGGTTATATTACCTTCTCTGTAATTCTTTAATTCTAACCATCATATTAAGATGACCCTGAGAATATTGTTCTATCACATCACGTACATCATAAGGTTTTCTTGCTTGCTGTAAATATAATAAATAACATCATAATATTTTCTTGCTTGCTTTTAAATATAATAAATAACATCATAAGATTTTCTTGCTTGAATCTAATATAATAAATAACATCATAAGGTTTGCTTGCTTGATGTAAATATAATAACATCATAAGGTTTTCTTGCTTGAGGTAAATATAAGAAATAACATCATGAGGTTTTCTTGCTTGCTGTAAATATAACATCATAAGGTTTTATTGCTTGATGTAAATATAATAAATAACATCATAAGGTTTTCTTGCTTGTTGTAAATATAATAAATAACATCATAAGGTTGTCTTGCTTGATGTAAATATAATAACATCATAAGGTTTTCTTGCTTGCTGTAAATATAATAAATAACATCATAAGGTTTGCTTGCTTGCTGTAAATATAACATCATAAGGTTTTATTGCTTGATGTAAATATAATAAATAACATCATAAGGTTTTCTTGCTTGCTGTAAATATAATAAATAACATCATAAGGTTTTCTTGCTTGATGTAAATATAATAACATCATAAGGTTTTCTTGCTTGATGTAAATATAAGAAATAACATCATGAGGTTTTCTTGCTTGCTGTAAATATAACATCATAAGGTTTTATTGCTTGATGTAAATACAATAAATAACATCATAAGGTTTTCTTGCTTGCTGTAAATATAATAAATAACATCATAAGGTTTTCTTGCTTGATGTAAATATAATAACATCATAAGGTTTTCTTGCTTGCTGTAAATATAATAAATAACATCATAAGGTTTGCTTGCTTGATGTAAATATCATAACATCATAAGGTTTTCTTGCTTGATGTAAATATAATAAATAACATCATGAGGTTTTCTTGCTTGCTGTAAATATGATAAATAACATCATAAGGTTTTCTTGCTTGCTGTAAATATAATAACATCATAAGGCTTTCTTGCTTGATGTAAATATAATAACATCATAAGGTTTTCTTGCTTGATGTAAATATAATAACATCATAAGGCTTTCTTGCTTGATGTAAATATAACATCATAAGGTTTTATTGCTTGATGTAAATATAAGAAATAACATCATAAGGTTTTATTGCTTGATGTAAATATAATAAATAATACATTAGGGTTTAAGAAGTCCTAAAAAAAAAGTCTGACCTGGAATTTTCTTCTTGCAACAAAAAATTTTATTTTTCTTATGACTCTGATTATTACTTTATGATTTTCTGTTAACCTGAAAAAAATTTATCGTTATTTAATGCAAAATACATACGGACGATTAGCTTCAACAACAAAGACTGTTAGTATGGCCACAGCATAACACTCCTGGATTTTATCTTACAGGACTAGTTTAAGACTAGGTTCAGATAAAAATGTATCACATCTGGTTTAAAAGTGTAAGATTGTTTATAGTCAGTATATATTGTAAGCTATGTTTATAATGATGGTGTAATTGACTTATAAATGATGTTTATACTGTATCTAATACAGATGTCTATCATCTTTTTTCTTCCATATACTCTTGATCTGTATAACATGCTGATAACAGAAGAGCTTTACCAATTTATCTCATGTCTTGGACATGTCTCATCCAGTCGGACTGTGGGTTTGAGAAAATGCCAAGAGGTTTGGTCAAGATTGAAAGGATGTATGTATATATTGATGAGATCTCACTCGAGTTCGTAATTGGTAACAATCGGATGAAGGGTTTCGGAGTTATTGCCCTTGACTTAAAAACTTGTCAAATTCGGCTTGTAAGGCACGATAGAGACTACAGTTTTCATCCGATCTTGATGAAACTTGGGATTTATTTATATATTGATGAGATCTCAGTCAAGTTCGAAATTGGTAATCATCCGATGAATAGTTTCAGAGTTATTGCCCTTGACTTAGTAAAAACCCATCAAATTTGTCTTGTAGGCACAATACAGACTACAGTTTTTATCCAATCTTGATGAAACTAGATATGCATGATGAGATCTCGGTCAAGTTAGAAATTGGTAATAATCCAATCAACAGTTTCAGGTTTTTGCCTTGACTTATAGATGATTTTAAGATTATTTGAAAATTAGCCACTAAAGATATTGTTATCATTCTGACAGCTGGTAATGGGCGTACGTTACTTTGCAAGCTATCTTATTTGATCTTGATGAAACTTAGTATGCATGTATATATTGATAAGATCTCAGTCAAGTTTGAATTTGGTCATAATCGGATGATTGGTTTCAGAGTTATAGCCCTTGATTTTGTAAAAACCCTACAAATTTTGCTTGTAGTTATGATAAAGGGTGCAGTTTTTATCTGATCTCAATGAAACTTGGTATACATGTATATATTGATGAGATCTCAAGTTCAAAAATGGTTAAAATTGGATGAATGGTTTTAGAGTTATTGCCCTTGAATTAATTCAGTGCGTCTAATTTGGCTTGTAGTCCTGATAGAGACTACATTTTTTTATTCGTTTTTTGATGAAGTTGGTATGAGACCTGAGAAAAGCTTGAAATAAGTAACAATTGGATGATTGGTTTCACAAATTAAACCACTACACACTTTGCTATCATTTTTGACAGCTGGTAGTGGGCATATGTTACCTTGCCTGGCAAGCTATCTTCAAATTATTCAAACAGATGTTTTTTGTTCCTTCATCCTTCATAATGCTAATAGAATATATAAAAACTTACTGAACTGGTTTATATACATAATATGGTAAATCTTCATCTTCTCCCATAGTACCATCAGCTAGTTCTAATGAATTCTTACCAATAGAATCAGAGACAGATTTCGTTGGTGTTCCTAACATATATAACATATGTAAATCATTTTACAAAGGAGATAGGCATCTCTTTGACTGTGTTGTGGTACTGTACTGTGTGCCACAGGAACATCATAGAATATCTGGTAATGCCTTTATGAATTCATTAATAGTTCAGCTCTGTATAGATACCAAAAGTTATAACAAATTTGGTTATCAACAGATAATGGATCGGATTTAATTGCAATAAAAGAGGAATATTCGATGACAGGATCACATCAATATGACACATCTAAGGAACTGGAAAGGGCCGATATTTTTGTTTACCATAAGTTTTTATACACACCTGGTTTATTGGTTTCAGTATAAGCTACAATACTGTTACTACTCTCTTGTCGTTCTAGACTACTATTTTTATTACTTCGTTTCCTTTTTAATAAACTAGCTCTCCGTGTTAATCTAGCTAGTGTTGATGGGTTGGAACTATTCTGGAACTGATGTTTAGATTTATCATGATGACCTTTATCTTGTGTATGAATTTGCCACGTTGCTATGGAATCAAATCCAGCCTCCGCAGCATGACATCTCCATAAACACTGAAATGTGTAAGAAAAATAATTTTTCATGAAAGTTGAAATCCATAAATAAATTCATTTTCAAATGTTGGAATTTCTCATGAAATTTTTTGCAAAAGTCGTGATTTAATGTATAAAGATGTCTAAATATGTTTGTATAGCTGATAGAGAACTAGATTTTAGCTATCTGTAACACTTTCCGAAAGAAAATCTAATAATGGTACAGGTAAAGGAGAACTTTCTGCAATGTTATGACTCAATCTTTTCCATCAAGTTAACTAATCAGACCTTAAAAATGGGTTTAGAACATCAAGAATTTCCGAATTTTCAACAATAAACATTAATCCACCTTCACAATGTCCAGCTATTACGAACTTCTTCTTATACCTTGTTTGCAATAGCTCCGTTTCTTGCATCACGGAATGTAGATTCGATTGGATGGTACACCAGCGAATACAGCCAATCAGAGCTCTTGACATAAAGACTGTAAATATTATGGTTTATTGTTAACAGACTTTCTGTCAAGGACTCTGATTGAAGTATTCGCTAATGTACAAAACACTGCATTTACAAACAATTTGATACAGAAACGTGGCTATTGCAGTCAAGGTATAAGATGAAGGATGATTAACGTTATATTTGTCAAAATCTTTTGTTTTGTTTAACAAAAAGGTACAGCAGTACGTTAAACTATTATCATAAGGAAATCAGCATTCTTACATGCAGTAAATCTGACATCATATTATTGGCAAATATTTCATCAAAAATGTTATTATAACATTTTTAATAATAACTTTTGTCTTGCCAAACACTCAACATCATTTCAAGACAAGACAACTTGACCTGGAATCTTTAATATTTCTATGAAAATGTTTGTATTCTGCTGTATGATGGTGAAGTTGTATATCTATCTAGTGTATTGTTTATTATTTGAACTTATCTTAACATTGTATTGTTGTCAGTTATGTAAACAATACACACATAACATAGTCTTCAAGATAAAACATCTGTTTAAAACATCTTCATAATCATTTTATTACAACTCTCTTTGTTCTTGGCATGGCATTAACTATCAGACCTACTAGAACACACCATTTTGCAAATTATCCAAGCTGCTGCTTTCCAGAATTATATTCATTTTGAAACATAACTTTGAAACTTAAAGATGGCTTCCCTTATTTTCATAAATGAAAATGCTAATACTTATATGAATAGAAAGTAGAGGTGTTTTAATGAATTGGAAAAATACCAGTTTGTCTCGCATGTCCACAATTAATTCATAATTAGCTAGATTAGAAGAGAATTCCCAGCAGAATTCCCATTAGTAATCGATCAACAAAGGTCAAAAAGTCTTTTTTTGTTTATCCAGACTTAACATACTTTTGGACGTTTATGATTGGTTAAAACTCTTAATTATATGCAATAAGAACTTTATTTTACCTATCAAAATCTGCATATACTCTGTAATATTTTTGGTAATTTAGAATTTTTTAAGACAGCAACCGTCCAAAAGAATATGGTCTTATCCACAAGATCAAGATCATGATTTCTGATTTAAGAAAACTTACTTGTATTAAAGATGCTGCAGTTGGAATTTGTCTATTGAAATGTTTTTGCCGTTGTTTTTGTTGAACCTTTAAGGCAAAACCAGATCCCAGAATACCCTACAAAATATAATCAATTTGCACAGATAGATATAAAGCCTCCCAATGAAAAAAAAAATGGGGCAAGGCTTTGTTGCTGTGCAATTTCATTTTCAGCGTTATTTAACTCAAACCCCTATGACAATGTTAGAAGTTATCCCTTCTTATGACCTTGGCCATTGCTTCTATAAGATAATATCTTCTGCACTCCACAAACATAACACACTTTTGTGCTGATTTGACCTTCAAAGTTTGATAATGTAAATGACTGCATACTGTTTTGTTTGTTTGTGGACCACTCATGCTTCCAGCCAATGCTGTTGTAGGCCCATATTTATTTTTTTTGGGTGGGGGGGGGAGTGCAACTAACAAATAAATAAAGTGTAGAAAATATAAACAATAAGTAAATAATTTGTAAGGGCAATTACCATCATGTTGCCTGTCTTGCGAAACTTACACTCTTTATATAATTTTGTGATTTATTACCCATCATACTTGTGTGCCAAAGAGAACATAAGCTTGTTTATTACACTATTTACGAAATATTGCTAACATAACATATACACAATGAGATCATAAACAGAATATGGTATTGCATGAACATCTTAATCAGAATTGAAGCCATTTGTAAACCTCATCTGAAGGCTTTCTCAATAACGAGTTAAACTCATTTAATAAACACTGTAATCTGAATAAGAATAAAATTAAATGTGCAAGGTATTTACATGTAGTTCCACTTACTGCTGGTAAGGCAAAAAATGATATTGCGAAGACAGAGAAACAGGAAGCCACTATTCGTCCCATCCATGTTTTAGGAACTGTATCACCATAACCTATTGTAGTTACTGTTATCTGAAATCATAATCTTATTAAGTAATGCAGCTCTTTATCTGATCTCGATGAAACTTGGTATACATGTATATATTACTGAGATCTCGGTCAAGTTAGAAATTGGTAATAATTGGATGACCAGTTTCAGAGTTATAGCCCATTTGTGTACAACGATGAGTCATTGTTCATGTTTGAATTTGATGATAATTTGATGAACTGTTTCAGGTTTTTGACTTATGGATGATTTTATGATTATTTGAAAATTCATAATTAAGCCACTAAAGAGTTTGTTATCATTTCTGACAGCAATGATATTCAACTAATTCAAGTCATCAGAAAGGATACAAGGATAACAACTAAGGTTCACAAAGATCCTTTCCACCAGCTGGTCCTTGGTCAAACCCTTCAGCATTGACCTTTCCCAAATTACCTGTAAGATTTACAGCTAGGTCAACTAGAATAATGTTGAAAGATGACTCATGAAAGTTGCCCAAGACTAGAACGAACAACCAACATTTGTTTGAAGTAACTAAACCCAGTTTTTGGGTTCATACGCATCAAATTAAGCCCTTATTGAATCATTGTGCAAACAAATTTCAATCTTGTCTAATCTAAGAAATGAGACCTGATGTACTTGGGATAATTTTTAGATTAAAAAGGCACTTACAACCCCCCACCACAAGGCATCAGCATAACTGGTAAAGTCTGTTGTACCATCAGGTGATACAGCATCTTTTTCAGCTAAATACACAAAATAGGAAGAAAATATTAAGCCTAGAAAACCTATATACAGCGTTGTTATTAATTCCTGAAAAAGAACAAAAATATTGGATCAATGTTATGAATTGAATTTGGTTTTCAAAGAATATTGAGGGAAAAAATAACATTGATTATAAAATTTCCTCATTGTTAATAATATGGATTTTTTTTTCTCTATTAGACATGTTTTACAAATTTTTTGCCTCACTATTCTTAATAATTTATAATATTTATCTTAATTGAAAAAATTTACAAAAACTTGGAGAAATTGAAGTTTCAGATACCAGTTTCGAGACCAAAAAGCTTCTTTATAATTTGTTTCAAATTATTTTTTTTCAACATGAAATATAGTTTTAAAAGATAAAAAAAAAACATATTTTATCCACATACATTATTTTTATGGTGTGAAAAAACTTCCAAATGTCTGTGAAAACAAATTTCAACCTTCAAGATTTGGTTGACATCTACAACCGAGTTATATTAAAAAATTTAATTTCGTATGTTATTCTGTTGGGAAATTTGTGCAAAATCAATCGTTAAACTTTTCATCAAAACATCTTCATTCTTAATTAAAATTTCTAATTTCAGTAAAGAAAGTGAAGTCTTTTCTTCACGACCATAAATAACTTTGTTTTGTATGTTTGCTGATTATTTGATCTAATTTATTGGCCAAATGATTATCAAAGTTTGCTGAAATTTAATCTTAGAAAATAGGCTTACGTCTATTGTACAGTGCAACTGAACGCTGTCAATGTTGTTAATAATAATAATAATAATAATTACGGGACAGAACTAAAATCAGCGCTGGTTTACAGAATATAAGATATCTATATCTTTAGAAAAATTGAAATTTTGTCATATCCAGACATCATATTCTACTTTTTGTAGTTTGTAGCCTACACAATCCTAAAACGTCAATGATGGTGTTTTTCACAGTAATCACACATTATAAATCATAAAAAGTAAATTTGGATTCACACTTATGGCTTTTGATGACTTAATTATAAAAGATGAAGGTCATCTATATTGGTCAATTTCAAAAAGGGAAGACTTGTCAATCAGGTCAAATATATAGGAATATTAAGATGTGTCTCTATCGTCAAGTCTATATGATCAACTGTACATCAAATACATGTAGCCTGTTTATTTGACATATTGAATGTCAATCCTAAACTTTTGTTTACACTGAAGTCTTATGAAGCATTTGATCAATATTTCTTTGAATCTTCTACAAAAATAAACCTTCTCAGTTGATTAAGACACCTTGTAAATGTTTTGCTATGTATAATTAAATATTACTTGTTTACAACTCCTATAGCTGAAAGAGACTTATCGACTGTGACTAACGATTAATGCGTTACATGAAAATGGCAAATTTCCAGTATTTCCCTGACCATCACATACACATGATTTTGTCGCTTTTTAAACTTTTTTTCTTTTTCATGTTGAAATGTTCAAACTTATGATCCAAAGTTTGTGGTATATTCTAGACATTTTTTGTGGCCAACCCGATATTTTCCACCACTGGTGAATTTAACCAATATTTTAGGAAGATGCCTATACTTACATGCTACACTTAGGCTACATATTCAAATGTAAAAAGAAATTAGCAGCAATGCAAATCGTTTTTTTTTTTTTGTGAAATAGGATCAGGAATGTTCCAGCAAGACTTTTTTTCAGAAACTAGGAAGACTTGCAGATTTTCAAAATTTATGCCGTTTCGAGACCCACAAGAACCAACTAAGAACTTACCTGTCTATGTATATACACAACAGAACCTAATAATCTCCAGGTACCACCTTGTCTATCTACATGCAACATTCGTAAAATCTGTAAAAATCTTACACCCCTGAAAAGTTTAAACCATTCATAAACACATTAGATCTGCCATTTCTAGTCTTTATATGTTTCAGACTCGTTACTAGCTTGTATTTGCACTATTTCTACAGTGACAATAATCAAGTGCACACATTCAAAATTAAAATTTTACATCTTACAAATCCTTTGAATACGCCTGCATACATATTTTGGGCGTATATTGTAATCACTCGGGCGGACTGTGATGATCTGATCATTTTTCACCGAAATATCGTGTTCGACTAAGCGTTTTCACTATTAGCTATAACTCGTGCTCACTCTACATGCAACAATTCTTTACAGATTCCCTTGATTTTTATTTTGTGGGTCAATGTCATTATGAAGATGATCCCTATTGATTTTTGTGATGATCTGATAATTTTTCACTAAATTCTTGATCTGGTGTAGTTAATAGTCGGATAGGAGCCAGTGTCTTGGACAAATAAAGCTTAATGTACCTTTTACTTTTTGTAATAACTCACATTAGGTACAGAAAAGTATCAAAGTGCTTTTGACTTGTAACTCAATGTGAACAAGATCAGATGGACGTCTCGATTTTCTTGTACCTACCTAATGGCTGAGGTAGCAAAAACTTGTCCATTGGAACCAACAGATAAAACAACAATACTAGCAACAACAACTAAAAAATCTGAAATTATAAATATGCTTTTATCACAGAAGGACTTAAGTCGAAGTTTGGGTATGCACCGATCTTTACGAAAGTCGTGCTTAAATTTGACTATCAAATGTAGAAAATGAAAGCCTTAAGCCTAACCTTATAAAGTTGGACTTTAGACAAGGTAAGAGCGCTGCATACGGCCTTTATTTTTAGAGGAATTGCAGGATCCACAGACGTCTTGCTGAAAATTGGAATGGTGCAAATTGATGCTATCAATGTCCACGATACACATACAAATTTTAGAAAACCTCTTTACAATCCCTTTAAGATTTGAACCCATAGATTTTAATGGCACATGAGATTTTCCTGAAATAAATTTAACTAAAGATTCAATGATTAGACCATTTAAAATGAAAAGAAAGTAAGAAATATGGCAGGTTTTGACTGGCAATTGATTAAAAAAGAAAGAAATGTTTAACTCAATTATGAAAAATATTAGATAAATGTGTCTGCTACCCAAAGCGATGCAAAGCTTAATTCTTTATCCAGTATTTTCTTTAAAAGCTATCAAGTTTGTCTCCAAGTGTTAGAAATTTATTTTCTTTGAATACACCTCTTAAAATCTAAAATTAGTATCATTTTGGTTTCTACACCGATAGTTTGTTGATGGACAATATTGTTTCTGATGGCATTCTTTAACCTATTATTAAGTTCCAAGGCAGGGACCACAAGATGAAACTTAGCCTAGCATGATGTTTCTGGTCTAGAACTCTCTGAATCAGTCATGTACCCTGAATGTATCTTAACAAAGGCATGACTAACATATTCTAGTACATTTTGGATGAGTCGAATCCATCCCAAACCAAAAAATTAGATAATGCTCTCATACTCCTCCAGCACACCTCTAGAGCATAACAGCCCTAGTCTAGAGCATGACAGCCCTAGTCTAGATAATGCCAGCCCTAGTATAGAGCATGACAGCCCTAGTCTAGATAATGCTAGCCCTAGTATAGAGCATGACAGCTCTATAGTGTAGCGCATGACAGCCACAGACCTAGTCTAGAAGATGGTAGCCCTAGTCTAAAGCATGACAGCCATAGTCTAGAGTATGACATCCCTAGTTTTAAGCATGACAACCATAATCTGGATCATGACAGCCCTAGTCTAGAGCATGGTAACCTTAGTCTAAAGCATGACAGCCATAATCTGGAGCATGACAGCCCTAGTCTAGAGCATAACAACCCTAGTCTAGAGCATGGCTTCCTTAGTCTAAAGCATAGCAGCCATAATCTAGAGAATGACAACCCCTAGTCTAAAGCATAACAGCCCTGCTTTAAAGCATGACAGCCTTAATCTAGAGCATGGTAACCGTAGTTTAGAGCAGTATGACAACCCTAGTCTTAAGCATGACAGCCATAATCTAGAGCATGCCAACCCTAGTCTAGAGAATGCCAACCCTAGTCTAGAGCATGGCAACCTTAGTCTAGAGCATGGCAACCTTAGTCTTAAGCATAAAAACCATAATCAAGAGCGTGAAAACCCTAGTCTAGTGCATTCTAAAAATGTCTAATATTACCTATAACCTATTCTTGTACATTTTGGACAAGTCAAAGCCTTACATACATTACACTTTAAAAAACTGATTCTCTTGTAAGCTTTCGATCTGAAGGTCAAAGGTAATCAATATGTCAGAGATGAATATATCAATTAAAATCTGTCTGCTAGACAGACCATTCTCTCTAGATGTACATGTGAAACCAGATTCTATTTCACTTTTTCAGACATTTTGATTCCTTTAGGCAATGATTTGATTGGGTAAGCTTCTTGACATCTGACCTTTAATTTGTGAAATGAGACAATACTTTCCTAGAACATGAGTTTAGTTTTCCTTCCATTAAAATGATTACATCAAAAGCTGTGTAGAAACCATACAAAATTAAACTCTCAATTTCATTAGGGTCAGTTAGCAGTATGGGGTCAAAATTCTCACATGACGTCTGAAGAAAAGATTTTAATTTTTCATAGAATTGAAAGCAGATTTTCTTTAATCTAGAGTCAATCTCTTGTTTTAAACTCACCAATTATTGAAATTGGTTTGCGGGCGAATCGAAATCTCCCTGAGATTCCCATGTACTTGCTGCGACATCCAGCAGACCACAAGCGTATCACATATTCTAAACCAAAGAATACTACTAGAACGATTTCCTGAAAAATATCAAAAAAAAAGATTAGAGATAGCTTGCCAGGCAAGGTAATATACGCCCACTGGCAGCTTTGATTTTGAATAAAAATATTTGGCAGTACAGTAACAATTACCAGTATGAAATATTCAACCTTCAGACATACACTTCTTTTGAACTTTTGGGGTGTTAATGAACAATATTACCATGTTTTGTCAAAATTTTGAAAGAAATGTGCCTTTCATAGTGTATACAAACTACAATTTGAATGTGTTTTCAAGAACAAGGGCAATAACTCATAAAATATATTTTGGATTTTATAGATTTTCAATAGGGTTCATCCTTGGGTGATAATAAACAATTCCACCAAGTTTTGTTTAAATCTCTCAAGAAGGGAGATGAAAATTGTGGTTACTTTCTAAAATCAAGCCATTTTGTCCAACTGTTCTTTAATTGACTATGATCTCCAGTTATTATGAACCCAGTTTTCAATTTCCTGTCAAAGTTTAGTTAGTTATCATTTGATATAGTGTGAAAATTGGATATAGAACTTCGTGATGTGAACCACACTAACAATAAAGAGAAAGTCGGAAATTAGCAAAATTAATGGAATAACACTTGGACCTCATATCTTTACTATGATCTAGTAATAATAGTTTAAATGAACATGAAAAAGCCACAATCCTGAATAATACCAGCATCATTTCCACTTACTGAGATCAATGTACTGAACTAATAACATTATTTTGACCCAATTATTATCAAATGTAAAGCATTAACCCTGTACTGAAATTCTGTTCTGAGAACAGAACAGATGAAAAATTACTAGTGCAAAGAGTCGAGCGTTCTGAGAACAGTTCCAATTTGAGACTACCAAGGCGAGCTGGTCTCGGAATAGTTCTCAGAACGGAACAGTTACATATTGGTAGTGTAAACGGTTGAGCGTTCCTCGAACAGTTCTTACGCATGTTTCTTGACCCCTTGACATGTTTTACAGTTTTGTGAGCAGACGAATTTGCCCTCATTGGGGTTAGTAGAATGTCTATTCTCAGAATGCTCGAAATTGTAGTAGTGTAAATGGTAAAAATTTGGTAATTTTATCGCATCCAGGCATAGGCCGAGAACGTCATTAGCCCACATGGTGCAGAAAAGCAGGGAGAAAACTCAATTCATTTCATTTCTAGGCCAAGAACGGAATACTTCCTAGCATTCTAATGTAAACAGGGCTATTGACAGCATGCTTTTAAGGATAGCCTAGAAATTGTAATTATGTATAACTTTCATAAATCAACATATTTTCAAACTTTTTATGACAAATATTCCAAAATTACTATCAAAGGGTTTTCCACTTTCATCTTCTGAAGAAAATATATATGAATCTGATAATGAAGTTCCTTCATGTCTGTGATCAATTGAAATAGTTTCCATTAATTAAAGTTATTTTAACACTTTGGATAAATGCAATGTTAGAAACATAATTTGTATCAAATTGAACTCACCATCCAAAATAAAGTTTCATTTGCAAATTCTGTATATTGTTCAATAGTTGAGAGTACACTAAATATTAAACAAATTAGCACCATCATAAACCTGAAAATAGAACATAATAATAATTAACACTTCTGTTATTTGTTCTGTCCATCTTATTTGCGTGCTGGTTATAATTCCATCAAATTCAGAAGATTTTTTTTCGAGTTTCATTTTTTTTTGCATAGTGGCTCAACTGCATGGCGTGGCAAATACAGTCAAATATAAGTGTTATCTTAACATCAAGAGCTTGATTATACAAAAAAAAAAATCCAGTTATTGGCTGTCATTGAATGAAAATGACCTTGAATAAGTCAACTTTCCTCATTATTTCAGTCGACCCAGCTGTAAATTGTTAAGATAATGTTCAGGAATGATTAATGCTAAGAGGTTTGGCAGAGGATCAGCTGGTACACAAATCCTAAAGAGGCCTTTGAAATTATCCTTGTTTGTGTCTTTTCTTCTTGTAAAAGCATCATTGCCTTAAAAAGGGAGAAATTATAAAAAAACATCTTGCAATTACTTTTAATGATGAAATCCACTAAGAATTCAATTCAAGATGGTCGTTTTGTTTTTTTTAATGTTTTTCAATGATTGATGACCTGTGAATTTTTAATTGGAAAATGTGAATTTTTAACACGAAACAAGAAATCACCCTATCAATTATATGCCATTTAAAAATCTTATATTCTTTTTATAAAGAAGAAAGAAGATTAAAGTTCCTGCGGATACTTGTTACTAGCTGGTCCTTGACCAATACTCTTACCATTGATCTTTCCCAGATTATCTGTACCCATTTACGGCCTGTTTGTTCTAATGATCCAGTATCAAGAAGGGTTGTGTTGGAAATAGCCATTAATATTTGAAAATATAACAATAACTAAAGCCTTGCAAATTACTATTTTACCATGCTTCATGTAAATGTAGAATTCAGATGAGAATTGGTCGTCTCTGGAAAGCTCTTTTCTAAAATTATGCATATGCTAGGGCCTTATTTTGAAAAAAAAAGGTAAAAATTCATCTAGACCCTGTGTGCTATAGACTATGCTTGTAAAAGAACATTTAGCAGTTGGAGACCATCCATATGATATAATAATACTTAAATCAAGTTAGTGATGAAGACATGTCGCTGCCAAGAAAGCTTTAGCATAATCTATTTATACATTATTAGTCTTAAACCATTGTCTGAAAAAGTATTTGGATATGATGAAATTAGGTTAATAATGAGAGAAAGCAGACGTGAACTAAAAGTGATGTAGTCATCTATATAATGGTTGTCGATAAGTTGAAACTTAACAGGTTTATTTCAGCTATCTGTGTTACTTTTCAGAATGAATTGAAATATAAACTACCTGATGTATTTCAGCCCCTTAAATTAGTTGCTAGCGTACAATATAGGTATATTGAAGTTTTGTATCGCAATACATCTATTCACTGATAATCCGTGCCAGTGTCTATCAGATGATAGTTGAAATGCCAGATGATTATATACCTTTGAAGAGGTATTCTTTATAATAAACTATAAGACAAGAGAAAGTCTTTAGTTATCAACAAACTTCTTCACACCTTATCTAAACATTAACTTCTCTTATCTTACAGTAATTTGGTCAAGTCTTTTAACAAATTACCAGTGTTTCTTACTGTATAGTGTTAGATGATATTACAGCAAACTTTAATTGTTTGTTGAAGGTCCAGGGTTCAATCCCGGCATAGGTCGAGATCATACCTTCGGATTTCCCCCTGTCAGTGATGCAGGTAAGAGGAGCCGACATGGAAAAAGCATCTTGTCGTTCAGATGGGACAATAAACCGAGGCCCCGTGTGCTACAGGCTGTGCACGTTAAAGATCCCTCGACAGTTGGAAATCGAAAAAGAGCAGGCTAACGCAACTGTCCTGGCAAATTTTCCCTCATGGCACCCTGCGTGGAGTTGCCCGTCTTCATTAGCCCACAAGGTGCAGAAAAGTAGGACGTAAAACTCCATTCATTTCATTTTCAAATTTTGTCATTGATATTTTAGAATGTGGGTACAAGTACAAAATTTCCCTCATTATACACTTCATGGCGTTGTTTGATTGTGATATATACTATTTACTATTTATCTACCCTCATCATTCTCGTTGACTCAGCTGTAAATGGAGACTGAAAGATCAAGTGGTTTGGCCAAGGACTAGCTGGTAGATGAGTGTTATCTTTCCTTTACTTTTCTCTTCGTAATTTTTTTTGTCATGCCTAAGTCACGTATAGGGGTGGCCATCCTAATTCAAATTGTTACAAGAAGGCAAATTCTATTCAGTGGACAATCACTGAAATTCCAAAAAAAGCGTAAACATATCGCAATAAGGAAAGATTGATAGATCAAATTTTTCGACAATGGATGGAAGGACTGATGGGAATGGTGAAATTTTCCAATACATCTGGTGATTCAGTTGAAGCAAACCATACAAAATCTGGTAATAGATATTGTGAAGAGGCAATTATATTGTCTTTCACCTTAATCCAATATGCAAAATTTGTATACATCTTATGACTTGTGAAGCTATCGTGGTAAAAAAAATTCCACATTGCAATACACACAAAATCTGATATTGCCCATAGAATAAAGTTTTATTTTGGAAATTTGAAAAAATGTCTCCTAGATATAAACCTGAGAAGAAAAGTTGTCTTGCACTGCACCAACTAAGATAGCATCTCAGTATATATGGTATTTAGACTGACACAAACCTTAGGAAAATGTCTCCAAGATGTAAACCTGAAAAGAAAAGTTGTCTTGCACTGCATCTACAAAGATAGAATCTCAGTATATATGGAATCTAGAGTGACACAAACCTCAGGAAAATGTCTCCAAGATGTAAACTTAAGAAAAAGAGTAGTCTGTAAAGATATGTGAAGTTACATGTACATTATAATTAGAAGAAAACTCAATTTAACTCTGTCAACCTTGTACATTGAAGCAGCTCATTACTGTCTGTTGAACAAGCAATACCCTTCACTCTTCTACCTAACAATATCTCATGTGCTATTCATTTCAACTACAGTTTGCATGTGATTTAACACTCTTGTCATTTAAATGAACATTGAAATTCTTATAATAGTAGACCCTATATACAGAAACTTCCAGGCTTTCTCAATACAAACAGGGCTGTAACTTGCGTCTTTTTACTCTGAGGCACAAATCCTGTTGTCTTTAAAGACAACTATGTCCTTCATCGCGTTTGCTGTAGAATTCAATTAGTAACATCCGTACCTTAAAATTCTACGCAATATATTTGGCAGATATATTTTTTTTGGAAACAAAATTATTTTTTTGGTTAAATCTCTCACGTTTACCTGGATGTACTTTTGGCCCTAAAGAAAGTGGATCTTTGTAGTGATTCTTTTTTGTTTTAGATTGAGTGAGCAAATGATCAAAGACTAGGTATTCGGGGTGAGAGCCGACACTATATACCGACTATCGGAAGCACTGGCACAGACATCAGAATGTTTCTTACCTTGAGGAGGATTTAAACCCATGGCACAAAATCGCAATGCAGACGATAATCCATCTCTAGGGTTTGATAAAGATTTTTCATCTGAAGCATATGTTGAAAGGATGAGCTTTTTGTTAATTTGTACAGATTTGCACAAAATAACTTTTAACATAATTTTTTTCAAACAATTGATAGTTTTTAGAGGCCGCCATTATTGGTAAATATGCAAGAATATGACATGTTATAGATAGAAATGTAAACCTTTACACGGTGTAGAAAGATAGTAACCATGATGCAATGATATCAGGTGATATTAATTTGGCTCAAAAGACAAACTAAGAGATAAATAACAACAAAAACTATTGTTTAATCATCAGTAATTTCAAATTCAACTTACAATTTTCTTTTAATACATGAAATAAGTGAATTCTTTATTTTACATGGGTCAGAATGAGTTCTAATACACCAAAGTGACATGCTCCTGTCTAACATTCAGCCCACATTATATTATGTTAGTAATTTTGTTAAAGCTATTTTTATCAGTAGATTGTTGAAAGCTTGTAAATGGTTTGATAGGAAGATGTAATTGTAATGACTATTTTCATGAAGTCATAATAACCAGGTTCCATTGTATCAAAATAGACTGCAGACAAACAGACGTCAATTATAGGACCACTGTTTCACTCAAGTTCAGATGAAGATTTGACTGGAATTACATACAACTATCACCTGCTAACATGGTGTTTCTATTTCCTTTAGGGACAGACATTAAATTTTTTTGATTAAGATTTCCAAATGAAAAACTGTCAAGAAATCTTATAGTATGTGATATAAATTCCTGCGTTCTTACATTATTTTGGTTGACAAACAAAAAACAGATTTAAAGGGATGTAAAGGGGTTTTCTAAACTTTTTGTATGTATCAGGGATACTGATAACATTGATTTGAATCATTCCAGTTTTCAAACAGACGTCAGTAAGTGTTTTATGATGTCACTAATTGCAAAATATGCTTTATCAAATGAGACACTTAAGATGAGTAACTTCAAACACAAAGTTATAGTGGAGTTGCAGGAACAATTGCAACAAGTTACCTTGAATAATTACAGGAACCACAGAATTATGGAATGACGCAAACAGGAAGAATTTACAATAGTGTAAAGGCTTTCAACTGCCGTTTTAAGTTGGGAGAATATGCACTGTGTTGACCTATGTCTATGCTCCAAGAGTCTGTTCAAAAGAAAATGCTTTGATTGAGAGAGAATGGTTCCTTAATACTTCTTTGTCACTCTAAGACTTCTAGATGTAGGCTTTCATTTAACTTATTTCTTGAGGAAAAAACAACATAATACACTTTATTGAAGACAAAGAATTTGTTATAACAATAGAATAACCTTGACCATATATCAAGAATGCTGGTCAAAATTGATATTTCACACAATAGAGAAGATGACAATGGCGGACATGTTTGTGTAATTGATTTCTTGTTTTAAGTTTTAATTGAAAGAATTGCTAGACAATTGTCTATTGAAGGGTAAGAGACATAAATTGTTTCAAGTCGATTAAACTCTAGCATCAGTTAGTGACAAGTTAAGCTTGAGTAAATTCTAGTCTTTAATTTTCTTTGAACTGCTCTATTGTTACCAACATACCTATTGTTCTAATGAAGTGCACATTCATAATTGATTCCTGGGGGATTTCAAAAAACTTTTCACTGGTTCCAAATGAAGTATCTTGTAGCATTAAAGTAAAATGAAACTCAAAGAATGCAAACTATTATTTCACATAATTTTTGTCATCAAGATTTGAATCAACTGAAAAAAAGCCATGTTTTCTGCAAATGATTAAGAAATTTCTATTATTCTGCTGGGTGTTTAATTTTTTAATATTCGCACATGACAGAAAACTTTTGGACAATTTTGATATTTACAGAAATAGAGGTACGTGTAGGCTACATGCCCCGCTGGGTATCAATTACCAAATTTTGATCAATTAATAATCAAAATATTTTACTTGAGAAATCTTCTAAATAAAATGATGACCAATGCTTTAATTCATGGGTTATTTTTGTATCATTAAATATTCATTGCTTTGATCGGTTTGAAGTTTATTATGAGTATGTTATGTGCTGAAGGGAAAACTGACTTTGACATGAAATCAATATTTGAAATTATAAATTCCTTGTGACGATAATCGATTATTATGATTATTTTACCTAGCCTGTACATAGAAAATCATTTTTCTTACAGTAAGAACAGATACTATGCTCATGCTATTATTAGATGTCTTACAATATAACCTGAGCTCTATAAACAGGATGAAAGGAGAAGCAGAATTAACCATGGATAACAACTAGGGCCAAGTCATCTCCTTTAGATAATCTGTACCCGGTTAGGACTAAGTTGATTGGTATAAGTATACCTGTGAAATACAATTACCTGAAAATGTGGTTTTCAGATTAACAAGGTACAGACTCATCTTAATCAAGAGTTTTCAACAGAATCTCATGAAAACATAATTGTTGTGTTTAACTGGCATAAATGCTCTACACGAAGCATTCCATTTGGATTCAAGAAAGACTACCTATACTCCAATAACTAACCATGTCTACAAAAGTCTTTGAAATTTCCACATTTTAGAAAATCAGCAAGTCTTGAAAAAGAACTCAATCTATGGTTAAGTGATGTTAAATGTTTTGTGGTTTAATGGACTGGCATATGTGGCCTCTGAAGTGAATAAGATGTCTGATACCTTTTTTTAACCTCCTCAACCATTGTGTTCACAAATTCTTTTCATCAGACAGGCATGAATCAAAAATGAAAATGTCATTGCAAAAGCACAATATTTCTGTTGTTTGTTTGTCTATGTAAAGTCTCTTGAGAATTCCTGTTAACAAATGAATTAGTTGTTAAATTTGAAATGGCCTGAGGCTTATGTTCCATTTAGTTAAAGTGAAGAATTGGGAGCCGAAGTCTAGTTATAGATCTATTTATAACCATGCACTAGCCTGTCATTAAGAAGCTATATAGGCAAACAGTGCTTTTTTCATACAAATTGAAATTGATGGGCAATGTTTTGTAATTTGGTTAATCTATTGACAATGCTCTGTAATGAGTCTATTCTAGTGACAATGCTCTGTAATGAGTCTAGTCTAGTGACAATGCTCTGTAAAGAGTCTAGTGACAATGTTCTGTAACTTGTCTGGTCTATTCTAGTGACAGTGCTCTGTAATGAGTCTAGTCCTGTGACAATGCTCTGTAAAGAGTCTAGTCTATTGACAATTCTCTGTAAGGAGTCTAGTCTAGTAACAATGTTCTGTAATTTGTCTAGTCTAGTGATAATGCTCTGTAAAGAGTCTAGTCTATTGACATTGCTCTGTAATGAGTCTAGTCTAGTCTAGTGACAATGCTCTGTAATGTGTCAGTCTAGTGGCAATGCTCTGTTATCTTCACTGAAGACAGTCCTCGGATGCGAACTTTAGTTGATGGACATAGGCATGTCACTGGATTCACCATTGTTACCATGAGCAAAAACACTCATATCTAAAAAAATTGACTGCAATAAACTATGTGTTTTTGCTGATTCCAGTGGCTTCTGTTGACTTTTAGATTCAATACTGTAATATTTCATAAATCAAGTGAATGGTCTTTGCCTAGTAACCTCCAGTTGTTGGTAGTCGATGTTCTACGATTTTGCCAGTCAGATGGTTTCTCTAAGCGTATTATTATAGAAGCCTGTTTCAACTCTGTATCAACAGTTTGAAATTGAATCAGAGAAAGGCAAAAACATTGTCTGTAGTGTACACTTGTTTCATTTGTATTAAATTTACAGTTCATCATTCAATTTAGAATTGAAAAACTAAATAAGTAATTAGATAAGTCATGAAATAGAGTGTTTGAATATTTGAGCCCCCATGGCTAAATGAGACCTTTGAAAAGAAATCCATCAATTACAAAGTCAACTTTCCAAAAATCAATATCATCTTTTATCTGCTAATTGCATAAAATCCCAATGTGTATTCAAAAACCATGTCATCTGCAAGATTTCCTAGCTACAAGCAATTTGTCACTTCAGAATGGTGTATTTTTAGAAAAGTAGCTCAATCTATGAAATAATGATGCATTATGAAATCTGAAATCATGTTGTTCTACAGCTATTTATTAGATAACTTTCCCTAGAACAGACAGAATCT
>NW_008708846.1:2678862-2690729 GCF_000327385.1 Lottia gigantea
CCTGCATGCATGGGATAACTGTATTACTGTATTAAAGAGCAATGACCAAAGTTTAAAGTTGTCCAACATATGCAGTTTATTAGAGAATTTTGTAAATGCAGTCAATCTTGGCCTGGTAAATATGGTCATTATATATCATGTTACGCTGCAGAGCACTAGAAGAACTTTAAGGGTGGGCCTTATGAACTACAGTTTGTTTTTATGTAATCAAATATTTTATAATTACTTTGATAATATTTAATGTTGATATTTTTTTTTATTTCATGATTACTTTTTTCAATATTTTATTATTATTTTTTAATATTTCATTATTATTTTCCATATATTTCATGATTACATGTACCAAAAAAAAAAAATATGAAGAAATACTTAGCTTTTTGTTGTTCTTATACTAAACTTTTCATTTCACATCATTTGGAAACTGATGGAAAACATAATAAGTTGAGGAAAAAGTTTTATGAAAAGAGGCAGCTGAATGTGCGTATTGCTTAAATTCATGACATTTCTTAAGTAATTTTCTAATATTTCATGAACTATACTCTATAATATTTCAACATTTTATACTAAGGTTTCATGTACATTACTTTATAAACATTGTTAGGGCTTTAAAAAAAATCCCATCCAGAACTAAAATCCATAACTCAATTGCCAAGAACTTTCTTTAATTACTTAATAAACTTGTTTAATTGATTTGAATTGATTAAAATTGAGCAATATATCTGCAATATATAAAAAAATATATTAATATTATATTACAAGAGAATTGGAAAATGACTGGTGATAAAATATTTATATTTCATCCTACCATATTGATATTACCTCATAGTCACAATCAAAATAACTAACACCAACTTCACAGGGTTGTAGGCTATATCATCAGCAAAAAGTGTTGAAAGAAATCAATGAAGTGACAAAAGTCTGGCTAAAAATATCAGGCATCGTCACCTAGATCTGAAAGTGATGATTTGTTCATATCTTCATGCCATTTTATGGATAGTCTCTGACACCCAGTCTATTTGGATATAGTCTGGGAGATTACAATGATTTTTCTGTTACAACGCCTTCAACTCCCATCAAGGGAGATATCAACAATTAAGCATGTTTGATCTACAAGTCTCTCACAATTTGTTTACAACCAAAACAAATTAAAACTTATATCAGTTTATATTTTATTATTTTATCCACGGATAAAATTAAAAGTTATTGTCATGATAACTGAATTGTGATTTTAAACCAATTTCAACAGCAACTGTAGCCTTGGTCAATTACAAAGATTTTAAGCAGCCAGTCCAGGCCATCGCTGTGCGGAGACAAAGAGGGACTGGATGATTGAGGCTACTTTATGGAAAGAGAATTCAATGAGATCCGGAAGACCATTATTTTGGAATGTCAATGAACTTACTCCTTTTGTGGAGACCGCATTTTGTCATTAATTTTCGTGTGATTTTGGATGTCTATTGGACTCATGTTCTATTTTGTGATCTTGTGAAGCTAGACATATGAATTACTCTTTGAATAGGCAAATACGTTGGTTTTCTTCCTGTGATGTCACATGACGATTCAAGTTCCTTCCAATATGTTTGGATGCAAAGATTATTTTTTACTTGATTGTTGGAAAGCACATTTTCTTGGTCTTATTCTGACTTCTTCAAAATATATTGATTAAAGATAGATGGAAGCAGACAAGTTTCAGAGTTCAACGATGCATTATTCATCTTAAACATTGAGTGGCAATCTAACTTTAATAATGTGACTGTATTAGATAGTCATGAATCATTGGCAACTGTTGACAGAACAACATCAAACTTGTGAAACTGACTGTTTAATTATTAATACAGCACAACACTCTCTTTTATTACTATTGTTTGGCAAATAACAAACTCATTTCCCTTGCAACATCCTTCCCCTTGTTGCTTCAATTGGAATTCTTGTATTTTCTTACATCCTTAGACCAGAAGTCACATATTTTTATTAACAAAAAAACAACAATTGTAACAAAGTTGAGTTTAATATCCTCCATTTGGCTATTCAGTATTATTTGGAATGAAAATGAAGTTTTTTTTATTTTGATTATATTCTTATTTCAAAAGGATGTATGACTTCCATTTTGTTTTTCTTCAAAAATTGAATACTTGTCAATTGAAAATAGTTTAAATCAACTTCTCTACTGTTTGTTACCTATTGATATTATCAAAAGCACACATTATTCTCTAAAGATTTCAACAAAAAAGTAAATGTATCATATGCAGTTGTGCTATCTTATGATTTAATTATAAGAAGGACCTGAACGTTTTTTCAGTTTATCATGTATAAACAGAAAAAAACCTTTGTACCTGCTTTTTTAGTTTATACAACGATAAACTGAAAAAATGTTCAGATCCTTCCTTATAATTAAATCAACTCGAATACGTGTTTAAATATTTATGTAATATAACAAAAACTTAAGGCACAAAATTGGCGCATAAATACCTAAAATTTTAACATAACGTTCATGAACTGATACTAACAATAGAGACGTCCTGGAGAACAGCCAATCAGCAATAAGTAGGTCACCTATATATAGTCTACTGTCTACTGCTTGAAAGTTGGAAGTTCAATTATTAAGACGCGTTCTAAATTAGTCCAGAAATCATGATATTGTTGGAATTTGGAGTGTGCACATTTGAGGGGATTAGAAAATACCTTTATCATTCAGTAACGTGTCGATTTCGGTTCGTTGACGTTTGAAGGAAAGACATTGACGCTGTGTAGTGACCATGTCAATCAAACTCAATGATAAAAATAGTCTGTTAAGGGGTGGAGCTTATAATTTCATTCCGTTTACCCAGATATAAACCGAATGCACGTGACAGCTGTTATCCAATCAAATCGCGTGAAACCATGTAAACGGAATCATGATTTAATTATTTGGTGATAATTCCAGACAAGAATGCCAAGAACATTCTGGAAATAACAACTGTCAAAATTTAGCTGAATTGGCAGAAAATTATGATTTTGAAAAGTGTTATGAAGAGCTGAAATTGAGCTCTCTCAGCACCTACACCAAAATCTGATCTCAGAGCAAGAAGATTGCAGGCATCTATCTAAATAAGCTCCATGAATTTACATAAAAGGTTAACAAGTTTCATATCCATTAATTTTTCTTATCTACATAAACCTACAATAAGCTATAAATAATGTCAAATGCATGTACAAACTTCATAGTAAACGCATATGGACTTGAAATTGATGTTTCTTCTAAGCTAAGTATTGTTTTTTTATGAAAAATCAATGCCTGAACAATGTTATTATGATATAGTTAATGTACTTTTTTAACTCAAGCACCAAACAACCTTATGACATATATGTACAACACTGGCTTTTTTTCATCAATACCAATCATCTGTGTTGATTCATGTCTGGCAGAATGAATATTATTTCTGTTGTCTGCAGATTCCTCACTCCTGTGGAGAATTTATAGGTTTCCCCTAAAATGGCTGGTGCTTTATTCAGCATTAAAACCTACTTTCCATATTGATTAAACATTTCATGAAATTAAATAAATCATGAACTTTATCATGCTAGGCTATATCAATCCTTTTAATTATGTTGTAATAATGTTATGTAATAGATCAATAGTATTATTACATTATGTTACGAAAACACCAACATAATATACTTAGTGTATCTAACTGACATTAATGTAGAAAAAGCAATGAATATATCTAGTTTGTTATGCTAATCTACATTATATGTGCCAATCTACATTTCATGCATCTATTAAGTGAGTGTTAAAGATGTTATGTAATAAAAAGAATGTGTCTATTTAGTAAGTATTAAAGATACTATATAATAAAAAGAGAGTGTCTATTTAGTGAGTATTAAAGATACTATATAATAAAACGAGAGTGTCTATTTAGTGAGTATTAAAGATACTATATAATAAAACGAGAGTGTCTATTTAGTGAGTATTAAAGATATTATATAATAAAAAGAGAGTGTCTATTTAGTGAGTATTAAAGATGTTATGTAATAAAAAGAGAGTGTCTATTTAGTGAGTATTAAAGATACTATATAATAAAAAGAGAGTGTCTATTTAGTGAGTATTAAAGATACTATATAATAAAAAGAGAGTGTCTATTTAGTGAGTATTAAAGATACTATATAATAAAACGAGAGTGTCTATTTAGTGAGTATTAAAGATACTATATAGTAAAAAGAGAGTGTCTATTTAGTGAGTATTAAAGATACTATATAATAAAACGAGAGTGTCTATTTAGTGAGTATTAAAGATACTATATAATAAAAAGAGAGTGTCTATTTAGTGAGTATTAAAGATACTATATAATAAAAAGAGAGTGTCTATTTAGTGAGTATTAAAGATGTTATGTAATAAAAAGAGAGTGTCTATTTAGTGAGTATTAAAGATGTTATGTAATAAAAAGAGAGTGTCTATTTAGTGAGTATTAAAGATGTTATGTAATAAAAAGAGAGTGTCTATTTAGTGAGTATTAAAGATGTTATGTAATAAAAAGTGTGTGTCTATTTAGTGAGTATTAAAGATAATATGTAATAAAAAGAGAGTGTCTATTTAGTGAGTATTAAAGATACTATATAATAAAAAGAGAGTGTCTATTTAGTGAGTATTAAAGATATTATATAATAAAAAGAGAGTGTCTATTTAGTGAGTATTAAAGATACTATATAATAAAAAGAGAGTGTCTATTTAGTGAGTATTAAAGATGTTATGTAATAAAAGGAGTGTGTCTGTTTAGTGAGTATTAAAGATACTATATAATAAAAAGAGAGTGTCTATTTAGTGAGTATTAAAGATACTATATAGTAAAAAGAGTGTGTCTATTTAGTGAGTATTAAAGATACTATATAATAAAAAGAGTATTTATTTTATTTTTATGTCATGGAATTGCAGGGCTTGAATTGACACGCAAAAAACATATTCCGGTCACGCATCAGTTAGTAGGTGTTTAAAACATACAAACGATCTCAACGAACTTTAAAGGATTTATCAATAATTCCAATTATTCTTGAAGATACTTGAAGCATTTATAAAAGTTTATAAAGAAATTATTACAGAAATGGAAGGTCTAATGGGCACAGCCATTTTGGATTCCGCTCTCGGGGGATCCGCCATCATGACATCATCAAAGCAATTGTGTGGCAAGGAGACCTTCAGATTT
Organism: Lottia gigantea; assembly: GCF_000327385.1. Classification (NCBI taxonomy): domain Eukaryota; kingdom Metazoa; phylum Mollusca; class Gastropoda; family Lottiidae; genus Lottia; species Lottia gigantea. The sequence goes on from NW_008708846.1 coordinate 2,684,040, forward strand.
TAGACATGAGGAGAATTTTCAGTTCGATATGTTGTTCAGTTTCTTGGAGGAAAGGGTGTTAATTTCAAATGAAATTTCTAAAACCTAATATTTGTATATACCCAAAAGACAATCCAAGACAAATATAATCTATCTACAATTCATGTAAATTTTTTAGGGTGTAGGTTTTTGTGTTTCATGTTATTGTATTTGTGCTAAGTTAATTCATGTTCGAATACAACTCTTCATTTATTTCCTCAAAATTCTTGGCATTCTGAACCCTGGAACGTATGTTGGGCAGGATCGGGTCTTGTGTCACTGGTATAAAGGGGGCAATACGGCCGACGTGTGAATAAGGTATATTACTGTTATTACATCATTTTTGTTATAAATATAATCATTTAATTATAATTATTACAAATCTGGTTTACGAAAAAAGACAATGAAGTTATGAAATTGTATAAATTACAAAAATTCCTAATGTAATAAAGTGTAATCTTAATGGTGTTACATCAAAGAACTATCAAAAATGTAAGTGACAGTGAGCTGTAAACACTATTACCGATTAGCTCAGCTAAAAAATTCCTGTTTCTGAGGCTAAGGTACGATTTGTCAAATGGATGGGGACAGTCTACCTTTAATGTATAACATCATGTTTGTGTGTGGTATGTTTATTGGATTATGACTAAATGACTGAACTATGTTCCATTAAGTACATAATAGTAATCAGTTAGTCCACTGTTAACATAATCTATTGATTTAACTAGTAACCTATAAATATTTTACTATTTTTATGGGTAAATTAACCAGCCGTTACCAAGAGATTGATCAAAATAAAGCATAGACTACTAGTATTCTTGCTTAAGTACAATGACTAAAGTTTTCTGTAACCACTAATTATTTAGAAAACAAAATTCAAATTTTTTCTCTAAAATTTAGGATTTGATTCTGTAGGAAGCATCTATATTTTGTACAAATGAATGCACTTCAGTTTCTCTCTGATTCTCATCATTAACAGTTTATTACTATTTCATTAGATTTTTCTTTCATGTTTTAACTTAAATTTCAAGATAAAAACAAGCACAGTTCTCCATTTGGCTGCAACATTATACATTTGAGATTTTCACCAATTTCCTTGGGAAGGGGTGGGAGGTCTCCTAGAAAAATGGTCTGTACCCCAAATTGTGCTTTGTACTTTTTTGTACTAATATATGTTTCAAAATATTTAACCTTACCATGGCAGGATTGAGTCAATGCCACCCACAGAGCCTTGTTTTAAATCTCAACTTTAGACATTAAGTCAATCTGTCCCCAATTTTACCCCCAATCTCAGGAGACTTGTTCCATCACTGATCAGAACTATAATTCTTGTCAACAACTGAACAGAATTAAATTCAATCCACTAAGAAATTATGTTTCATTATTGCCTCCCCTTGGAGAATAAATGAATTGATGGTTAAAAGTGTCAATGACTGAAACTGCAGGTGTTTCTCAATATTGATTTTAAACATATCCAAAACTATTACACTATTTGTACTGTGTTTCAAATTTTCAGGTTAAACTATATTCTCATAAAGTAATGCAAGGTTACCTATTTCTAAGTGTTTGGTTAAGACAAATAAAGATATTTATCTACTACTATCCAATCCTGCACAGAGATTTTTTCAAACCCTTGAAATTCTGACTCGTCAATAATGAGTAAAATTCCTATATTGAAGTATTTATAAAAGAATAAAGCTAAGATTCCATGTAAGCATCATGTGGATCCGTCATGCGTTAAAAATTGAAATGGTTGGTTTAAGAGGGTATGATTCCATATAAGTGGAAGCAGCATCCGTTAAATGGTCTCCGTCATGCGTCAACAAAAAAAATCGCCAAGTGTAGTGATTTTTGACACACCCGGACGCCTTTCCGCGTTGATATCTCCCAACTGTGACGTAGTTTGTGGGGATTCCCTGTCTTTTTTCCCGCCATATTTTGACAACGAAGATAGGGAAATGAACATACTCGACACAAACTTCTGAAAAACTCATAGAGTTAGTGAAAAAACACCCTCATCTTTACGATAATAGATCGCAATTACACCATGATGCGCATTTCATGTATAATAGCTGGAGCATCATTGCCAGGATCATCATAACCGAAGGAATAAGCATCCATCTGTCTGCACATATGGAATCATATTTGATCCATGACGGATCCCCAAGGGCCATTTATGTCCGCATGACACGTATATGGAATCTTAGCTTTATGCAATTTTCGTACATTTATAGTACTTCAGAGGAATATTTACATATATTTAAGACTCCAATCAACCCCCCAAAATGGTGCATCTGTCCCTTTAATGATAATGTGATGGCACATATAAGTATCATTTATACTATAAAATCGTAGCATTCATGTTATTAGAGTATGGTAATCAATGTGTAATTAGAGGACAGAAGACCTTAAACTAGATTTTAGATAATTATGGAACAAATAGAAATGTATCCATGTATACAATAATAATAAAATATTTTCACTGTTAAAATAGTGCTCAATACATCAATTGTAGAGCAATGAAAAAAATTAAAACAGAACCTGAAACATGTTGTTACTGAAAGTTTGTTCTGAGGTCTTCATATACATGTATTATGAAGTATAAAAATATCTACTTACACTGTAAAATGGTACACAAAACACTTCCATCCAGTAGGTCTTTCTAGAAAATTGTACATCTTATTCTGTAAAGTAGCTCGGACATTATTTTTTAATTTCTGCCTATACTGCGTCTCTAATAACCTGTCCATTTGAGAGATGACAGGTTTATATTCATCCCATCCTTTCGGCTCCGAATCGGAGGTGTTTTGTATACGTGGTGATCCCATTTCGTTCATTTCCATATCAGTCCTTGGAGAGTTCTTGAAAGTCGATGTCAATTGTTGATATAACAGGAAATTCAATTGGCTTTGTGATGACTCTATTGAGGGCCATTGAGAATATGTGAGCTTCAATAATTTTTTCCACACTTCAAACACATAAAAATGAAAGTTGACGCAACTGGTGCGAAATGAAGCGGATGAAAAACTTCTTAAGATACAGACAGTTAACGCTTGTCACCAAAAAATAATTACAGATAGTTTTGATAAGCATACTGATTGGAGTTAATCATTTGTTTTTCACCATTTAAACGTTGCTTGGAAACACATATATAATCAACCTACTCCACTTTGCTTGTATTTCTGATCATGGCGTCATATTCCATATCAATAAGGATAAAATATTTAACTGTGCAAATCAATAAATGCAATAATTCTGTAGTGCATCATTTTTCATACGTGAAGAGTCAATGTTCCATTTATTCCTGAAAAAATAAAAGATAGTCATGAATATTTACAATTAGTGATACACAAAATTAATTCTTGATTGCAACTACATCACATTATAATTGAAATACTCATAACTACATTACATGAAAAAATTTGATCTGAAATGAATGGAATTGTGCTTAAAATTCCAGTTAAATTCAATCTATTTTGGCTTAAAATGCTATAATGTAAATACATGATAATTTTCCAACATTTAGTTGTCATATTTAAAAAAAAACGTAACAAACAATGTCATGAAATAATGTTCATTGTAATGAGCAGCTGACATTTTTTTTTGTATGAACTGAACACACAAAGTTCGTCTTGGATGAACAACACAATTTTCAAAAAATTTAACAAAGGTACATGCATATTAAAAATTAAATTAATAGATCTTATCCTAAGTTAACTGTATTTCCACTGAAAGTGAGTAAAAACAGGGTTAGAGCTAATTTAAAGGTAACTTTTTGCCAAATCAATTTAGTTTCCACTGAATTTGACTTTTTATGAATGATAATTGCCTTGACTAATAATGTTAAAGAATGACATTCTGAAGGTTCAAAACTTTAGAACAAATGCAGCTTGCTTCACTCCAACCATGTGCATGCAGAAGCATTTTGGCATGAGCTGACAAATCCCGCAGTACAGAAATGAATATGGCTTTCATTTGATCTGAATTCCAATTACAGAATGAAAGAATGTTTTTTTTTCCATACATTTTAGTTATGCACTTAATCCAGTTAAATCTCTGGAAAGTAAGCATTTACTCTCTCATTGGAAACAATTTTCATATTTTTACCAGACACACATGATATACCTTAAGTTAAATATTGAGAAATATTCAATATCCATATAGAGATGTCATACAAAATGATTGCCACTACGTGTGTATTATGGTCTACACATTTTAATCTCTACTTAAATAGGACAGCCATTAAAATAAATTAAACATTAATATTTTTAATCAATAAAAATTATTGAAGTTAGATAGGAATAGTTGGTCATAATGTCTGTTGATCACGCCTGTCATAGCTGTAAAAATCATCATCAGACTAGAAAATTGCTAACAACTGACCTTTTCACAAAACAACACATCAAATTTTTTCTTAGTTCAACTTTTTCAAAGAAAAAAATCATAATCACATGCAAGATTCTCAAATCATTTAACAATCTCTATAAGCAATTGCGACAGTCTATAATAGAGCTAGAGCGTGAAATACAAGCAATAAATGAAGGCTTGATTTCAATAATATTTATATTATGTGTATCTGCAGTTTTACAGCACAACTGAACTTGTATGATACTTTTTAACATGACATGATTCACTGATGATGATACCTTATTCAAAGGATGTTGCTAGCTCAAGAGAGTTAGAATCCCAATTCATAATTCAAGGCAATTCATCTGTATAACAGATACGGATAATCTAGGAAAGATCAATGCCAAGAAATTCGGCCAAGGATCAACCATTATAGGATTAAGATTGGCAATGTGACATGACAAGATCTCAGAATAAAAATTCTCTATCTTTCAGCAATAAATGTCTATAGGTTAGATCTGCAACGATTCTTGAAGTTGCGATTCAATACACTATACGATACTCATCCAACGATACAATTTATTACGATAATTATCACGATTCATTTATTAGAGAAGGAAAGAGAAAAAATAGTAGAAATTTGTAACATTACTAACAATTTTGTCAATATTTAGCACTTGAGAACATTTAGAAGTAAGGAATTGTGAAAAAAAAACTAAATTTTTAAAGTCAGAAATGGAAATTTGCAAATTTTGAAGTGAAAGTCATACTTGAAAAATGAAAACATGACACAATTTCTTATACACACAATGATTCTGTATCATTTGTTATTAAAGGGGGCTAAGAATTAATCATGCCAATACATCAAGATTATCTTAATCGAATATAATGCCTCGATAAGATGGAAAGAATCGCAGTTCATCTATTCATCGGTAAAGATAAACAAACTAAATTCCACAAAATCCATAAAAACAAACCAAAAGGTCTTATTACCATGGAAAAGTCACCATATATATGTAAAGTAAAAGGTCAATATACTACCATCTATTATGAAAGCTAAATCCCTCTTGTTACACAATTTGATCAATCAACTATGGGATACCATCTGTTATCTGTTTAAAGTACAAACCAGTCCCTTGGCAATCATCTTCTGTTAGAAATACAGAATTAAAGATAGCAATGTTTTGCTTTAACTTAATGCTGCAAAAGATACAGAAATAACCTCAAGAATTAACAAGTTCTACCCTTACCAATACAACATTTTCCCACAAAAGCAATCTTTACTTTAGTCAGTAGTGTTATCGGGTGTGGCAAATGAATGATCACACAGTGGGTGACGTTTCAAAACTTTATTACAACAAAACTAAAACAAACCTCTGAAAGTACAGTAAGTATGGTTATATAACAATCAGAGAAATGAACTGTAATTCTAATGCCACTGATAAATATAAATAATAAAATATTAAATATACAAAATACATACCCAGAAGTTGGGGGTTTAAACTATCTATAACTAACTATCAAACTGGCAAATATTAAGGTGAAATACCTCAATAAACCAAGAAATAACAATACTCTTATTTAGGACTATATTTATACCATATTAATGTACAATTACTAAAATTCTAAATATTTACAACAATTACCACAACTGAACTTAAAACTGAACTGGAACTATATACAAAATACTTTAAGAATTCAAAATGGCTGCCATACACTTTGCTTATATGACTACTAATAAACTTTCAAAACCTTACAGACCTCAATATACAGACTATTATATTATAAAACATACCTTTAAAATCCAGAACTGATTTATATAATCCTCACACACAATCCATGAAATATAAATATAATAAACAGTGAAATTTGTAAAATACAAATTTCCCGCCAAAAACTGATACAGGGAAAACAGTCCTTTCTACATGAAAACTAAAGGCTAAATGACAAAAAAAGATAGAAAAGTAAGAATATTCAGAGTGATAAGATCACATTGGTGAGTTGAACAGTTGAAGCTCATCAATGGATAAAGTATAGAAGATAGAAAAGAGTGAACAGGTTTGAGTCGATTGTTAGTATTTGTGACTATGTGTTCAGTGTGTAAACATAAAAACCTGTACACTATATTACAGTAAATCTAATTGTACCAATTATGTCCATAGGAATTCTGATAAAGATGGATAATTATATATGATTTTCCTGTTATCAATGAAGGTTACATCCTCTATTCATAAAATGATTATCATAACTCTCTGTTAGCAAACAAACCCCATAACCTACCATCTCTGTTATCAAACAAACCCCAAAAACCTACCATCTCTGTTA
>NW_008708846.1:2690779-2785305 GCF_000327385.1 Lottia gigantea
AGAAATTACCATTTAATTTTGTTATCCCCTTTAACACAAACAGAGGTAGAATCATAACCTACATGTATATGTACTAACAGACAACACCTTTTAGCTTTGTTATCCTTCAAAACAAAAGAGCTGTAGGAAAAACTGTTTCTGTGTTTATTTAACATCATTCCAAAACACACCTTACATCCGGTATGGATGTTGTCAACATTGAAAGAGTAATCTTCAGAATTGCAGGCGTCTCAATATTACTGCCAGTGAATTAACAGGTAATCTAATTAAAATTGGAACCAATCCTCAAGAAGTGATAAGAGTTCAGTAAATTAATTTTACCTTGAAATAGTTCTAAGACACTGTAAGTCCTAACAATTCCTTTCTTTTATCTATGAGCTTTATTGATTAAGTCACTAAACTGAAGAAATTGTAACCTCATTGTCCTAAAGAGTAGAAGTGACTGTAGTTAATACACTGATGTTTAAGATGATAGCAGACGGAACCCTTTTTTTTTTCTTCCTATTCCTTTCACTGGCCAGATGTTAACACATAGTTTATTCTACCTGATACCATCATGTTAACAAGTTCACTAGTTTCTTTTGTAAACACGATGCCTCCATTAAGACATTAATACAATCAACTTTACCAGGAAATCTCAGGAAGTAACAGGTAGAACAATTGTTTGAAAATAACAAGACCACATGTTTGGCCATTTTTTCAAATTAATTCTGAAAGAATATCCTTTTTGTACTTCGGGATTGAGAGACGACATTGGGTAATAATGTTTCAAATGCCTATAAGTTTAATATTAATAACACCCAATCACTTTAAGACTATTTCATACTCTGCAGCTTGTAATGAAAATGTTAAAAAAATTTTAGCAAGGTATATGAGACATAACTTTGAGTCAAACTTATTGTAACAGTGTATGAAAGATTATTCATATGGATATATAGCACAAAAGGATTGGATTAATATTGCATATTTCTAGTAGTCCAGTTTTTTGTCCTACTTTTCATCACCATTCAGGCTAATGAAGACAGGCAACGCTGTGTAAGATGCTATGAGGGACAGGAAAGTGGCATTAGCCTGCACTTTTTCGATTTCCAACTGTCTAGGAATCTTGTACCACACTGGGCCTCAGTTTACTGTCCTTTCGGTACAACTAGACGCTTTTTCCATGTCAGCCCCTCTTACCTGCATCACTGACAGGTTAATAAATAATATGCAACAATCTTTTTAATGTTACACAAGACATGAGTTTGAACCCAAATCTGTGTGCATTTAACAGTAGCCTGATGTAGTACCATTATAACAGGAATAAAACAACATGTCATTTGGTGATGTAATATTAATCTTATGAGGTTGAGAGGTTGTTGTAACATATAAAAATTTAATGTCATTGTTCTCGAAAGAATTTTAATCATATTCTTTTCAGAAACTATTCTGATATCTTATTGATAGCTTATTAATATTCAAACTGTATCTGGTTTCAGTCATAAAGGCACATTCGGAAGCATTCAGCATAAACTTTGAAACTTTATTGAGCTCTGAAATTTTCATCCTCATTTCACAAATATAGAGAAAGACAAATCAGATGAACTAGTTATTTTCTAATCAAAATGTAATCAAAATTCAATACCTATTGATATGGTAATAGTGAAGAAATTGAAATACATGTCTGTTTTCAAGACTGTATGGCTTAATTCAAATGTTAAAAATAGAAGATCATTTAAGTGTTCTAATCACCTGATAACATTATTTGAGGGACCAGTGCTTCATTAAAATAATCAACGTCAAATTTGAGTAATATTACAACTTTTTTCTATAAGCTGGTAGATCACTTTCAGAAGATAGATGGATCCAATATATTGACATTGATGTTGTACTGGTAAAATCTGGTTTTAAAGTTCAAGTTTTTCAGAGCTCCTAACTTAGTATCAGACCAAGTTGGTTTTATGTAATTTACAGCTAGATCATGAACTAGTGTCAAAGTTGGTATATCTTTTTCAATAACTCGTAATCTAGTGTCAAGCCAAGTTGGTATATCTTTTTCAATAACTGGTAACCTAGTGTCAAGCCAAGTTGGTATATATGTTTTACAGCTCATGACCTATTGTCAAGCGAAGGTGGTATTTCTATCTTTCAGTGTCAAGCCAATTTTGTATATCTTTTTCAATAGCTCATGACCTAGTGTCAAGCCAAGTTGTTATATCTTTCTCAATAGCTCATAATCTAGTGTCAAGCCAAGTTGGTATGTCTATTTCAATAGCTCATGACCTAGTGACAAACCTTGTTGGTATATCTTTTTCAATAGCTAATGAACTAGTGTCAAGCCAAATTGGTATATCTTTTCCAATAGCTCATGATCTAGTGTCAAGCCAAGTTGGTATATCTTTTTCAATAGCTCATGATCTAGTGACAAGTCAAGTGTGTATCTATTTCAATAGCTCATGACATAGTGTCAAGCCAAGTTGTTATATCTTTTTCAATAGCTCATGACCTAGTGTTAAGCCAAGTTGGTATATCTATTTCAATAGCTCATGACATAGTGTCAAGCCAAGTTGTTATATCTATTTCAATAGCTCATGACCTAGTGTCAAGCCAAGTTGGTATATCTTTCTCAATAGCTCATGAACTAGTGTCAAGCCAAGTTGGTATATCTTTTTCAATAGCTCATGAACTAGCGCCAAGCTAAGTTGGTATATCTATTTCAATAGCTCATGACCTACTGTCAAGCCAAGTTGTTATATCTTTTTCAATAGCTCATGACCTAGTGTTAAGCCAAGTTTGTATATCTTTTTCAATAGCTCATGAACTAGTGTCAAGCCAAGTTGGTATATCTTTCTCAATAGCTCGTAATCTAGTGTCAAGCCAAGTTGGTATATCTATTTCAATAGCTCATGACCTACTGTCAAGCCAAGTTGTTATATCTTTTTCAATAGCTCATGACCTACTGTCAAGCCAAGTTGGTATATCTTTACATGTATATATTTAATGGCTATAAAAGATTTGATGTCCATCTTTTAGTTTCTTTACTCAAGAAAATAATTATCTGTGTTAGAATAAGAAATTAGACAGCTCTTAAAGAAAGATAGATTTCATTTTGTTTAGAGATTCTGATGATTATAGTCATTTAATTTGATTTACCGACTGTGATAAAACTTGGTCAATAATCATTAATACCACTTAAACATCTTTTTCTTTTCATTTATCATGGATTTCACAGTTTAATCCTGGGATTTTCATTTTACTATATTTACCAGTCCTGTAAGAGTAGATATTTCAAAAGTGATGCTCCAATACTGCGAAGGAGAATAGACATATTTTTATGGTTTTGAACCAATACAGATTTAGATGCTTCCTTTTTCTGTGGGTTATTTCAGTTACCATCCATGATCTAAGGAAATTCCTTAATCATGTTATCAATTACTTGAATAGAATATCTTACCAGTAGTTTATGGTACCTGGTGACTCTCTGCTACTAGGTTTGTCAGCTCAGACACCCTTTCAGAGAGTCCACATGGCTGATATGGTTTGTATGGTATTTTTTGTTTCTCATAAACTACCAGAAATTGAATACTTTTGAGAAAATAATATGTGCAATTGTGTAAGCTTTCAAATGAAATATTTTTCTATCTTCATGTGCGAATTTTCTGAAGATTCAAAGAAACTTGTTTCCACCAAGGAAGAAAAATATGCAGTGCTAGCTAACTATATTAAATGACAAAAAAAAGGTTTAGTAATTGAGAATCCAAAAAATTCAATCAAAAGTTGTCACTCTCTCAACAAAAATGTGAGGTGCGTTTAATTACTACAAAACATTTCACAGACAGTTCAATAATTAATACACAGCAACACAGCTTAAATAAATGAAATATTAAATTCACATGTAATTTATTTTGAACAAATGTAATTTCTAAGAGTGTAGACTGATCATGACTTTTGGCATTTATGTGTGAAAATTAATTGCCATAGAAACTTCCTGCATACAATATAATTCTCTTCAATATTGATTTTATTTAGAAAATATTAAAGCAACCACCAGCCAAATTACTTGCTACTTTGTGCCTCAAAAATTATTATTCAGTAAACAGCGGACAAATCAGTTAATTCATTTTGTGCTCTAGAAAAAAGATTGTCCTTTTCGACAAAGACAATCGAAATTTTTATGTCGAATACAGTAAGAAATTACATATATGGAAACAAAGTTTCCTGGTCTATGGTTCTGTTCCTATTCCTGGATGTATGAAGACACTCAATACCATACTGTATGCAATGAAGGGAATTTTGACAGGATAACATTATTTTACTTTTGCTCAGTTGCCAACTGCTAATGTTAAATGTGCATAGCCCCCCTGTGATCAACATGTGAACTTAAAGACTGTCCAAAAGGCTTTTAATGTCCACAAAAATTTCAACAAATATTATACAAATACAGTAGACACAGTACTACCAGTACACATGGCAAAGCGTCCACGAAATTTTTTTTTTTGAAAGTCTTAAAGTATGGCTGTCTGGGATATGGGATACAGTGCATTTAACTAGTTTTAAATAAGATTGCTTCAAAGAAATCCTAATTAAAATTTTTTCAGATCACCAATTACTTTTTTTTAACATTTTCAAGTTTTTAATTAGGAAGAGTGACATCTTAATGAAAATCCACAGAGTTCTGTCAAAAGAAAATAAGTTTGGTTTCTTCGGTTCCATAGACAAATGTATGTATATTACTTTCAAATTGTCTATACTGCTCTGATATAGTTGAAAAACAACTTTCAGTCTAAGCAATTTTCTTTCTCTTGTAAAAATAGCAAATCAGACCATTCACTCGCATCTCTCAATTTTTCTTATATTATTGGAAATTTCTGTAAATCTTTAATAAATATTACTGAAAATAATTTTGTTTTTGTCCCAAAGACCATAATATTAAATTTTTAATATGAAAAAGGTATATGAAATATTTGTTCACATATCTTGAGATGTGAATGCTAATAGAGCACTGTTTCAGTTGATTTGTTGAAAGTGGAGTAAGCTCTTACCATTGAAGAGAATGAAAGAAACAACTATATTTTACAAAGATAACAACATAGGTTCACAGTTAAAGATCCTTTCTGCCAGTTGTTCCTTGACCAAACCTCTTGACATTGCTCTTTCCCGGATTATACATACCCATTTACAGCTGGGACGACTGGAATTATGAGTGAAGATGACTTTTTCAAGGTCATCAGACTTTCACAGAGATGGGAACCCATAGCCACCATTTGCTCAACATACCACTCTAACCAAGTGTGCTATTCAAACCTCACAATAAGCAATCATCATCAATAATCATACAAATAAGACACGCTAGTATGATTTTCATTTCTGAGTGTACTAAACTTGAGCATACCATATGTATAGAAACATGAAAATGTAATTATAGAGTAATTATAACTGCCAACAAATTACTTTATAATTGAATATAAATTATATTTATACCAATTAAACAATATTTATATATATATACACATATTGATAGTTTGTTAATCAGTAGATTTATAAGCTACAAACCAGGATTGTTGATTTGGAAGTATTTGCCAGGTATAAATGAATATAAATTATATTTATACCAATTTACCAATATTTATGTAAATATACACATATTGATAGTTTGTTAATCAGTAGATTTATAAGCTACAAACCAGGGTTGTTGATTTGGAAGTATTTGCCAGTAATAAATGAATATAAATTATATTTATACCAATTTACCAATAGTTATATACATATACACATATTGATAGTTTGTTAATCAGTAGATTTATAAACTAGGATTGTTGATTTGGAAGTATTTGCCAGTGATGTCTGATTGAAGCTATATTTTGAATGAATCCGGATACAATCAAGTAAAAGTTTAAATAATTCTGACTGAAACACCATCTAGGACATCATCTTTAACCTCAAGTGTGAAACACAAAAATGCTCGTTCTTAGGTTATTTTTATACGCCCACATCTCTCTATGTGGACATATATTGTCGGCACCCCTGTCGGTCGGTCGGTCCGTCAACATTTGCTTGTAAACGCTCTAAAAACTAGATCAAGTCCGAATTTCGTTTTTACCAACCGCATGCCTTGGTGGGTGTATATTGCGTGGTCCACTATCTTTTTACACCAAATCTCTATCCTCTAGTAGTATATTTACATTAACCAAGATTTCTAACATTTATAACCAATTGATGTTTTCTTTATTCTTGGTTCCTATTGGGTTTGGCATTTATTTTTTCACAGGCAGTCAGATATTCTAACTGTGTTTAGATTAATGTTCAATAAAAGAATTATAGCTTTCTCACTTGTTTTCTTAAAGTTGGGTTGTCCACAATACTTTAAAAATATAAAATATAACTAAATTCAATGACTTTATAAACAATACAGCTTCTTACCAAAACTCATTGGCAACATTAATTTGACCAGAATGTTAGTTTTAAATCAGTACTGATAGTCTTAATAAAATGATTTGCGATAATAGAGAGATATACATGAGTACATATTTTACTTTGAAATGTGTTCCTACAAGTACAAAAGGCAGTTTTCAGTCAAAATTTGTGTTGAGTATATCTCATTTATAACTCAAATCAACTGCAAACATCTGGTAAAAGGAGTTGATGGTACTGTTATACCACCCACTCTGTCAAAAGTATATCAACTCTTTGGTAATTAGTATTCAGAAATACTATGTTTTCATCAGCAATGGTTAAAGACTGATATCTTGTTATAGTGATAAAGTTTTTCATGTATTTAAGTCCTGCTGTTTTCACTGAAACATTTTCTGTGCCAATGTTTTAATCCTTTATTATATGGGTTTCAGCAATGGCATTCTTCAAACTATTTAATTATTGGTAGAAACATACTAAGGAAAAATGATGGCAAATATGGCCAAAGCAATATCCTTTTATTTGTAAAAAGAACAACTGATTAAGAAAAGACTAGCCACCTTAGAAGTGATGTTCAGTCTAACTCTTCAACAAGGAAGATAACTCTAAGATCACTCTGGAACTTTGGTGATGAATAAATATTTTTTTTTTCTTAATACAAAACAGTGGCGAGGGAAGAGGGGGGTACGTTGTATGTGCGTATGTACCAGAATGCACCACTAAATTCAATTTTTCTTGAAAAATTCCTCTCAAACGTTCCACAAGAGACTTGCCACTATGACTTCTCCACCGAGTTGCTGCAATTTGAATTTTAACAGTTGTACCCCATTGAGTCAGTTTGTCACCTAATTGTACCATCAGTCTCCAGAGGCCACCAGAGGCGCCACTGGTACAAAAGAAATTGATTTAATTTTTGTTCAATATTGAATATTTTCTAAAACAGAATGATTATCATCGAACATGACACAAAGGAACCATCAATAAAGGATTCATGCTAATTGCTTGTCTTGTAGGTCCGATCATAACATTATTTACATTAGCAACAATGCTGATAAAATGATGTTAAAAGTTGTGACAATAATAACCTAAAGATGTGGGAATTGAAGACCAATCAGTAGTCTTGGAGGATTAATATGAATTTAAAATCTCTGCTCTCTATATAATGTTTACAGTTCAGGAAGAGTACATCAGTATTGATAGCTGAATATTTGTATGAATGATTGCTAGAAATATTATAACAGTTTTAGGTTTCATCAACCCCAATGCCAGGAATGAACTGAAACTGGGGCTCAGATTTTGTGCAAGATCATCAAGCTGAAAATTTAAAAATAAGGAGTACTCATTTCTAACTTCATATTTTTGATTTTGTGCGAAAAAAAAAACTTTATGATATACATAATACAATGACTTTTCTGACGTTCTTCTGACACAAGTTTTTCAATTAGTGTGAACTGTAATTTAAAAAGAATTATTGAGCGTCTAAGATCTATATTAACTTTAATCATAAATTGAGTATTGACATTTAAAATAAAAAACAGTCAAGAACTCAGATTTTAATTAAAATAAAACAGAGAAATCGTTAATAATTGAATTTTGAAATCTTCCAAGGTATTTTCTTTGTAAATCAATGTTTTACGCAGATTTCACCTCTGTTGCATGGATGTCATTGACGTAAAATGCTTTGTTTCGGTACCTGAAAATCAACTGAAATGCCACCACTGGCTCTATAATTTTGCTTGACGGTGAAACACATTCTGTTGAGTGCATGCATCACAAACCTGTGCATCACCACTTTAAGGTGTTCGTCTGTGATAATGTTTTTATGTATGTTTTAAAGGGATACTATGCCTTAGAATAAACATAAATTTTAAAATTTTAAACTTGGCCAATAAGTGCATATATTCATAAGTAGATATACCTGGTGTCATAAATAACATGACAGGATCTTTATATAATCCAATAAATCCAAAAAACTTAATAAAAAATACAATTTACTATTGAACAACGCTTAATATTATGATTAAGCCTTTTTCTATAATTACTTAGTTTTATGAATTTTCCAATTTTCCAGATTTTACATGGATTCTGTTGTAACTTTATGACACCAGATCACTGATGAATATATACTCATATTGACCATTCTTGAGAATTAAATTTTTAAGTTCATTCTAAGACGTAGTATCACTTTAATCAGTGTTTGGTCTATTGTTTTGATTTTTGTGAAGATGCTATATATCCGATTAGGTGCTGATGCTCCTCCATTTCATTTCATTTGCTCAGTTTTGTGTAAAAGTGAAGCTAAATTCCTCTATTTCTAAGTATATTTCGTAAACATATGGGGACAATAATGTTACAATTTTAGTGAAATTATTAAGTACTGTACTAAATTCAGGGTTTTAAATAGGACCTTTTTTCTATGAAGCAAAAATCCTGTTGTTTTTTAGGTCAGTTTAATCTTTCATCGTTATCTGTAGACTTACAAAGGAAAGGACCATCAAATAAGTGATATATTTAGCACATATATCTTTTTTTAACAAAATTTAAAATTTTGTATTTTTTGGCATTTTCACTACATTAAGGCGAATAAGCCAAAAAATAAAATAAAATATATTTTTGTTCCAAAAAAAATATAATAAGCCAAAAAATACAAAATTTAAAATTTTGTTAAAAAAAGATATATGTGCTAAATATATCACTTATTTCACTGTGAAATTGGCCCTGAAATTTCTCAACAAACACAGAAAAAAAAATGATAGCAATCAATCCTACTCTACTTTATGATGATTGAGAATTTACATGATTTGGTTCTAGCAATCAATGCACTTAAGTGTAGAATATAGTGTTACATATCTATATAGTAGTCATAATAGTCACAACCCTGACATATCCTAATACAACAATGTACATTTATAGTACTATGTGTTTACTTATTATTACTCTTCTTACTACTAGACCAGGAAATGATAATGTACTCAACAATCAAGCCTACATCACATCACAAAATAGAATAAAATAAAATGAAAGCAGGTTACATGATGCACTTTGTTAAGGCTTACTGTATTTTCTATGGTAATTGAAATTTACTTGTTATGTTCATATGATCTGGAATCTTAAAGCCTTAGAATGGCTTTGTGTTACTGAAATATTAACATGGGCACATATTTCAGAAGGCTATTTTCAACCAAAACTGGAAGGAAAGTGTGCTTACATGGTATTAAAATAAAAATACCAAAACAGAACCTGGCTTCCACCCAGATTTTCATGCTATGTGATCCTCAGTCAATTGACCCATTTTCAGCATTCGTTCCCTAGTGAAGTTGGACACATAGAACTTAATCTCATATCTATATATCAAGACAAGAATGAAACGTTTGTTTAACAGTTGTGTGCTTAGGAGAATATTAAAATATTCAAAATTAGTATTTTTTCAACAGCACAAAGTTGTGCTTAAGATTATTAGTAGTGTTATGAAATTTGATTTATGAAAAGAATTACATAGAAGCTAGCCTTTTATAACAAAACAAATTACATATCATGATCAGCAATAGCCAAGTCAATATCTGATCTGCAGCACTAACAAATGTAATCTGATTATTATAAAAACAGATCATCAAATCAATTTGTGTTTGTGAACTCTACAAGTTGGGAATTAAAATGTAACACCCATGCGTGTTCTTTCGGTGAAAAGTATTAGGCAAGTAATGAAACTAAAATCAATCACATTACCTTTAAGAGATGGCAATTTATAACAACTGATATATTTTTTAACTCCAGTACAAAATGGAAATCAATTAATTTTTTGACTAGTTCGATCTGTTACAGAAATAAAGTTGCTAACTGCTCCCATGTTTTTCATTAATAATTAATTTATAGGTCATGACCTTTACTGGACTATGACATCACTTATAGAAATGGGTTAATAATAAATATGATAAGAATGTATTGTAAATTATAATTAGGCTCTTTGAAGTGGATATTATAACAAGAATTAATCTAGATAATTGGTAGTATATATAAATAACTAGGAATTATGAACATGATATGATTCTGAAGATTGATGTTTTGTTTTATCAAGGGAAGAAGAGTCTTCGATATCTTGTCTTTGATTCAACAGAACACAACTCATTCAATACCAGACCAGATATATGTTTTTGCTAGATGAGCACAGTGACGTGTTTAGGTGGTAATGTTTAAGCTATGGTCTCTTTTTCTTGGGCCTTAAAAATGAAAAATTTATTCTTTCACTTCCAAAATCATGCTAGATGCATTCAACATTAGTAAATTTTCCAGGAGGCCCTTGACCCTCTTAAGACTCCACCGTGACCAGTGCCCTTTAATATTAACACCCTCTACCCATCAATAAACATCAGGAAACATACAGGCCACGTAGTCTCAAAACGATCTTAGCGCCAGGATGTCCTAGAATAAATGTAAGAAGATAAGAATCTAGGACATCCTAGCGCTAAGATCCTTTCGAGAATATGTGGCCTGGTGTTTACAGTAATATCTCATGACTTGTCACTTGAAAACAAGTGGTGTGTGAATAATCACTGTGTATTGGTGCTGGTCGAAAAATTTTTGTGCATGATGCATGTTCACATGAGTTTTATATTAAGTCTTTATCATTTCAGTTTCCCTTGGATGGCAATTTAACAAAAAATTCCATCTCAACAAAAAAAAAATTTTTTTTTAAAATATAATAATTTTGTGGGAAAACAAGATTCCATGAAATTGCATCACGGTCTTGTATGGTTCTTAGGGACTAATCAATAACCTTTGGTGCCAAAATGATTCCACAATATCCTGGAACTAGCTTATTGATTCCAGGAAGGCAGAGGGTATTCTAACACTCATTAAACAGGATATAGAAGTTCCCAAGGCCATTAAACATTTAACCTATTTGGCTGCCTAAGGATATCTTAATTGACTGGCCAATTATATCAAGTGATGGTGGCACGTCATCTGTACAATATTCTACAATAAACCAATAATAGTAAGATCTGAACAGCTGATGCTTTACCCAATGAAGTGTCATATTTTTCCAATTTTATTTACAGGAATCAGAATTTCAGATTGTAATTAGTAATGATTGTTTTAGACTGACTGTATGAAGATTGCCGACATTCAGATTCAGGCATGCATTGTTCTGGTGGCTTCAATGCTTACTCTTCTCAAAACACCTGATGGCCATACTTCTCTTAGGAGTTCACTATTATTCAACTTTTACTCCCAATTTTGCCATTTATCCCCTTTCAATATTTTGTAACAAGAAAGCTTTGATCTGTTTTATTATCATCATTAGTGCCAATAAGTAAATTCATTATCCATTTAAGTCCATGTATAACCTTATTCATGACAATCATACATGATTTTCTTCTTTGATTTTGATTCATTTAATATTAACATGAAAATATTTTTGAAAGACAACTTTAACCCTGTGCCAGTGCCTTCTGTTGAATAGTGAATTGTTTTGCTTGTACAGATTTTTATCATAACTTTGAAATTTTAACACAGGGTAATTTTTTAGTTGAAATGTCTGGGAAAAAATAAATTTATTTTTATTTATTTCAAATGTTTGCTTTCAACATATTAAATTACTGGTAATACAATTACATGGATATGAATGCTGTATATGAAAGCTGATATCCAGATATAAAAGTAAGAAGACAGTCAGGTCTCTAAAAGGGGTTAATGTTTTCAAATGGCAACCTGTCAATTATTTCAAGGCATAATGCCCAAAACATAAAAATGACAACTAAATCTATTTGTGGCAAGAGATACAAGCTATAAAAATTTGGAGACCTACTTATCTAACTTAAAGTGATTATAAAGAGGTTTTCAAATTTTTGATGTGTATTGTTGACACTGACATCAATTTGCACCATTCCAATTTTCAATCAGACATCCTGCAATCCCACTAAAACTAAGTGTTTGATGACGTCACTTAGTACAACATTTGTTTTATCACATAAGACCCTTCGTGATTAGTGATGTCATACAGATACAAAATATAGAAAACCTCTTTACAATCCCTTTAAATTCATACATTTAATAGTAAACTTGGCATGATGAAATAATTTTCAATGGGAAAATATTGCCTAAAAGTTGGTGTACATGTATAATCAAACAAATGACAAATCATCTCATATTTCTTCATACAATAGGTCATGATTATTTAAATGATGAATCCATTAAAATGATTAATCAGTTTAATAAATGTTGATCCAATAAATCTGATAATAAATAATTCCCTCAAATTTGATATTAAATGATGAATTCATCACTCAATTGAAGAATGAATGAATTCAATAAATGATCAATCCATTTAAGAATGAATGAATTCCATCAATGATCAATCCATTAAAGAAAGAATGAATTCCATCAATGATCAATCCATTAAAGAATGAATGAATTCAATACATGATCAATCCATTAAAGAATGAATGAATTCCATCAATGATCAATCCATTCAATTCAATAAATGATCAATCCATTAAAAGTGAATTGGTTCAATCTATATGTGAAAAACCCATTAAAATTTCACTAAATGATTTATCAATAAAATTTAAATTGATTAACAATTGATGAATCCCATGAAATCAATGCAGAAATAATTTACTAAATGACGATAGCATGCACATTAAGTGCTTTGAATTCGATGAATAAAACTAATAAATGATGCATCCATACCAATTTTGTTTCTATTAATATTGATTATATCGAAATTAAATGCACAGTTTGTTCGCAATGTAAAATTGGATATTAATGAGGCAGGCTTGTGTGTGTGTGTATATTCAATGAAAAAGCACAATACAATTGTTACACTAGTCTGACGACTAGAAAGACGTGAATGAAGAAATAATTAATAATTCACCACTTGTACGTGTTGATTCCATAGAAAATGTTTTATCCCAATCAATATTTGAAATTATTACATTGAATTTACAGACACGGGAGTGGCATGCTCTTAATATATTCTACCAGTATATTTATATTGGGTTAGAGTAAATATTATTGCATTAAGATTTTTTGTCCTAATGAAGAGCTCGATGAAATGATCAGTTTATGAAGAACAAAAAAACTCTTAATTTCAGAAAAATTACACAAAGTATTCAGAATTAATTTTATACCCTATGTTTTATAAAAAAAAAGACACATTTTTTACAAGGGTATCTTTTGGTTCATGGCTTTTAAGCTTGTCTTTGGTCAAGCGTCTAGATAGTAATCTGTAAGGGTTAATATCTACACCAAATTAAAGCTAGGTTGACAGAAATAATGCGGAAAGATGACTTTATCAAAGTTTTCACCAACTGACAGAATAGAATCCCCCAACCACTATTTTTATTCCATTTACGTAAAAATGTATTTCTCTAGAGTTTAAACCACTGCAGTCATTTCGCAAAGTTTAGCAAATATCAAGAAAAAGATATCACTTTCACTGGCATTTTGTTCTGTTGAAACTAAATCTGTTTTTTTTTTCTGTACCTGTTTCTTTGAGCTGTGAATAACAATTCACATTTAATCAGAGAAAATATTTTTAGTCTAAGAAAAAATGATTAAGATAAGAATAAGCAGTGTGAATTAGATAAATAATATATATGTTAACCAATCTAGATAAACTATTATTTCTATATAAAGTTAATAGTTCCTATTATAAACAATATGAGTATCTAATATTAAGATATAGTTGTCCAGCTCTGAAATGAGCCTGTTTATTTAACTATATCAAAGCGTCTAATACCAATGATGAGGATTTTGTATTTCAAATATGTTCCAGAAACGGTTTCCCGCAACCTTCGATCTCCATTAGATTAGGCAGCAACATGCTTAATAAAAGATTCCAATAAACTTGTGAAAAACCTCTTAACCACTTCCCCCCTGCTTAGAGAAATTTTCAAAGACTCTTTTGAGGAAATGTCACTAGAGAGTTCACCCAGCAAACCAAGATGTTGATAGAGAGAAGTAGAAGATACATTTGATGTACAAAAACCTAAAATGACCTAATGATTCTGCTGCAGCTTCTAAACAGTCACAGTCAAAATTAATGGTAGTAAAATTTCATGAATAGAACCTTGACAAAAAGACAAAGAGACAAAAAAAAAAACCCTTTTTATGGCAACATCAAATTAAAAAATTACCAAAAGAAACAAGCCAGCATTGAGACTATTTTCTAGAAAGGACCACCAAAATTACACTGGTGAGTACTATAAGCCAATACTTAAAGCTGTAATGTCAGTCTTCAACATTTGCTGAATAGGAATCAGTCCAATAACTCAATCATATGTAATGAATAGTGACAGGATATACAAATAAAATGTAATTAAACATGATTATTCTCCATGTATGGTCATCAACTCTAAGGGTAAAATGCTTCAGTTGCCATCACATCACTCTGATGCAAATTTATCAGACAATAACTTCAGTTCAAAGCCATTTGATCTGATACATGATGAAGCTGTTTATAATCAAAACAAGACCAACAATTCCAGTCCCAATAAATTTGGTCCACATAAACCTAATTTTTGGAACACGTAAACCTAAATTTAAGCACATCAATATGAATAAGTCAGAATGTAGACAAAACTTAAAGGTTAGAATATAAAAATATTCATGTTTTCAAAGCCATAATAAATCATTTTCCAATTTTTCCAAAAAAAACTTTCGAAGCAATACATGCAAAAAATCATTTAAGGATATAAATACGAAATACTCAATGAAAAGAAGTGGTATTGGAAAAAGTTTATATAATCCATCAAAATCTTGATAATTACTTAGTAATTTCCACTAATCCAACACTTTCCCAGATCACATCTCTTACAGACATGTTGTAAACAAATATTGGGAGGCTACAGACCAGATTTCACTTATTAGATTACATGGTATTGGAAATATTAGTTGGCTGAGTCCTAAGCCAGTATTGTGAGCAGACGTGTCTGTGGAAAGTTTAAGTATACAAAGTTTGTGATATCTAATAAAAGCAGACGTGAGTGAAGGAAGCAGAACTGAGCCATTACAAGGTCAATAGACGGACATCCTTATCTAACTTAGTTACAATATAGTAATTTCATTATTTCAACATTCATTTGATCACTGATAATTTGCCTATATCACTGACTAGATGCTTTTCCACATAAAAGCTGGTTGGTTGGCAATAAAAACTACAGAAAAACTTCTTGACCAAACTTCTCAATTGAGAATACATGCACATGAACATCAGCACACAAACAAAAGTACCATATGTTTATGCCGTATATTTTTGGATATATGAAATTTAAAGGGATATTCCGCTATTTTGTAAACTGTTTTCATTATCAAAAATGTCGTAAATTATACCTGAAAATATTTATGTAACTTCTTGATCAAACTGAATTTGTTTTAAAATTGTTAATTCAAACCTGAGAGTACTAATTGTTAATTAAGCAGTTTGAACTAGTTTTGGAGAGTGGCTTTATAATGGCTCGATATTTTATACAAATCCATATAGTAGTTTTCTAACAGCCTCCAAAAAGCATAACAAACATAAAAACCTTACATAATTTCTATAAATAGTGTTGGTGTTTGAAAATTAACGGCTGGATTTTTTAAGTGAAAACTTCCAGATACATTAAAGGGAACAATTCTCTAGATTTTGGTGTATAGTTTTCACGAATTTGAGCAAAGAAAAATTTTGAAGTACTATAAAGGGGAATATCCCTTTAAATATTGAAATCAAATAAAGTAGAGTATGTCTCAGATATTATCATCACACGCATGGACACAAAGCATGTTATAAACAGACTATCTTGTCCACATGCCAAATACCACACATCTTTTATAATGTCAAACCTGCTCAATGGAACATATTGGCCAAAATTTAATTATACACTGAGTAACACCAAGTATAACATCAACGTTATCAGGCATTATGTGATAATAGTATGGATAGTATCCGCCTCCAGAGTTGAGAGGGTTAAGTGTGTGACTGTAAAACAAAAAGACTGGAGCGAAAAAACAGAGTTTTTGTCAAGGTAATGGCTCCAAAACTATTAGGCCTAAACAATTAACATGAAGATCATCTTGATCCAAAATCCAGTGTACCATAATATAAAACATTTAATTTTTTATGATAAGTGATAAGCCTACTATATAGCTATATACTGATACCTTTACTATTGTAACTCCAGTATGGTGATATTGTATCATGAAATGATCGGCAATAACTAGTACTGCAATCAGCTCGGGAGATTTAACTAGCAAACTATATTTGTGTGTTTATCTAACTCTATCTCTGACACTAACAAATTGAATGCACCTTAATGGAATACAATTTGGCTTTTGTTCGCTTAATGATTATGCATCTAAACCAACAATCAAGTGACAGGATCAAGATTAACCAGCCAACAAAAATCAATACATTATTCAATTTCTATCAACTGCTAAATACTTGTGTTGACATTTGGAACCGAGATCATTTGGAATATTTAGTCGTAAATGGAGTCTCTTTCCTACATTGAAGTCATAAAGCCAACGTCCATCACAATCAAATTATGCTCTGTATAAATGTGATGTGTTTTATAATGGATATTAGGTTTTATGACAGCAATTTATACAGATATTTTTTATATGGATTATTTCTAAAGTAGATGTTAAGCAATTTTACTCACAGGCCCATTAAGCACATCAGAAAACTTTGAAAGTTTTCTGTTCTGCATCATAAAGTTGTTTCACAAGCAGAAGATCTGCATGTTTTATTATGTCATCAACCTGTGCTCATGATTTCTTTCTTTGCCATGAGATACACAATGAAATAGACGATTTCACTGACCAGTAATTTTTAAATCACACTTATATGGCTAAGGAGGTAAATTGGTCACAAGTGATGACGGTATAATTTCTCATGTATATTCCTACCATTATGTTGAATACATAATGGTAGGAATATACATGAGAAATTATTCATTACTGTGACCAAATTACTATGGTTGGTTTAGCTTGTGACCGAAATTACTGTGATCAATTTATCTTGTGACCAATTAACAGAGATCAATGTACCCATAAGACCAAATTTCTCTGATGCATTTACTTTATGACTGCACAGTGGTGACTAATTTATCTTGTGACCAAATAACCATTAACCAATTTACCTGATTAAAATAATAAAAATTATTATAAGAATTACATACCGTGACCAATTTACCTTGTGACCAAATTACTGTGATCCACTAAGAATTTTACTTTATGACTATAACTGTGGTCATAGAACTGTGACTAATTTGCTTTGTAACCATATTGCATGGCCTATTTATGGTGTTAGCATATTACAGCATGACCCATTTATCTTGTAACCATATTACAGGATGACCTATTTATCATGTGACCTTATTACAGCATGACCTATTTATCTTGTGACCATATTACTGCATGACCCATATACCTGGTAACCTATTAAAATTGTGACCAATTTATTGTGACCAAAATTTCTATTTTCAATTACAGCACCCATTATGCCTTTTTCATGAGTTGCGAAATTCATTAATCTGGATCAACTGGCACTCTAGTTTTGTTACCAGCCTAGTTTATCTTGATAAAGCACCCGAGAGTTATTGATCTGAAACCTATTTATATATTACTATGTATTTAAGTCATAATGAACTATTTATCTTGTCCTGCTAACCAATTATAATCTAGTTAACTACTAGTCTTTATCTGATGGTACTATTAAACTAGCATCCATTCTTATTAATACTATGGTAGTTATATAATTCTTTATCATTGACTGTTATAACATCCTCTTTAGAAGACATACTTTTATCCTATTAGCAAGCAATGTACATGAAAGAAAAGAAACGTAGGCCCGCAAAGGAAATGGCAATGGCTATAAAATAGATATCCTAATTGAACAATTACCGTATATTTCCGTGTATAATGCACAGTTTTTTTTACCCCAAAATGGACCCTTACAGAAGGGGTGTGCACTATCAGAGTGAAATAAATTTTGAGTTTTTTTCCCTTAAAAAATACTGCGAATCAATGTTGAGGATCTGCCATTTTGTCTTTCTTCATTGCCATGTTGTTATGTTTTTAAGATCATTAGACTTCAATGTATTTTATAAATATTTTTTATTAATATATTTCAAATTACTAAACTGAAATAGGTATATTTGTATGACTTTTATAGTAATAAAATCCATGCGTTGCGGAATGTCTGAAATTGTTATCAAGTATTGCATGAATTTGAATATACCTACCAGATATACAGGGTTTTAATATTATCCTTCGTTTTTTCGCAAATTATTCATCACAATACACATGGAAAATGGTAGCCATTTACCATTGAATGTGAATTGTCCCTGTGCACAAAATTCGGAATTGTACGGTAACTTGATGTCCTACACATATAAAATGAAATGAATGATGTACAACTATAAAATGAAATGAATGATGTACAACTATAAAATGAAATGAATGATGTACAAGTATAAAATGAAATGAATGATGTACAAGTATAAAATGAACTGAATGATGTACAACTATAAAATGAAATGAATGATGTACAAGTATAAAATGAAATGAATGATGTACAACTATAAAATGAAATGAATGATGTACAAGTATAAAATGAAATGAATGATGTACAAGTATAAAATGAAATGAATGATGTACAACTATAAAATGAAATGAATGATGTACAAGTATAAAATGAAATGAATGATGTACATGTATGAAATGAAATGAATGATGTACAAGTATAAAATGAACTGAATGATGTACATGTATGAAATGAAATGAATGATGTACATGTATGAAATGAACTGAATGATGTACATGTATAAAATGAAATGAATGATGTACAAGTATAAAATGAACTGAATGATGTCCTACACATATAAAATGAACTGAATGATGTACAAGTATAAAATGAAATGAATGATGTACAAGTATAAAATGAAATGAATGATGTACATGTATAAAATGAAATGAATGATGTACAAGTATAAAATGAAATGAATGATGTACAACTATAAAATGAAATGAATGATGTACAAGTATAAAATGAAATGAATGATGTACAAGTATAAAATGAAATGAATGATGTACAACTATAAAATGAAATGAATGATGTACAACTATAAAATGAAATGAATGATGTACAAGTATAAAATGAAATGAATGATGTACAAGTATAAAATGAACTGAATGATGTACATGTATAAAATGAAATGAATGATGTACAAGTATAAAATGAAATGAATGATGTACAAGTATAAAATGAAATGAATGATGTACATGTATAAAATGAAATGAATGATGTACATGTATAAAATGAAATGAATGATGTACATGTATAAAATGAAATGAATGATGTACATGTATGAAATGAAATGAATGATGTACAAGTATAAAATGAAATGAATGATGTACATGTATAAAATGAAATGAATGATGTACATGTATAAAATGAACTGAATGATGTACAAGTATAAAATGAAATGAATGTCCTACGTGTGTGTACTATAATGAATGTCAGTCACATACAAAGTGGTTTGGACCTTTTACATCTTAGAAACGAATTGAATGTCTTGTATATATATATACAGTATTGAAAGGGCTGTTCTACTGTCTGAATTTTGTAATAAAATGTTTAATGAGAGTGTAAATCTTCTTGAGTTTTCAACAGAAATGTAGGCCCACTTTTTCATAAACACTGTGTCAAACAGTAGAGCTTTCCTTTGAAACAATCACCTAAAACTGCAGGCACAGGAGGAGACAGAATTTCTACAGCCAGTCGATTTGTGCTTACTTTTAGTCCATAACTGTAAGTCACATGATATTATGTGACATGTGACTATTATATTTAACCAAAAACATATAGAATGACTCTGATTGAATGATGATGCTCAGGCTTAGTTTGCCTCTTTATTCAATATTCCTGCAAATGAGCACAAGTGTTTACTTGGTATTTTTACGAAAAGGTTTTCATAATATAAAAGGAAAATGTCAAACGTTCAGAGTGTTTATTCTAGGACCACGAATTTTCTAAGAAATTTCTTTTCCTCTGCACATGAGATAGTTATTTTGCAATACTCAATTAAAATAACAATCTGAATGTTATCATTACTTCTGTTACATGTTCAGCCAGATCAAAGACCTCTTGGTTTGTTTAGGAATGAAAGAAAATCTTTCAGAAAATTTCCTTTGTTCATATCTGATTGCACTACTGTTTATCTTTTATAGAAATTATACAGAAAGTCTTTTTAAGTCTGGGACCTTTTTCTTGAAAACTTATATAGATATAATCCAGATTTGAAGAAATACAGTAATCTGATTGGATAATGAAACAAAATTTAAAATCAATTTTAGTGATTGATTGACCAATCAGATGATTGCAACACAAAAATCATCTTAAGTTGAGTTTTCCACAGTAAGGCCCCTGGTCCAAGAAAACACTATAACAGATGTTGAAAAACAGTCATATGATATAACCAATTGAATATTACTGACGGTAAATCCATCTATGATAATATATTCTTTTATCCCCCTGTCCAATCATGACATCTTTTTTGGATAATGCTGGAATATCAACTTATAAAGATCATATTTTTTGGCAAATCTTTTCTTGAATGTTAACTGTGACATTTTAAGGAATATGAGAGCAGGATTCATATTAACATTGATAACAACTTATGTCACAGGATCCTTTCTAATAGCTGGGCTTGGGTCAACACCTGAGAAAGGATACTCCCAACATCATCTGCACCCTCTTAAAGATGAATCAACTGAAAAAGTGTGGAAGAATTACTAGATCTGTGTCTGAAATTTGGATGGTTGATTTTGAAAAATTGAATTTTGTCTTAACTACTTTTCAAAACTGTGATATTTAGATTCTGAAATTTTAACTCTTTGTATACTTGACATTTTATAATAATACTATTCGTTAAAAGGCAATCAGTTGATCTAGAGAATTGATATGCACTGATGCACAACTCAAAGATAACAATGATTGCACCAGCATAAATAAACACACCAGACATAAGATAATCATACAGGAAATATATTGATTTTTTTACAGACTTTTAAAGAAGTGAATTGGATATGAAACAAACTTAACATAAATCCATGTTTCTTCATTATAAAGCTAGGTTCAATAAGTCCAATCTTACATGTTTGTCTCTTCACAAATGTACTGGTACAAGACAGTCCAAATGTGCGAAAACCATTTGTTTCTATAAATGATAGAACTTGGCATCAAATACCATCCTTTAATACCCAACGTTTCGTCAAAAAAGTTTTGATTTCATCAGGGGAATACAAATTACAAATGGTGGAAGGGAGTTGATTTGACGCTAGGAACATTTAAGGAGTAAAATTAAGGAGCAAAATAGATTTTAAAAACTACTGGTAGTATCTTGGCAAATCTGCTCAATTGCCAGATTTTGTGGATCAGAGTTCAACAACAATTGAAAATTCACCGATTTAATTTTCAAATCAAATGTCCTATGTCCTGGTTTCGACGAATTGCTAATCAAATTTTACAATTTAAATTGTACTCTATGCTAATTTGACTGCTATAAGTCTGAGGAGATGGTGTGGATAACAAGACAATTTGAATCCCCCTGAATGATTCATGCACAAGAACTCAGTACAGTACTCAGGGTAAAGTTAAGATGCAACATGAATTCCTATAGCTGAATCAAAAGATGATTACAGCTCACCTGATCAAGTACCAAACCAACACAAGCCCCTTCATAAAATTATATCCCTGTTCAATAAGTAATTCTACCATACCTAGTACTAGGAAGCAATGAACATTTTTAATTAGTTTCTCCTTTTTTTAAGACAGAAATTCATGCAAGTCAAAAATGGTGGCTGCATGTATCTTTACAGTATGAATATATCATTTCTAAAATCTTTACAAGAATAAACGATGATAAAGTTTAATAATTCTAAAGTTTGACACATTTTCCAGGTCCTAATGAACTTTTGTCAGCTATGATTGAACTGAACATATGTGGCCTATAGATAAAGAGAATCTATCAGAATTTAATGACACTGTATTTAAATTGATTAACTAGTCTATGCAGATGATCATCACAGAATTCAGAGAAGGATGCCTCCCTCAAAGTAAGTTACTTGATTTCAGTGAAAAAAAAGGGTGAAAATTAGCCCTGAAAGATGAAATAAGGTATTCAATCTTGTTCCAAGTTAGGCATTGCCTGAGAGTGTGCAATGAGAAAAGGAGGACAGCATTTCTCTACTTTTTTTACATGTGCATCTTTATAAGTGCACATCCTGAGCACAGCATGTTAACTGTCTGAGCAGCAAGACAATTGGAATCTCCCTAACACCATACATGTGTACAGGTCAGGAAATCCGGCCGGTAGAGCGGTAGACAACATGCAAAAGCGGTAGAAACCCGACAACATCGGTAGATTACATGTATGCTGAACACCTCTATCTCTGACTGATTGAAAACTCTGACGGTACAATCTCAACCAGTTGTGACTTCATGCAAGCAAGCAAGCAAGCATCTTACTGATCAAAGGCTGCATATATGAATTGAATTGTAAAAACCATATGGATGAAGTCAACATTTGCTCCAAAAACATTGTGAAAAACAACATGTAAATGAGAATTCTCCTACCTTAATTTAATAGAAATGTCACAGCTAGCTATCCTTTATTACTTTCCCACGTGTAATTGTTATTAGCCTTCTACTATAAATAGATCTTCAATATCTCTTTTCACCAGCTGACATTTGTTTAGATTTTAGGAAATATTCAACTTATTTCTAATATTTGACTACAATCATTTTAGTCCATCATCCAAAGTGGACTTAAAATGGTAAAATGTCACAATTATATGAAAGCTGTAAAACCACTACAATTTTCAAACTGGATTTGAAATGCAAATATTTGAGAATTTCAATAGAATGGAAATGAGGAAACACAAATAAATTTCCATTTTTTAGGTAGTTTCATGGATGATAGATGGACAATGACTTCAAAAATTTAAATTTTTTTCATATCAAATTTGCATACGTAGTAACTCAAGATTTGTAATTGGGTCTAAAATATATCTGTCTAGAACAATATCAGTTTTGTGCCAGAAATTTCTTTATCCTGCTAATAACAGGTCACTCAATTCTCAGCGCCTCTAATTAAAGGTAGCACTGACAGATATGCATATATATTATTTCATTGTCAGCATGTAGTTTTTTAAGATCTGTCTATTGATATAAACACATTGATTCATGTGCATTATTGTGCAAAAAAAAACAAAAATCGCTTTCTCTCTAGTGTGAGCTTGAAATCATAAAACAAAACGCCTCACAAATAATATGAAAATAATTTTCCGAAACAAATATAACTAAGAAATATAGTGTCCATAAATAAAATAAATGACGGACCAGTCTCTTAATAAGATTTACTATCTGACTACACTGAGCTTTAAATTGAATTTTTTCTCTCATTTCATAAATAATCAAAATAAAATTTCCAACTATATACCATTTGTCTTAGAATGTCTTTGAGTCTATAGAAATATAAGGTGATTTTACATTAAAATAGACACACTTCCCTCCTAGAAAATTCACGTGAAAATGACCTGCTTTTCAAACTCAAAATTCCCCTCAATAAAATCATGTTTACAATTATAAATTCAGTTGACATTGTAGTCAGAGAATAGGCAATATTTAATGTAGTTTCAGGGTATCAAGGGCAGTAACTCCACAAATATTTGTAAGATGATTATCAGATTCAAACTCATCCTACACCTTGTAAAAAATTTGGGCTCAAAGGGTTTTAACTAAGAAAATATTTGTCACACTGAACCCAAATTCAAACTTATCTGCAAATTTTGTGGATATAGTTCCACACACAAAACTTTATAGAAGACTAGACAAACAACAGTACCGAAAATTCGAAATTGTCAGAGATATGGTTGACAGATAGTGCAATGTGGGCATATAAAACCTTTGGCCTTAATCGCACTACTGTCTGACTACATTGTGCTTTGAATTGCAATTTTTCTCTCATTTCATAAATATTCATGAAATAATATTTTCAACTTTATGCCATTTGTCTTAGAATGTCTTTGGGTCTATAGAAATATAAGGCGATTCCCTCCTAGAAAATTCAAACGATCTACTTTTTGTACTGAAATACCCCTCTGTAAAATCATGTTTACAAAAAATAAATTTTCTAGTGGTTAACATTTTCATCAACCGAAAGACAATCGAAGACTCTCAGTACTATTTTGTATTTGAAATTTTAAATTATAAGGAAATGATGGCCAAAATTCAATTCAGTAAACATTGTAGTCAGAGAGAAGATTCAGGGTGAAATCAAAAACAGATTCTAAACATATTGTTTATACATTGTTAAAAAAAAATAGACAAGGCCCTTTCATAATAAAGAATAGCAGAAGTTGATAGAAAGACAAATAGCAAAATCCTATTAAATTCTCTTTGTAAGAATTACAGTGTTTATAATTGACATTTTCTGTTCGCTTTACCAGTAAAATAGATTGAAAAAGCTTTTACCTTGTGTTATTTGTGTAGCAGACTAAACTTCCAATAATAATAGCCTTCTGTTTTATGAAAAGTCCCATACGTTGACTGCCAGTTCTATTCATACCTCATCCCTTTTCAAATAAATTGTACAACATATTTATTTCTGTTGTAATCGGAACTTTGAGATCAATACTCAACTCAATTTTCAACACAGGACGAATCTCTCTTGATATATGGTTTGTTATTATTATTACATAGTATAGATCGACAAGCACAACGTGTTATTACTTGGAGCATAGTAATCTAATCATACATCAAATAATACCCTATTCATTTCGTTTGATTGAATTATTCATTACACTGGAGCATCAAATCAAAAATGAACACCTTTATTTTTCCATTTGATTGATTTATAGCATATAATAAAGACATACAAATAACCATGTGTTATTCAAATTAAAATGAACACTGTTTTTTATTTGATTGGATTTGCTGTTTATCATACAATTCTTATATATTATAGAGAACAGACAATGATTTGTTATCAAATAAAAATAACTGTATATTATTAAGAACAGGCAAATATGAACCATATCTATCAAGTAAGAACTAATATAGGCCTAAGCATCAAATTAAAATGAACACTGTTTTTGATTTGATTGATTTGCTGTTTATCATACAATTCTTATATATTATAAAGAACAGACAAATCTCAATGATTTCTTATCAAATAAAAAATGAAATAACTGTAAATTATTAAGAACAGGCAAATAAAAACCATATCTATCAAGTAAGAACTAATATAGGCCTAAGCATCAAATTAAAATGAACACTGTTTTTGATTTGATTGATTTGCTGTTTATCATACAATTTTTATATATTATAGAGAACAGACAAATCTCAATGATTTCTTATCAAATGAAAAATGAAATATTATTCAGAACAAGCAAATACAAACCATATCTTGTAAAGTAAGAAAAAAAAAAAAAAAGTTGTGCTATCATGTAAGAAATTAAATACTTCCAAACATCAAATAAAATAGAAAACCTTTATTTTTTTCATTTGATTGATTTACTGTAATTTATAAAGAACAGCCAAATCATAACCATGTTTTCAAGTAAAAAATACTATAAAACATCAAATGAAAAATGAACACTTTTCCAATTTGATAAAGGAAGAACTTAATATACTTTTAATCATCAAATAAAACCAAGCACTTTTTACATTTGATTGATTTACTATAGATTGTAAATAACAGCTAAATCATAACCATGTGGTATCAAATAAGAGATCATATACTTTCAAATATCAAATAAAAACGAACAGAATTATCAAATTTGATTGAACATTGTTAAAACAGTTAAATTATAACCATATATTATCAAATAAGAAATACAAAGCTTTGAAGCACCAAATAAAAATGAACAATTTTTCAAATTTGATTGATTTTGCCAATTGAACATTAAAATGCAGCCAAAATTATAACCATGTATTATTAAGTAAGAAATAAAATGCTTTGAAGCACCAAATAAAAATGAAATTTTTCAAATTTGATTGATTTTGCCAATTGAACATTAAAATGAAGCCAAAAACGTAACCATGTATTTTCAAGTAAGAATTGAAACGATTTTTACATATCAGTTACACATACCAAATATGACAAACTTATCAGGGTGAAATATTGCATTGAAAAGACCAAAATCAAGAACACAATGTCATTGGGAAGTTCTTTCACCAAATATTTCAAACAAGTGTTATCAATATATAAACACAGTTTTATGGAACAACAATCACTGGTTAAAGTTTTATGCAATGTTTCGACGTGTTTCCCCCGTCGTCCTCAACTTTGCATAAAACTTTAACCAGTGATTGTTGTTCCATAAAGCTGTGTCTATATATCGTACTCACAATTGCTAAATGCCATTCAAAGACTTTAAGCGTTATCAAATTAAAGATCTGATGGTCAAGATGAAAACTGGTGCTCTATGAAATATTGCTTTGAAGTCCTGTACAGGTGTTACATCAAATTCAATCCAATACAAACAGTGCTGTCTATTTCTAACCACACTAAAAAATATTTGATAAGACTTTTTCAACTACATGGACTTTTAAATCAAAGAGCTAGCAGAATAGATGTGAATAATGTATCATCTGAAGAGCTATTTTTATCAAATTTTAAACGTGGCATTTCAAAATGTCAGATATTTACAACATGTTCGTTATATTCAGATTTCAGACATCTTAATGGAATATATATTCATAACTTGTATTTTATTCAAAGTTTCGAGGTGGATTATCTGGTTAGAATGATCTGAAGACAAATTGACCAAATCCATATGTAATATCTCCTATCCAAGACAAACTTTATTCCGTATCAAAAATATCTTGTTTCCTGTTATTACCTAGGAGCCAAGTGAAATTAATTTGTTAAAAGGTCCTTCAAATTCTGGTTGGGCTAATGAGGACGAGTACTGTCATATTGAGTGCATTGAGAGAAACTTTGCAATGAAAGCTGCATTATTTGAAATGAAATGAAATCTGAAGTATGCACTAGTGCTGACATGTTATATCAGTGAATTGATGTATCGCGATATGACATGCCATGATACGCGTATTGTATCGCAATGTTGTGTTTCGATACTTGACATTTTATTCCATAAAAAAGTACAGATTTTTATGAGTTGTTCTATGATATAACAAGTTTTCACTGAAATTCTTAAAAACTTTTTATAAGACAGTGGACGCTAACCACTTCTATCAACTATATTATCAAATATCACAGTTACAAAGTTATAAATTAATATATATAGAAACTTTGAAGATAAAATATTAATTTTTATCCCATTAACCCATATTGCGATATGTATCATATTGTGACCTTGTATCATATTGTGACATGATTGACGATACCCAGCACTAGTGTGTACAGCCTGTAGCAAAATGGGCCTTGACTTATTATCCTATTCGAAGGACTAGATGCTTTTTTTCAAGCCAACAGTTTTCAAGCGATTTCCAAACACATACAATATCTTGAAGTCCTTTCAGCCAATGGAATAGAACAAACTATTGTCTGAGGAAAGTAACAAGTTTTTGAATGTTTTCTATTATTTTTATGAGAATTATAGTAGTAGCCTCATTATAGTACTGTTAGTCTTAGAATGTCTTTGCATTCATACAAATATTTTTTGTAAGTTTACATTGAAAAGAAACACATTGCCACAAATTGGCTGAAAATGGGACTGCGGAAAAAAAAATTTTGAAGACATAATGTGTGCTTATGTTTATATTTTTATCAATGCAAAGACATTCTAAGACTTACAGTACTATTTTGAGACTGCTTTTCCAATTCTCAAAAATAACAGAAAAAATTCAAAAAACTTTTTACTTTTGCTAAGATAATAACTCATTTGATAAATACATAATATAACACAACAAGTCATATCATATCAGAGTTTTATACACAATCATAAAAACTTTAAGAATATTCCATAGAAATAGGATAATTTATCAATTCCTGACAGATGAGTTCTGATTACAACCTGAGAGTCTGTTATACAAATTATCATTATATTTGTACCAATTCTTCTAACATGTGAAATATTCTATTCCAAACAAATGTGAACTTTACTATGCAGTTTGTGATTTTTGATAGAACAAGATCACAATAATTGTGGTTCATGTACAAATTGATAAATAAAGAGAGTTATTGGCGCAGATTATAATCAAACTTAAGACTAGGGGGTCATCAAAATTAATGTATATTCCTTTACTATGGTCAAATGTTAGTGATAAGGTCATCATCATATTAAGCTTCTGTAAGCTTTGCTTCACAAATTAGTTTTTCCTAATGGGATAATGATCTCCATATTTTACCATAATATTCAGAGATTTTCTGATTATTAAGCCACAACAATTTTTTTTCAAATGCGGTAATGATCACAAAATTGAACCCTCTGAAACATTTGCATTATGTGTTTTAAAAAATTTTGGGGGATTTTTTGTAGTACCATTTCAATTTAATCTTTATTACTCAAATTGTTAATTGATGTAAAAGAAGTATGTTTTCTTCTTGTGACCTTGGCCAGTGCTTTGATAGGAGAGTATCTTCTATAACACCCAAATAACAACCATAATATTGAGATGTTCTGATTAATAGCATCAACAATTTTCCAAATGGGATGATGATCACCAGAATTTATCTTAGTGTACACATCTAAAATATGCTTGAAATGCATTAACAATAATACAGTGGTAGTCTAAATATAAGTCATTTGTAAGTCCTCTATCGCTACAAAAACCACAAGATAAAAATATTAAACAACCTTACCTGATAATCAAAGAATATAGGATCAATCCATTTACTTTTACTACAGTAATACACAGTCACACAACATAATGTTCATGTGTATAACATAATCTTATGCATTCAATTCAAAACACATAGTTATTGGTATGCAATAATCCACTATACCATTGACCTGACTATGAGATTACATATACTCTAGTTCTTATAATGAACTTCTATAATGAATTCCTGTACAATACACCAAAACATATATAGATCTGTGAACAACAATAACTACGCCTGAATGATTTTCATTAAGCTCTCAGTAACATGTTTAAACACATTGATTGATTTCTTCTATTGTAGTCTGCCCACAATTCAAGTTTTTTTTCAAAACATAGCTTACCTTTATAACCAATCATATCCATAACATCTGTGAGTTTTAGAGTGATGTTTAAAGATGCATTTCCCCAACTGTTGGAAAATCTGAATGTAGATTTTACTTCAGGTTTGATCTATGGATTGCACAAATTTCAAAGTTTTTAACATTTTCTCTTAGGTCTTAAACAGTAGAAGTAGAACATCATAAAATTTTGAAGAAAAAAAAAAGTTATTATGGATGTGGTATTGTGGAAATGAAGTCCTAAATGTGAAAAATTCTGTGCCTGTAAAGGTGTTTGTATATTAGAGATAACTTTCAAAGGTACAAGCTTATGCATCTCTTTTTGGCTTGGCTTTGTTCAGACATTAACCCACAACCCACTTCATTTATAGTAAGAAAGATGTCCACCTCTTTTGCAATGAATAACCAGATGAGTGCCATCAGAGTAATAATTTTTACTTGATGATTTCAAATCCTACTCTACCAAACTTCTTCTGAAAAGAACATAGACCTTAGTCTATCATCAGTGTGGAGTTCACTTAGCAAAATATTACAAATATTTGGCATTTTTCTATAGACTTCAAAACAGAGCAGTTTAGCATTCAGGTGCCTTTCCATTATTTGTACTTGGGAGGTCAAACCACATGGTGGCAGACTATCTTTAAACTTTTCAATCCAATTACTACAGTCATGTAGGTATGGTACTCTACTTACTAACTACATGTACACATGGTAATAAAAGTCATACCATTCACATATTAAATAGTATAGAGTTGTAAATATAGTATATTCATTCATTCCATGAAGGACAAATTTTTCTCTCAGGCTACAATAAATGTTGATGTTTTATCGTTTGGTTTAGCCTTTTAATAGATTTTCAATCATAGATAAGAGATGAGTCGATTAGATATGATAAATCTATAAGGATTTTAATATTCTCTTTTTTAACTTCTGCCATCTCAATATATATGCAATTCCTGTTTGATGTAAAGGGATTCTAAAGAGGTTTTGTACATTTTTTTATGTGTATCGGGGACACTGATAGCTTCAATTTGCACCATTTGAATTTTCATTCTGATGTCTGTGGTTCTTGCAATTCCACTAAAACTAACGCATTTTATGATGTCACTAGTGACGTCACAGAGCGCATTCGTTTTAGTGGAATTGCAAGAATCACAGATGTCGGAATTAAAATTGGCATGGTGCAAATTGAGTGTCCCCTATACACATCATTTTTTTTAGAAAACCTCTTCACAATCTCTTTAAGAACAGGCTTTAGCTATAGGGATATGATTTCTTATTTTTCAGGCTCACGTTAAATAAAAGCTTCTTCCATTTCAATGTGCACAACTGCAAGCATCAACTCTTTGAGTGGCCAGAGAACAAAATCCATCACTATGTACTATCTGTCAGAAGAATGATTCAATCTGTGCATTGAAGGCTGAAGATGGTGAGCTATTAATATATTTAACATCCCTAAACCCACTAATGAACTATTCCACATGTGCATCTTTTCAAGACGTAATTATGTTATAGTGTTTTGTATATTTAGAACACTTTATTTACATAAAAAGGGGAATTTAATAATGCTATCAAACCATCTTAAATCTTCAGTGATAGAGAAAATGAATTGAAAATTAAACAAGATTTATAAATTATGGTGAGCTGTGAACACTATAACTGATAGATTAAGGCTAGTGCACACAAGAGCTCCAAGCTGAGCAAAATTTCATTCGTGCCTCTCAGCTCAGCTCGTAGCTCTCATGTGCGCGGAGTTTACGTAAGGTTTTTTTCATTCGAGGCGTTAAGGAAATTCGTGTCGTGTTTGATAATATTTTCCTCGAATGAAAAATACCTTACCGTGTGTGCAGCTGGGAGCTCTCGTGTGCGCTAGCCTTTAGATAAAAGATCTTCATTTCTGGGACTATAATGGTGAAACTGATGGTGAACATGTCCAAAAAATTTGGAAAGCACGGGCAGTGAGACGTACTCTAATTGATTATATAAATGGTTGTAAGAACAGTCAGTCTGTATCTGATGTAGTATCAAATCAACCATATGATTGTCTCAACAAAAATATATTCCATTTATTGATGTAAAACAAGGTTGTGTCAACATTAAGGATGGGTAAATTATTTTTCTGTGTTAATGTCACTCTATTTTAAGAGAAAAAAATAGTCACTTACTAGTGAACCATCCTAGTTTTCTGATATTTTTCTATTCAGAATGCAGAAAACTTATCAGGATGATCATAATATTAACACATTAGAGCAAATTTGAATAGTGTGAATTGATCTGAATGAACTCTGTCGCAACATAAGTTAAGGTATTCTTGAATTTCAACCAAGTGTGAACAGGACTGACTTAACAAATCAAGGCCCCATGTGCTTCTTGATGTAAGATCCATTGATAGTATGATTCATAATATGATTCAGAGTGTTGAGCAGGTATGAAGGGTGTGGCACCAGGCAGAGTATGCTTACTCTTCTAGACACCTGATATCACTTATCATTATGAAATACCTACTCCCTTATGATTGATATACTTTCCTATGTGATAAGTTCATTAGCTGCTACCAATGTTTGCCACTATTTAGTTCTGGATTTTAGGATTTGTTCTGTGATTCGGATTGTTTGGACTTTTTCACGATTTGGTGTATACACTGTTTTGAAAATCATGTGTTTTACATGATCTTATTTAATGTGTCATACATAATGACAAAATGACTCTTCTTTCAAGTTATCTTTGAAAAAACTTACAAAATCAGGCCTGTAAATAGCAGTCACAAACTCTTAATGTTCATGTATCAAACTTCTGATCTGAGTTAGCCTTGATCAATATATAAAACAATAGAATAAACAATCAGGTGTGGAGATATAAGTAAAATGACTTTTATACATAATTGACCTGTATAGAATCAATAATACAAGCTTACTTATTATAATCATATTTAATAGATACAGTTTGAATGGCTGAAATTAATCTGATTTCTTCATACAAATAACATAGTTTAATATATTTATAATACTATTTTGATTTATCAAGGGTGTATGACCATTATAAGGTTAGACCGAAACTTCTGTCTCTATTCCAGCCTCTGATAGCTATTTGGACAGATGTCCGCAAATGTAGAAACAGAAATAAAAAGCCCTGTTAAATGGGGACATTCCACATCTCTGTAGGTGCAGGATTTTTAAACCTATTTAGATACCTCGGATCTACAAAACCCAGGTATATTAGGAAAGATGAATATTTTTGTAGTTAAGCTTTACGCTTTCGGTCATATACTGTTATTTACTGCATGCGCAGCCAAAAGGTCAAAGTGTCATGTAATACTCAAGCGATCTTCTAAGAAAAAAATATAATATCTGACTATATGATGACATTATGAAATCAGTTATTCCATCCTTTTTCTGCAAATGAACAATTTTCACACTCAACAGTGCTACAAACTTACAGATAATTACTGAACTATACATGATGTACAAATAGAAAGATTAAATGATTAAAGATTGATCATTGTTAGATTATGTTAATCTGATAGAATATAAATGTTATTTCAGTCTTAATCTGATTAATACTGACCCTAGATTAAATGATCATGAACTATTAGTGATAAATTAAAGAACACAGAAAGATATTACATGTATAATTGTTTTAATTACCTAAAACGAATGTAAACAAATTATTGCGGTCCAAAATGATACAGGTTAATGATTAAGGATGTATCATCCTGCTGATGGGTTAACTTGACTTCAAGAAATCAAAAAATTGGATATATTAATATTAAGAATGAAAATTTGTTACAAACAACCTAGAGTACAGAATATAAGGAAATATAGGTGATGTCTAAACCATCTTAAAGGGATTCTAAAGCAGGGGCATAGATGATATTGATTTGCACGGTATCAGTCAGCTGTCTGTGGTTTCTGCTGTTCCACTTAAACTGAGCCTTCAATGTTGTCACTATCACAAAAACTACTAAAGATTTGATAGTAGTGATTAAAACATTCCTCTGAGCTTGTGAATATCAAACATACAGATTGCCATTTGAATGATCTTGGATGACTTTTGGACTCTTATATGTGTTTGTGAACAGATTTTGCTTTGACTTTTGGTGGATCTGTAAATTCACAGATACTATTTTATTGAATGACTATTGGACTCATTTCAGATCTTTTGAATTTTGACTTACAGATGGTAGTTGGAATTGGTCGGTGTAGGTCTTCTACTTAATGATTCAAGTTCATTAGGTCCTAACATTTTTAGGCTTGGCTCTGAATGGTCATCAAAATTAATATATTCAGGGATTATTTTTGTTGAAAATCAAAGTACTAGTATATTTTATGTACATATTATAATCATTCATTCATACGTGGATCATAAAATTGCAATATATTAACTCGATCTGACCTAAACACATTTCTCACTTCTATTTGATCTAATAGTAATATCATGAAACATGAGTTTTTGCTGAATAGAAACTGTTAGAAATAACTTAGGAACAGGAATAAATAACCTTTTATTTACAAGTAAATATGTGAAAATGAACATGTGGTGAAATAAATTTCAATAAAAAGTTTTTATATGTATTGGCCATGTTTGTTGGTAGAATACTTTATCCTTTTACATCAGATTGAGTTATCCATTATTGATTCTGTGTCATTTTTGTCACATATCAAAGGCCTGGAAACAGACTTTTTGTGGATATAGACCTTTATGTGAATATAGAAGGAAGTCAAGATTTGTGTCTTCTATAATGTGTACAAGCAGTGGTGGCACCAATGGGGTTCAGTATATAGCTCGTAAACACTTGATTCGTCTGATTTTCAATAGGGTTCATCCTTGGTTGATAACAAGCCCTTACACCAAGTGAAGCACAATTCTTGACTGATTTAGACGAAACTTAGTGTGAGTGTTTGTAATCACCCAAGGATGAACCCTATTTAAAATCAGAAAAATAGGAAATTATACATGAGTTATTGCCCTTTTTCTTAAAAACACATACAAGTTTTAGTTTATAAATGCTCTAGAAGCAACAGATTTTGATGAAACTTGGTGTGCCTGTTGGTATGTTAGCTTTGTAACATAGACGTATATTTCAGATATACCTAGTGCACTATACCACAATATTTCTCTTAAAGTTTTATGACATTATCTAATTATAATTTGAATGTTTTATAGGATTTGAAGATTGGATACCCTTGAAATGAATATATATAGCTCATATAATTAAATTTGTGTATTAAAAGCAACAGATTTTATTTATATGTCTTAATCATGGAATTTTTAACGAAG
The DNA here is from genome assembly GCF_000327385.1 of Lottia gigantea. NCBI lineage: Eukaryota > Metazoa > Mollusca > Gastropoda > Lottiidae > Lottia > Lottia gigantea. The sequence goes on from NW_008708846.1 coordinate 2,725,625, forward strand.
TTTTTTTTATAGCTTGACATTATTGATGATGACTTTTGCTATAAAATGTAATAATTCTTTTGAGAATATTATGCTAAATTCATACTTAAGGGACAGGTAGGTAATCTTTTTGACCAATCAAACTTTAGTCACAGAATTTTTTCGCTGAGCTATTCAGTAATAGTGTTCACAGCTCACTGTCAAAATCCATGTGTGTACAGAATTATCTACGTTTGAATGTTAAAATGAGGACTCGTCAGTTTAAGATACTGTGTGATATATAGAAAAAACATATATAGAAATAGTGTGTAAAATTCCTAATTTGAAGCATTTTTAAAGGAATTATGTGATTTTCGTACATTTTCTAAATCTAAAGACTATTTACATATATTAAAAACTAAAATCAACCCCCCTAAAAAAGGTACACTTGTCCCTTCAACCTGAGCTAATCATTTTTACTTACCCGGTATATTAGTTTCAATAACTTTATCCTTCTAGGAGCTGCCCATTTCTCATTGATCAAAGAGGCAACATTTACATAATCTCTGTCCTGTACAAATAAATGTAAAGGGACAGATTTGCCAATTTTAGGGGTCGATTTGGGTCTTGTATTTATGTAAGTAGTCTTCAGGAGAACTAGAAATGGACGAAAAAATCTAATATAGGCATTTTTATATATATGGTAGAGTCTCAAGAAAAGACAAATTGTCTTTTTAACTCTAAAACACATGTAAATCTAGATACACATGGATTTGAAAGCTCAAAAATTTGGTGTTCAGAGACTAAAGTATGATAGGTCAAATGGATAGTGAACTGGCCTCTTTAAGAGGTTCTTACAAGACAAGACATGACTATTAAAATCAAATAGGAAAATCGACAATCAAGGTAAAACTTCTAAATCTCTTAAATGGATGGCAAATTGTTTATTTCAATAATTATGATAATGGACGAATTGTTGAAATATGGTCAAAACAGGCAACTTGAAGCCATATATATCAAAAACATTAAAATGTCGGACACAAATAAATTAAATGAAACAGAAAGAGAAACCTGAGGAACAAAAACTAATAAATAAATGATAATAATAATAGACAATATCTACATAGATAACAAAAATTATTTATAAATACAATATAATAGTCTTAGGTAATTCGATCCAAACATTAAAAATAGCAAAACCAGCCATTTCAAATCCTGCTATGATATGAGGTTCTATTGCACAGTGCCTTAAAGCTTCCCTTGGTGAAAATCTGATGACCTTAAAGAGGTCTTCATCTTCACTTATAATTCCAGTTGACCCAGCACAAAATTGGTACCGATAATCTGGGAAAGATCAATGCTAAGAGTTATGACCAAGGACCAGCTGGTAGAAAGGATCCTTAACTGTGAACCAAAGTTTTTATCCTTTATATTTTTCTTTGATAGCAAATTTTTCTAGTTTAATCCTAAGTAAAGAAACTTTAAAAAAAAGTTCCAACTTTTCTGACAGTAATTGTATCCAAAAATTAAATTTGAACAGGCAAAGATACATCACCTTGACTGAATATTATATCTTCTGTTGTGTAAATTTTAATAGGGATTGCTTGCCTCTTTCTTCACGTATGATGGAGAATGCAATTTCGTTATTACAGTTTATAGGCAGTTTCATGGAAAATAATTACCATTATATTATGTCACATATGCCTTTGTTGTTTGGTCAAGCGAAGTGTGTCAAAACTTTCTTTAGCCTAGTATTTTACATGTATACATATGATTTGCACAAATTCTGGAAAATATAGGTACATATCTTTTATTGATTTAAATATATAAATAGAAATTATTGACATTTTAATGATATTACATGTAACAGCTGACTTTTTATACGCCCACACATAAGATGGGTGTATATTGTAATCACCCTGTCGGTCCGTCCGTCCGTCCATCCATCAGTTCACATTTGGTTCGTGCTCACTCTCCAGGCTACAATTCTTTACAGGTTCTTTTGATTTTTATTTTGTATGTCAATGTCATCATGAAGATGATCTCTATTGATTTTCGTGATGATCGGATAATTTTTCACCGAAATATCGTGTCTGACTTGACGTTTCACTCTATTAGCTATATTGTGCAACACATGTTCAATCCACAGGCGACAGTTCTTTACAGATTCTTTTGATTTTTATTTTGTATGTCAATGTTGTTATGAAGATGATCCCTATTGATTTTCATGATGATCGGATAATTTTTCATCAAAATATAAACTTGGTATGTATGTAAAGCTTGAAATTAGTAAAAATAGGATGTTTCACATATTAAACCACTACAGACTTTGTTATATCTGACAGCTGGTAGTTGGCGTATGTTACCTTGCCTAGCAAGCTATCTTGTAAAAACTTTTATAGTTATATACAATCAAAACAAAGATTAACAAGTATTTACATACATAGGGTGCAAATAAGATATTTATTTTTGCATAAACTCTAACCTTGGTGGTTGGTACTTAAAAAAAAGGTATTATTGGTGTATATAACATAATCATTACCATTGCAATACTGGGTTCATCAACTCCTTGGAGTTGCATGGAATACACAAAATTATTTCTTAAGTAATTTGGAATTTCTTTTTTTGTCTCACTAAGGTTTGGGCCATATATTATTTTTTTTAATTCAATCTCAACCTTTTGCAATAGGTAGGATCATGTACCAGTTTAATTTCTTTTAAAGAAATCAGGTAAGGGAAATGATAGTGAACAGAATATCGTGAGTGACCTCTTAAAACCTCGTCATTTTGACTTTTTGGTATCGTTTGAAAGATTGTAAAAGGCGGATCTTGTCATCAAAACCTCTTATTCTTAGCTTGATTGTAAATAACCCCAAAACCACCAATTAAATAACAGTCAGATTTAAAACCTTATATAACCTTAAATATTATATTATACAAGGTTCAATGTTTATTTTTCTGCAGATGAAATCGAATAACCTTGTATACTGTACTATTATACAAGTTATTGGTTGAATAGGCCGGAGTACTCAAATTGTTATGCGAGGTTGAAATGTTCAAAGAATGAAAACCATTTACAGCGGTAAAAAGAATATTAAAAAAGATTTTAACAAAATACGCTTACAAATAGTTTTTTGCGTTTTTCTCGAAAAGTAATTTCGTGTCATAAGAGGATTCAAGCTGTCATCAATGATACTGATTGCAGAAATTTGAAAACATCAGCCAATGTTTGAATGTTTAGCAGATTTCATGAATGAATATAACAGACATGTAAATATTTTAATTGTCTACTTGATAATCCATCATTCTATATGCCCTTTGGATTGTCTTCACAACAATTAAAAATTTACTATGTTGTAATTGAAAAGCAATAGGACATGACAGAATAGAGATAGTTATTGATACTAACCTAGAGAATCTAATTGGGTTGGTAACAAGTTAAATTACTATTTGAATTAGTTATGACATCATCATCAATGTTACATTTGTCTCTTTTAATTGTAAAATATTTACTCAATGCTCTTCAATATTAGAGTGATTCAATCAAGATCGAAACATTTTACCCATTTCTTGAAATGAAATGAATGGAGTTTCACTTTCTTCTATTCTGCACCGGATTGGGCTAATAAAGACAGGCAACATCCTGCAGTGTGCAATAAGGCAAATTTTGCCAAAATAATAGCATGAGGTTACTCTTTGATTGATTTCCAACTGTGTCAAGGAATCTTTAACGTGCACTGCCTTTAGCTCAAAAGGCCCCAGTTTTCGGTCCCATATGAGCATCTAGATACTCTTCCATGTCAGCCCCTCCGACTTGCATCACTGAACTATGAAAACCTTGGCCTTCAGGTTCATAAGTAAGTGTTGTAACTCAGTAAGTCAATGCCTGTAGAAGGACGAAGTTCTGAAATACAAACACATAGAAATAAGATGTCTCTTATCCTTATTCATTTATATAACAAAGGTTTTCGTCTATTATGTAAGGTGTTACTATACATACTTCATGAATGGTGAATGTTTGATCAAAAAGTCAGAGAAATAAAGCTTAAAAACAAAATTTTCAAAATGGCTGATTGTGGTATGAGGTTATTTTACTTAGAATTTGGAAGTGAAATAGTAAACACTTCTGAGGTTTGAAAATCATGTAAATATATGATCTTTAAGATGCTTATAAGCTTCCACACACCCCTAACGCTGTATAAAGAGGTGACTGTACATCTAATATCACTTTTGTATGTAGTTAAGAAATGAAATGAAATGAAGACGGGCAACGCCATGCAGGGTACAATGAGGAAAATTTTGCCAGGACAACAGCATTAGCCTGCTCTTTTTCGATTTCCAACTGTCGAGTGATCTTTAACGTGCACAGCCTGTAACACACGGGGCGTTGGTTTATTGTCACATCTGAACGACTAGACGCTTTTTCCATGTGTATGTAGTTAAGAGGTTAGATATCTTGACTATAATACAGATACATGTATTGTAAAAATCACACAATAAATCATCATTTGTTATACAGATTGTTGTACAAGTGGAATACTCTTGGGTCCCTTGGCATTACAAACATAGAGAAATATTAATGACAAATCAGCCATCTCGCTGAAATTGACAAACATTTTTTTATCGAAATGTCAACATATTGAAAGCTCTTTTCACATCAGTCGGTTTGGACAGGTTGGCTCTTAAAGGTCACTCCATCAAAAGGATTAATATTGGTAAAATCAATTGAAGTTGATATGACAAACTGGTTGGAACCTTCTGTTAATTTCCCTGGATGGTGATACTGATAGCTGTGGACTGCCAACATTTATCAAGTCATTGAAATAATGTGTCAAGTCACTTGTGGCTTGAAGTAATCAGCAAAGCTCATCAAGTATTAATTACAAACAATTGAGAAGATAAACATTTAAAGGAATATTATCATCTATAAAAAGTTACATTTGTGTTAAGATCAATGCTGGGCGGATCATTTCAATACTTTTAAGGCATTTCACATTAATATTGTATGTCCTTGATTATCCAGCCAGAATATGCCAAGTCGCTCAGTACAAAAAATAAATGACATTCATAAATGATGACATTCCATTTAACTGTTGTTTATGTCCCACGTTCAACAATGTCCTTTTGTATTAGAGTTTATTATTATTATTAACATTTTCTTGTGAAACAACTTCAAGATTTGGATAACCATTTCTTATTATTCAATTGGACTCATCCGTATCCCACTTCCACGGCCTTATATACAATTTCTTCAATATGTATCACCAAATCTCATAAAAAATGGTACAATAAATAAACCAAGTACTATAAACGATCCAAATCAGAAATCCAAAACAACATTTTGGCAAATATTAACTTTTAGTGAACTCTATAATTACCATGTTATCTGAAATTCCATAATAACTATGTTATCTGAAATGTCATTATTACTATGATATCTGGAATTCCATAATTACCATGTTATCTGAAATTCCATAATTACTATGATATCTGGAATTCCATAATTACCATGTTAGCTGAAATTCCATAATTACCATGTTATATGAAATTCCATAATAACTATGTTATCTGAAATGTCATTATTACTATATCTGGAATTCCATAATTACCATGTTATCTGAAATTCCATAATTACTATGATATCTGGAATTCCATAATTACCATGTTAGCTGAAATTCCATAATTACCATGTTATATGAAATTCCATAATGGCTATGTCATCTGAAATTCCATAATTACTATATATGTGAAATTCCATAATTACTATATATGAAATTCCATAATTACTATGTTATCTGAAATTCCATAATTACTATGTTATCTGAAATTCCATAATTACTATGATATCTGATATTCCATAATTACTATGTTATCTGAAATTCCATAATTACTATGTTATCTGATATTCCATAATTACTATGATATCTGCCTTTAAAGGTCTCCAAGGCTATGGATAATTTTCTATTTAAATTTTTAACTTGATTAATAAAAACGGTCAAATCAGTGACATTTTGTAAGCTGTAAATTATTTATAGGGGATTGGAAAAGTAAATTATATAACTGACCTTTCAGTTTTACAGTACATCTCACAAGATATAATCATATGTCTACATAGAGTGTAAGAAAACTCAAAGAAAATCATGGCTGATTATCGAAATTATTTTGATTAACTGTCCAGTTATTAAGCTCTCATTCACTTTGAAAATCTTGTCAGAAATTTTTGAAAGTTTTTTTTGAAAACATGAAAAGTTATCTATAAAGCTGAAAAAGCTTTGCAAAAACACTACAGTAGATTTGAATATGCAAATCGACCAATAAAGACATCCTACATACTGCAGAAGGGGAAATTTTTCCAGTTGTATTTGATTTCCATCAGATTCCAGCATTATCCGAAGCTATACCATCAGAATCAAAACTAACACTCAGAATGGCTCTCAAAAGGCATTTATGTCAACATATACAATGAGCAAAAGTCTGAGAAGTAGGAACATAATTTAAATGAATCATTTCCAAACAGTAGATGAAATTTAGTACATATTGGATACAGCAAGTTTTTTATGTCCAGAGACACCCAAGGAAATAATTTGATCTATATCATACTTGGGTAGAAGGACTATTGTTTGAGCAAAGTAAAAAGTTTTATGAATTTTTCCCCTTATTTTGAGAATTTAAATATCAGCCTTTCTATAGTACTGTTAGTCATAGAATGTCTTTGTGTTGATAAAAATACAAGCATAAGCACAATTTATGTCTTCAAAATTTGTTTTTACAAAGGACAATTTTCAGCAAAAATGTGTTTCTTTTCAATGGAAACTTACAAAAGATTATATTTCTATCAACGCAAAGACATTCTAAGACTGACAATACTATTTTGAGGCTGATATTCCAATTCTCTTAAAAAATATCAAAAAATTCAAAAAACGTTTTGATATGACCCAAAAAATAGGTAAATTCTGAATTCATACAATCAATAGTGGAAGTCAGAAATGATATAATGATTGAGGTCCTTAAATTTCATACCTTAGTTTTGTTATGTATATCTATGATATTTTCACATCCTCACTCACATAATATCCTTTCCTTGTCAGCACTTTTGAGAAAACTGTGTATTCACAATTAAGTTCTTGTCAAAATATATGTCCATGTTTTCTTATAAAAAATAATGGTCCCAGTCATCAAAACTAAATTGAACTGAGAGGCTTTCTGCTTATAGTTCTGCTTCACTCTTGCTCACTACACTGGTCCTAGTTAGGCAAGATGTCCTGTACTGGTACCATGCCAAATTTTTCAGGAGCTACAAAACCTAAGAGAGTAGGAAACTGTGTGTCCGCTTGCATGCCGCCTGACAGAGACAGCACAAAAACACTTTAAAACATCGATATTGTTAATTGCCTCATCTGTTATAATCTGAAAAAATTGATTGTGGTTTCAGAAGCAAATTATTTGATTTAGAACGGAGTTGTTTCCCTTGGACCAATTTTCACTTGGGGAAATCCAATAGGCCTACCAATTATCCTGTTGTTAATCTATCCAGCACCCTTCTCTAACCAGAATTGGCATATTTCATTGGATTTGAAAAAAATCACCTAGTGCTTTAAAACAACCTGTAAAGATCATCAGCCAAAGCTGGTTTTTTTTCCAAAAGCCTTTATTTGTTGTCATCATATCCATCAAAATGCTGTCCAAATTTACTGAATGTGCATAGTGTACAGAAAAAAGGCAAATTTTCAAATTTTTTATTATGGAAGGAATTTTAAACTTCATATAACAAACAATATGAAAACAACAATTAGTTTCAGACTGTCAAATTGCTTTTTGTGTATGTATCAACACAATAACAAAATAATACAAAAATAATTTTCAGACTAAATAATATTTGTTAGATTTGTAAATTAATATTACGCACAAAATGTAGATCTAGGTATTTCTAGATGGCTTTCTGAGAGAGCGACTACACTTCACTGCGATGATCAGACCAAATTTATGCTTAAAATTCTGTTCAAATTATAGATTATCTGATTCTAAAACATCACATGTTATGTTGTCTAATTTCAAAAGGGGTTGTTAATAACAGCCAAATTAAAAACCATGTGATAAACAACCTCGTATGGTACAGACCATTTGATTGGTTTCATATCTTAGTGACCTTGAACTTAACACTTAAATTAGTCATCCTACACCAAAGCTAAAGAATTCATCCAGATGTGTATTTGATTTACATTGAATGATGAAGTGCAATAAGAGAAGATCCTTTACAGCTACATTTTTATATATACAAATATGACAGTTGGAACTGGGTTTGACTAAATACATGAATGCACATAAATCACATAAATAATACTGGAAAAAGAACATAATATAACATGTATGATGAAGCAATATTTTGAACACAAACAATAAAAATATATATCATCATCGATACATGGCAAGATAGTCATAAACAATAATCTGACAAGTATAATTTCTGGAGATTATTTTCATTGATGATTATGAGCGGTTAGAAAAACCCTTTTAAAAGGGACAGATGGACAGTTTTTGGGGGCTGATTTTATTTTCGATGTATGTTAATAGTCTTCAGAAGTACTAGAAATATACGAAATTCCCATAATTCCTTCAAAAATATCTCAAACTAGAAATTCCTTACTCACTTTTATTACTGATAGGCTTAGCTAAAAAAAATTCCTGTTTCTGAAACTAAAGTATGATTAGTCAAAAAATGGTGCATCTGTCCCTTTAAGTCCCTCAACTAAACACTTGGTAAAGATTATTATTGATCTCATGCAATGTAATGGCAAACTGTGTGTTGTCCCCATATGTCACAGTACATGTAAATGAATAAGTAAATTCTCTAGGCAAATTAATGTCCACCTGCGTTTGATAATTTTGATAATGGAGATGGTTGGAGATAAGTTTTGTTGTAACAACTGTAGATGGTAATAATTTGTTTGTCAACAAGTTATTCTAAACAATAAGTTGTAAAAAGTATGACTTCAGGACCAAAGTTTAATCAAACTAAATGGAAATTTCTGAGTTTAATTGTATAATAAAATATTGAAATATTGACCTAGATGTACCAAATATGCATTTATAGTCTAATATTATTCTTTTGCTAATCAGTTCACAGGAAGGTAACAGTCAGTTGCGAGCACACAAGCGGTCATTGTCGTAGATTTTTGTTACCGATTAGAGTCTTGAGAAAAATCTTGCATGTGTCCATGCTTCCACAACAAGATTATCGCATCCCTGACAGGATTTATCATATCAAACAAGTTTGATAATTGTTTTCGATAGTTTTATCGTCTGCATGAAACCGTCTTCATCTATTCAGATTCCTTTTACTTTCAATTGTATGCTCCGCACGTGATTATTGACAAGGTGGAAAACTACCAGTCAGTCGGTGAAACTCGAGACAAGACTCTTAATCAACGACAAAAGTCTCCGGCCAAACTTGTCGTGTGCCAACACCTTTACACTCACTTATTTGGTACAAATATTCATGTATGTAGGCCTACCAGACATGTTCAAAAAGTTTTCAGTTTTTAAACAATTCTTAGCTTCACCAAGAATATAATGCATCAGGGCTGTAGATATCAAAGCGAATATATTTAGGGAATATCATATTTATATTTTTAATGTTTCTTTTTTTTTTCTCATTTTCATTCTCCATTGCTCTAGTGAAGGCCCTGCTACATTCCCTTCAATTTAGCACTTTGTATTTATAAAAACCATTATATATGCATTAAGTCCTTCATTTCATTTCTGAAATCAATACAATATATTATTATATAACTTGTATGAAATTTTCTCAAATGTTTTTAAATGAGAAGCAGATTTAAATAAAATGACATATACAAAAACAAAATATTTTCAGTGTTAAAACAGTGCTCAATACAGAAATTGCAGATCAAAATAGAAATATTTAAACAGTAACAACATGTTTCAGGTTCTGTTTTAAAATTTCTATAATGAAATATATATATACAAATCTTAACATTTAGACAACAAATAATGTGTAAACTCAATACTTTTATAACATAAAATAAAATATAAATTTGAGGTAACTCAATACAACAACAAGAGATTATTGCACTATCAATCACACATTTACACCCATAATAGAAAAACGTAATATACACACAATACTCAAATCAAAAAAAAATATTACATTTTCATGGACAATTAAAAAAAAATATACAGCTTCACAAATATCTTTTAAAATCAAATGAAAAAAAAATATATAAATAGCTTGGGTAGGAACATAAATCTAGTCAATTTTTGAAATTTACAAATAGATTCTTTACCATTCGTAGGGATCTTATAATTTCAGTCTTTTCAGAACTTATATACCAGTTTAATCATTGTGATAATAGACATGTAAACCTTGGCCAGTGCTTCTATAGATGAGTATCTTCTCTAAGACCTACTACTGAATCCAAATTATCTAATTTAGGAGTCTAAGGAATCAATCAGTCCAGAGAATAACAAATCGTGGATTAACGAATAGTGTCAACAAACATGATATGTTTAAAACATGTAGTCTATGTTCTCAAAGAAAATTACATAACCACAACAATTCACACAAAAATCTATGGATAGAAAATTGGAAAAAGTGATGATATGAACACGTGGGATAATATGTTAAGTACAAAATATGAAACATATATTATAATGTGATTAGAAGAAATGTTTTAATATTTGAAAAAAAAATTGAGTATTCAGTTTAAAAAAATTATCACAACCTTTCTTAATGTACAACTTTGGATAATTTGAAATAGAAATTTTCAGGCTTAAAGGGATAGTAAAGAGGTTTTCTTAATTTTCATGTATATCAGGGACACTGATAGCATCAATTTGCTCCATTCCAATTTTCAATCAGACATCTGTCATACCTAAAATTTCACTAAAACTAAGCGTTTGATGACATCACCAATTGCAAAATATGCTGCAAGCATCACAATAAGTATTTCCTGATAAGTGATCTCATCAAACGCTTAGTTTAAATGCAATTGCAAGAACTAAAAATGTCTTATTGAAAATTGGAATGGTGAAAATTGATGCTGTCAGTGTCCCAATACACATACAAAATTTAGAAACCTCTTTAAGATCGTGGTGTTTGGTGTACTAAATTCAAAAAAACAAATTCTGATAGAATTTTTTGCAATGTAGTTCAAGAAAATCTAAAAAAACTTGTTATTTTTCTTCTTTATAATGAAACTTTTATGTGGTTGAGTAATTGAATTATTTTCTGTAAATAGAATTTACTATTTTTAGTTTTCTATTCAAATGTATTCTATTAATGTTTTTTGAATTTTGTAACATCTGCTTGCAATACTGTTTTTGTGAATCTCTAAGATTTTTTATGCAATGGAGAAATTTAAAATTGTCAACATTGAACACTAGGTTCAACTCACAAAATCCAGTAAAATTTGCCTTGAAATTTCATTACAAATGTGGAATTTATTTACTGTGAATGTAAAATGGAAGAGAATAATATCAATATATACAAGTATGCTTTCAAATACCTTTCCCCTGATCAAAATATTTAACAACAACAACAAACTGGAACGTATTCAGTTTCCAGATCCTACTGAATCAAACAGACCTTTTTCTTATATAAACACAACTGTGTACTTTAAAAGTAGTAAATGATATGCCAGAAACAAATCATGTATTTGTCAGTACCTATATATAAACCAAATTAGGGAGTATTTACCATTACTCCAAATGAAAAATCTTTTATTGTATTGGGTACAGGCTTAATTATTTTTTCTATTTATTCTGCATATCTATCTGTAATTATAGAAAGACTGCATGTGTATCTTCTTAACACACCATTCCTAAAGTTTCTTTAAACATTACCTAATTATTGAGTTTTCCAATAATAATAGCCATGGTTTACTATTTTTGGAGTTTGATTTTGGTCTTGAAATGGCTAGTCATCAATACATGATAATTCTGGACATACATGGATTTGAAGGCTGAAATTTCGATAGTAAGCTGTGAACACTTTTACTGATTAGCTCAGCTGAACATTTCCCATCTCTGAGACAAAGGTACGATTGACCCTGACAATCATCAACCTTGGCTTTAAGAATACTGTTCTCATTCTCATAACAATATATTTAACATAGCCTGATGAGGCTGAAGGAAGAAAGATGGCAAGTGATGGTGACAGTGTAATATATACATGGTGATAAAAAAAAGTTGGTATCAAACTTCTTCTTCTTTGATTTCATCAATAACAGGTATCGCAGGCTTGTCTTTTATTAATGTTTGTAGTAAATATAACATTTGGTCCACTTTTTGATCCATCTTGGAGACCTGAAAGTGAAAACATATTGCGAATTTATCTACCACTTAAACCTTAGCAATTTTAAATCCAGTTGTTCTACTTGCTTTCTGTATCAATAAAAGGTGGTATATGTGCTTTGCAATATTATACTGTTTATGAACATCTAATAGCTAGAATATGGCCTAGGCTATAGCATAAATGAGGCAAATGCCTAAAATTTGAAATTACTACCAGCCTTAAAAATTGAAATTGTTTTTCAATTCTGTATCTGAAATCAACCAAACCCCACTTTGCCTCATTTTTATACGTCCATATAAATTGGGTCATTCCAAAAAGAAAAAAACAGGCAGCAATAACCAATCACAGAAGACTTTTTGATGGGATCACCAATACCACTAGTAGTACAGCGATTCATTTGATGTATACTGAACTTGGTGTAATAAATAATAAAACTTGACATCAAATACCATCCTTTAATACCCAACGTTCGTCAAAAAAGTTTTGAGTTCATCAGGGGAAGAAATAAACTACAAATGGTGGAACGAAATGTTGGGTATTAAAGGATGGTATTTGATGTCAAGTTTTATTACATATAAATTGGGGGCGTATATTGCCATCACCCATTCCGTCGGTCCGTCCACAATTACTGTATACATTCTAGAAGGAAACTTAGAATTATTGTTGGTAATCACCTAAGGATGAACCTATCAAAAATCAGAAGACTCGAAAAATATTTAGTATGAGTTATTGCACTTGTTCTTAAAAATGCATTCAAGTTTTAGTCTGTAAACACTCTAGAAGGCCCAATTCTTAACAGATTTTGACGAAACTTGGTAATATTATTCAGTATCGCCTCGAAAAGATCAAGAGAAGTGTATGACTGAAGGTTGAATATTTCATACTGGTAATTCTCACCTGACTTTCAACTCGTACTATTCTAGCACTAATTGTAGATTTCTCTCTATCTCGAGAATGATTACCATATAAAGTACTTGGTTTACCCAATGTTTGATCTAATCTGTAAAGGAAAAACAGTTTAATAGGAATTGTGTCAAAAGTCAAATAAATTTATAAGTAACCTGCCTGAAACCTGCACATGATTAAGTAGAAAATCTGGTTCTCTGCACACAACAAGATCAAATCCACATAACAGTACGTCAAAGTGACTTAGATTTTTACCCTGAATAATCCTATAATTCCTTGTAAACTTGAATAGATAATTTGACTAAGAATCCTTAATATCTTAGAACCTTGCACAAAAAAAATTGTGTCAAAAAAATTCTAACTTAAAAAAAACATAAATATTGAGTATATAATTTATTTTATGGATAGAAGTTAGAATCCTTACAAGACTTAACCAAACAAAATCACTCATCTGAATGCAAACTTTTAAATAACTATGCAATTTTACAAATACTAGTGAACATTTATTAGACATATTTCTACAGATAATAACATGTTATTATGTAAATGGATTAGAATAAAAAAAAATCATGTATGGTTTTTGATATTAGGATGAATGATTACATGTCTCTGTATAATTATTTATCTCATGCAATATGTGACTTGTATTAACTTTTTGGTCATTAACTGATCATTTTCTAATGGTTGATTTACAGTCACTGTGTTCAAATTTGTTTTAAAATAACTCTCTTGTATCAGTTCAAAATTACTTGAAAGCAAAAATAGTTATTTTTGTTATGTAATAGCATTATCTTCAACTGGATAAAAAGATCTACTTTCATCCAATTATATAACAATCAGCCTATTATATGTATCTATTATAGTCAAATGTCAAAGCAAGCGTTCAGGATAGATAAATTACACTCTCATGCACGAGATGTAATATAGGATGATTAAAACAGCAGTGAGGTCTTGAAAATGACTTTACAGCTGATGATCAAATTTAGTTTCAAAGAGACAGATTTGGAAATGGTCATAATGATAAACTTTTAGGAACAACTTTTAGGAAGAACCAATTGATATCTACTGTTTAATTAGTATTATTTGTTTGGGATTCAACTTTCCTTTGTAGCCAATCCATGAATTCCCGTCCCCACAAAATTCATGATTATTTATTTACCTTCTCTGTAATTCTTTAATTCTAACCATCATATTAAGATGACCCTGAGAATATTGTTCTATCACATCACGTACATCATAAGGTTTTCTTGCTTGCTGTAAATATAATAAATAACATCATGAGGTTTTCTTGTAAATATAATAAATAACATCATAAGGTTTTCTTGCTTGTTGTAAATATATTAAATAACATCATAAGGTTTTCTTGCTTGATGTAAATATAATAAATAATATCATGAGGTTTTCTTGCTTGTTGTAAATATAATAAATAACATCATGAGGTTTTCTTGTAAATATAATAAATAATATCATAAGGTTTTCTTGTGTGCTGTAAATTTAATAAATAATATCATAAGGTTTTCTTGCGTGCTGTAAATATAATAAATAACATGAGGTTTTCTTGTAAATATAATAATAACATCATAAGGTTTTCTTGTGTGCTGTAAATTCAATAAATAATATCATAAGGTTTTCTTGTGTGCTGTAAATTTAATAAATAATATCATAAGGTTTTCTTGTGTGCTGTAAATTTAATAAATAACATCATAAGGTTTTCTTGTAAATATAATAAATAACATGAGGTTTTCTTGTAAATATAATAATAACATCATGAGGTGTTCTTGTAAATATAATAAATACCATCATAAGGTTTTCTTGCTTGCTGTAAATATAATAAATAATGTCAAGAGGTTTTCTTGTAAATATAATAAATAACATCATAATGTTTTCGTGTAAATATAATCAATAACATCATAAGGTTTTCTTGTAAATATAATATATAACATTAAAGGATTTTCTTGCTTGCTGTAAATATAACATAATATCACGAGGTTTTCTAGCTTGCTGTAAATATAATAAATAACGTCAAAGGGTTTACTTGCTTGCTGTAAATAAAATGAATTTGTTTTAATAAATATAATAAATGTAAATAACATAGAACACATCATACCATAAACATATTGTTAACATAAAATTTGAATTAAGAGTGAACATACATATATTATCAAAGTTATAAATATTACAGAAGAATATAATGATAGTTTAACACAAAAAGAAATATGTGTCTGTACTAGTTGTTGAATTTATAGGATTTTTTCATGAAGATTAATCAGATTTGTCTGAGAGTTCAATTATCCTGGATTTTATTCATACTTTAATAAGCCTAAATGAATCTTTGAAATCCTTCATTCTTATAAATAATTGACTTGAGCAAAGTATAGCATCATCCCATTGGTTATCTAATTGTAGGTATACTAAAAAATAGATTTCCGTTCTTAAATGTGATATGGGTATGGTGTATAAAGTTGGTAAAACAAAATTAATTCTGAAGTTTCATACTTTGCTTGATAACTTGATTGCTTCATTCCTTCAACAAGTAATATTTGTTCTGGTATCTGCAATTCCAGAAAAATTTGGATTGTTTTTGAGAATTACTAATACTCAGCTTTACAGAAACTCAGCTTTATATGTGTTTTTGAGAATTACTGATACTCAGCAATACTGATACTCAGATCTACTGAAACTCAGCTTTACTGAAACTCAGCTTTACATGTGTTTTTGAGAATTACTGATACTCAACAATACTGATACTCAGCTTTACTGAAACGCAGCTGTACATGTGTTTTTGAGAATTACTGATACTCAGCAATACTGATACTCAGCTTTACTGATACTCAGCTTTATGAGGGTAGCTGAAATAGGCTGACACGGAATGAAACTTGGTATACATTAAAATCAAATAATCAAAAATTTTGTTTCTTTTCAGATCAACTGAGCCAGATTGAGTATTTCAAGATGTTGAAAATTAGAACCAGAGACATTATGTGAATATGGATAAAATTTGGTACACCAGACTGGTCATGTTTCATTGCAGTGGCATTTCTTCCAAGTAAGACTATGAACTTTTCATCCCACCCTCTATTTTTGTTGGATTTTACTAGGTGAATGTTTTAGTATACGCCCACATTATAATGTGGTCGTATATTGTTGTCGCCCCTGTCTGTCAGTCCGTCCGTTCACAATTGGCTTGTGAACGCAATAGAGACAACAGTTTTTATCTGATTTGAATGAAATTTGGTGTGATCATTTATATTCATGAGATCTTGGACAGGTTAGAAATTGGCTATCTTTTGATGAATGGTTTTTGAGTTATTGCCCTTGACTTATAAAAAACGTGTCAAAATTTGGTTGTGAACTCAAAAGAGACTACAGTTTTCCTCCAATTTAAATGAAATGTGAATATTTATAATGATGAGATCTTGGACAAGTTCGAATTCGTTTGTGAACACAATAAAGACTACAGTTTTCATCCGATTTAAATGAAATTTGTAATGATCATTTATAATGATGAGATCTTAGTCAAGATAGAATTTGACAATTTTTCGATGAACGGAATTTGAGTTATTGCCCTTGACTTAGTAAAAACGCATAAAAATTTGTTAGCGATAGAGGTAACAGTTTATGTCAGAAGTTTATTAAATAATGTGTGTTTGTTTAAATCAACAATATCTTGCACAAATTAGATTTTTGGTATGATTTGACACAGATAGGTTACTGCCCTTGATATACTGAAAATGTATCAGAAAAGTGGGCGTATCTTGCTAGGCAATCACTTGTATAACATTTCAAAAAGTACGTTGTCTGAATCAATGTTTGAAGTAAAAAAAAAAACCAACTTATAGAACTTAACAGGAAAAAAGATATGTAATGAAAGCTATTGATTACCTGAAATTTTCTTCTAGAAACAAAATATTTTATTTTTCTAATAACACGAATGGCAGTTTTATGAGCCTCTGTTAACCTTTAAAATAAAGAAGAGCTGTGATAAACGATTTGTTGATGTGTTAAAAACTCTACAAAAACAAGCCATTATACAAATTACTTCAAATTATTGCAGTTTTCCCTGCATGTTTTCAAACATGGCATGATACACTGTTAAAAAGTCAAGTTTTAAATTAGTCCCAATAGAACCAGAAGGCTACAGATCACATTTGGTAGTTAAATGCACTTTTATGGCAATTACATGTGCAAAGAGTTAAATATTGACTTTTAGGACATGACAATGAATTCATATGATGGTAATGTATGGAATTCCTGGCTTTGTCATTCTTTTCAAAGCTGCATCATTCAGGAGTGCTGGTTGATTCAGTTTGAGTCTTCCTCACTAGTTTTGATGGATTTTGGACTTTTGAAAATGCCTGTCAGCTCTTTAAGATCTGTATGACTTTAGATGTCAGAAATTGTTTAAAAATAGGAGAGAGCCATCTAAAGAAATGAAATGAAATGAATGGAGTTTTACATCCTGTTTTTCTGCACCATGAGGGCTAATGAAGACGGGCAACGCCATGCAGGGTGCAATGAGGGACATTTTGCCAGGACAGCAGCATTAGCCTGCTCTTTTTTGATTTCCAACTGTCAAGGGATCTTTAACGTGCACAACCTGTAGCACACAGGGCCTCAGTTTATTGTTCCAACCGAACGACTAGACGCTTTTTCCATGTCAGCCCCTCTTACCTGCATCAACGCCAGGGGGAAACCAGGTTGAAAAATCCTAAGGTATTATCTCGACCTATGCCAGGATGGAACCCTGGACCTTCAGGTTAGCGAGCAAGCGTCTAGCTCAACCATCTAAAGGGACAGCTATTTGCATGACATTGGTAATTTTTCAACTCTCATTACTTACTGGACGACTTTTTCTGTTTCATCACCATCATAATCATAATCTAAAAATGATTCGTCTTTACCAGGTATACCACATGTACTGGGTCGATGGCTATCTTTTCTACTGCCTTTAGGTGTTACTAACAAAATATATGAAATCTTAAATTTTAAACCTAAATCATCACTAAGGAACTTTTTTTGGAAATTTTTATGAGCTAATCCAGTAGATCACTTTCTGATTTTCTCTGAGAATTTCTCAAGCCTTGGCCTGTATTTGATAATATTGTTTGCAACGCTGCTTGGCATCAGGTGAGAGGAGAAAAAACTAAGGAAGGTTGATTAAGATAGGATTAAGGAAATTAAAAACTTATTTGGAAATGCAAATTTTATGAGCCAATAACAGTAGATCACTTTCTGTTTTTCACTGAGAATTTCTCAAGCCTTGACCTGTATTTCATATTATTGTTCACGCCAACCAAAAATGTAATTCAGTATTGTTTCAGCATCAATTTAGATTGGAGTAAATAAATCTAAAAACTTCAGATTTGAATTTCAAAACTAACCTGATCCTGATTTATCATCATTATATGATATAGAGGAAACACTTTCTCTGTGGAAATGATTACTAACAGCTGAATCTAAACGAGACATTCTTCTCTTTCTTAAAGTCAAACTGGCTCTTCTGGCTACTCTAGCCAGTACATTTTCTTCTGATGATGGATCATGAACATGTATTTTCCACGTAGCCTCTGATTTAGATGTGTGATCTGCTGCATAGCACCTCCAGAGACACTAAATTAGAAATTTTCTGCGATAACAATATGATTAAGACACCTATTACAATTATCATGACACTCTTCAATCAAGAATGATAGGAGATAAAAAAATTATACAAGATTAAAATAGGCCACAGTGTAACTTAAAATATATTTGTTGAAGGAACACAAGTAATTGCATCAAAGTGTTGACTTGGATTACCTATTAAAACCTTATTTACTGACAAATCAGCTAGTTGGCTCAATTTGCAAAACTAGGTTTCCTAGTGAGGATTTTAGTATGCCAGCAGCATGAGGTGAGATCTAGTCAATCATAATCACAGTATTTAACAGGTGTTGTTGACCAACTGAAAAGTATCATTTGGTGGAATAAGTGCCCCCCCTCCCCTCTCCATGAATAAATCATGTATTTGTCCATATTCCCACATTTTGTTACACTCAAGTAAAATTACAGGATGGGTACAGGTCTACCAAGTAACTATAAAATTAAGAAATAAAGGACTACACAAATAACACTATCAATTATATTGAAGGATAGAGGCAGGCTCAATTCCTTACTGGTCACTTTAGTTTTTGGTTGAGTCACTTTTAAAGACCAACTCAATATAAATCCAATATTCTATTTACCTGAATAAGTGTAGCAGCTGCTGGAATTTGTCTATTGAAATGTTTTTGGCGCTGTTTTTGTTGAACCTTTAAGGCAAAACCTGAACCTAAAATACCCTGAAAATTACAAAATGGAACATGCATCATTTATACTGTTTTCTTTTTTTAATGTGAACAGAAATGTCAATTCAAAAACAACTAAGATTTGTGGACTGCTTTTGCCATTTTGATTAAAGAAATTTTATCCATAAAAATTATTATGAGGAAAACTGAATTTACAGAAAAAACTTTTCAGTCCAAGTTGGGGGATCATTTTCAACTGAAATTTCAGAGAGTAAAGTTTGATGTTAATTCCAAATGTAACATTATCAAAACTTAATTTTATAGATCTTGATACAAATGCAATGCAACTGAAAATCTTCATTTGAATATTTGACCTAATCAGGTATCTACAGACAACACAACTAAAATGTAATCAATTGTATCTAAGCGTGTAAAGCGTGTAAAACTAGTTCCAGGAAGGCTCAGACAGTCTATCTATATTTAATAACCAGATTCCAGATAAAGCATGAATGACCTCTTTATTTCTACAAATTGACTACCATATTGTTTGTAGCTATATTATCTAATCTGTGAACAGGCATACACTAAGTGAATTATTTATTAAATGAACTGATTGTATTCTAACCGATAATCATCCAGACATAATTGAATGCCAAGTAAAATTCTGTGCCATGTGGGCTAATGAAGATGCAGGGTGCAATAAGGGCCAGGAAAGTGACTTTAGCCTGCTCTTTTTTTTTATTTCCAACTTTCGAGGGATCTTTTAACGTGCACAGCCTCTAGCACAAGAGACCTCAGTTAATTGTCCCATCTGAACGCTTTTTTTTCCTTGTCAGTCCTCTAGGGCCATGGTCTAAATATGCCACTAACCAGGTGTTAAAAATCAAAGATGTTAGGAAGGTATTTACTTACTGCTGGAAGAGCAAAAAATGATATTGCAAAAACGGCAAAACAGGAGGCAACTATCTTGCCCATCCATGTTTGTGGCACCTTATCACCATAACCTATCGTCATTACTGTTATCTGAAATACAATTCATTCTCAAATAATGAAAAAATATATTCAACTGCCTTGATGACAGCAACTATTTAAATGTATCTGTTAAACTCCTGAGATGGTGAACTGTCTTAATCTAGAAATGAGCTTGGGGTAAAGTCCAAACAAAGTATGTTTGTGTCTCCTCCGTCCCAATTGCCCCCCTTAAGACAAACATGCTATATCACAAAAAGAGGGATAATAACAAAACTAGGATGGTGTGAATTGTCATTTATTAATGACTACAGAATATTGGGGTAAAATCCAAAAAAGTATGTTTATGAAAATGTTATTTTTTGTTATCTGATTTTCTGTGACCTTTGCTTTGTTGCCCCTGTCATTCTCATAGGCTTCAACACAATCTGCGTACTTCCTAAGGTTTAATCAAATGTAGTTTTTCATTGAGATGAAAGAAAATGTGACTTTAATTAGGAAAAAATATACATACCACACCCCACCAAAGGGCATCTGCATAGCTTGCAAAATCTGCCTTTCCATCCTCCCTTTCAGCTAGATACACAAAATAGGAGGAGAAAATAAGGCCAAGAAAACCTATATACAATGTTGTGATTAACTCCTGTAAAGATAAAGAAACAGATATCTGATGCGTGTCTTATCTCTACAGGTAACTTCCAAAACAGTGGTATTTTAAGATAAAGAAACAGATATCTGATGCGTGTCTTATCTCTAGAGGTAACTTCCAAAACGCTGGTATTTTAAGATAAAGAAACAGATATCTGATGCGTGTCTTATCTTTAGAGGTAACTTCCAAAACGGTGGTATTTTAAGATAAAGAAACAGATATCTGATGCGTGTCTTATCTTTACAGGTAACTTCCAAAACGGTGGTATTTTAAGATAAAGAAACAGATATCTGATGCGTGTCTTATCTCTAGAGGTAACTTCCAAAACAGTGGTATTTTAAGATAAAGAAACAGATATCTGAGTCGTGTCTTATCTCTAGAGGTAACTTCCAAAACAGTGGTATTTTAAGATAAAGTAACAGATATCTGAGTCGTGTCTTATTTCTAGAGGTAACTTCCAAAACGCTGGTATTTTAAAATAAAGAAACAGATATCTGATGCGTGTCTTATCTTTAGAGGTAACTTCCAAAACGCTGGTATTTTAAGATAAAGAAACAGATATCTGATGCGTGTCTTATCTCTAGAGGTAACTTCCAAAACAGTGGTATTTTAAGATAAAGAAACAGATATCTGATGCGTGTCTTATCTCTAGAGGTAACTTCCAAAACAGTGGTATTTTAAGATAAAGAAACAGATATCTGAGTCGTGTCTTATCTTTAGAGGTAACTTCCAAAACAGTGGTATTTTAAGATAAAGAAACAGATATCTGATGCGTGTCTTATCTTTAGAGGTAACTTCCAAAACGCTGGTATTTTAAGATAAAGAAACAGATATCTAATGCATGTCTTATCTTTAGAGGTAACTTCCAAAACGCTGGTATTTTAAGATAAAGAAACAGATATCTGATGCGTGTCTTATCTTTAGAGGTAACTTCCAAAACAGTGGTATTTTAAGATAAAGAAACAGATATCTGAGTCGTGTCTTATTTCTAGAGGTAACTTCCAAAACGGTGGTATTTTGACAAATACCATACTAATACCATACAAATTTTATCATAAATTTCATGTAGAATTGGGCTCTGGTGTTTGCACACAATAGGTTGGCTCAGAACTCATTCTGGGAGTTTCCATGCTTTGCTTATAAATCATTCATCCTATACTTTTAACTAACTCATAAAGCTTTGAATTTATACTCTTGGATTTTTGCATTTAGGTGTATGGTATAGGTGTTTTTCAGACTCCACTCTATCTTCTGCTCATTGAAATTGTTTGGGGTTTAGGTATTGTAATGTCATGTGTTTTGGAAATATCATAGTGATGCTTGTCTCCATCCCTCTCGTTTATTTGCTGGAATAGTCCTGGAATATCTGTTGGCAGGATTGAGCCTTATGTCTGGTCTGTATTCTGTATATCTACATAATTTTGGCCAGCTTTCAACGCTGTGATTTATTTTGCTTGACATTAGGTGAGGGGAGAAAAAACTAAGGAAGGTTGATTAAGATAGGATCTAGGTTTTTTTAAATGTTTATTTGCAGTCAGGTTTTAATACGGAGAACTTTCCATGAAATACTGGTATTCAAAATGCTTGTTCTGTCAGTAGGAATAGAAGGATACAAGTTTTGATTCTGTTATTCCTCCTTATGTAAGCAGGCAGGCTGATAGAATTGCATCAATTTCAGAGGACCATTGGAATCATATCATAATGCTTGGGAATCAATTGTGTCAGAATTTCCAAAGATGAACTGAGGCGTTAGATTTTGTCATGCGCTTAACTGAATATTACAGCAGACCTGGTTTGGTTTACTGTTGTTCATAATAAAACTTGTGTTTGTTTGTCTCGATTCCTCGTGTCTATTTGCTTGCTTTTCACAGTATTCGGAACCCTGAAACATATGTAGTTGGTGTGATACGGCCTTTTGTTACTGATCTGTATTCTGTATTATCCAGAAGCATTTGCCCTCCTGGTACATATTCCAAAGATTCAGACATTATTAGTAAAGCATTTAATCAACCAATATAAGTATGGTATGGCTGGGCGATATTGGTTCAAGTTGATATCACGATATGGGTATATATCGCGATATTTTTTAAGTTTGTTATTTACTGATCTAGAAATTTTAATTGTAACATTAAACTATAAATATTTCTAAAACACTTCAGTCTTGAATATCATGATAAAAACATTTGTTTCAAATATCAAGTTACTTGTAAAAATTATGTAGATGATCTTATCTCCACAAAAATTTTATGGTATATCATGATAATTACCATTACTATATTAACCAGTATTTATCGTGATACCGGCATATCGCCCAGCCCTAAAGTATGGCATAGTTTGAGTGAAATGTCATAATAACTGTATTTATAGCCAAATATTACAAAAGTTACAGCCTGAAATTACAAGATATTAAAACTGAATTTTATATGATTCCTGAAATTAATTACCTGTCTATGAAGATATATCACAGAACCTAATAATCTCCAGGTACCACCTTGTCTATCTACATGTAACATGCGTAAAATCTGTAAAAATCTTACACCCCTGAAAAATATCAATACAGATACTAAAAATCAATTGGTTCTTTACAGAGTGCTTAAAGGGGCAGTGTGCAAAATTATCATTATCAAAAACATCATAAGCACCTACTTTTGGTGTTTGGCTTTATAGCAACTAGATATTATTAGTTGAAACCTTAAGAATACGTAGGAGACATATTCCTCTTCAATTAGGTGTTTCTTCAATTGTACAGTAGTTTTCTTAAACCTACCAAAAAGCAAAGCGAACTTAAAAACCTTATGGCAAAACCTTTGGCATTAAACTGTCAGATATGTTAAGGGACATGTTTTTGTAGATTTTGGTGTATGGTTATCATAAATTTGAAGGAAAAAAATTTTGACCTACAAAAAAAGCAGAATGCTCCTTTAATCAAACCTTATTGGACTAATGCTTAGAATAAGGCAACACCATCATGCTCTGTGCAAAAAGGAGAATTTTGCCAATATATTTATTAAACGTAAAAGGCACAGCCTAGCATACACAAGACATCTCATATTGTTCTTTCAACCTGCGTTACAGATATCTGGACAGCCAATCGAAAAATAAGAACATGCTATCTCCACCAAAGCTAAATGTTCCTGAGTAAGTTTTAAATGAAATGAACTCCCACAGTTATTGATGATAAAATAGATGTAGATCAATCTCATTGAGACAAATTATATCCCAGTTATTCTAGGAAACATTAAGATGATTTACTTAGTCTGTAGTCTTAATTCAACTTAATAGTTACCAATCAATCAATCTAAATGAATTTATAACTTACTCTGCAATACTTAATCACCAGGCCCACTTTTAATCAAAAAAAAAAATAAGTCTATAAATTGACCATCCTTATACTTACAATACATGTTGATTGTGTATGTGAGGGTGTGTTTGTGTGGAAGTTTTTTTGGGGAAAACTAGGCTCGAGGGAATTACAAAAATACTTCCAGCCTTCCACGCTGTTCCCCAACAAAGCTTAATTTGATAAGTGTTTTGATCTATACCAGGATTAATTACCTCAAGGGACTAATTTATGAATTTTCAGCGGTTCTATTCAGTCAGGCTATATTCTCTGACAAGAAAAAGATTGCAGGGGATTATCACGAACTAATAATCATTTATATAGGAGAAGGGGGATAATGCAATGGATCAAAGTTCCCAAAGGGGTAATAGAAAGAAAAAAGTTGAAACCTCTGATCTTAATGATTAATAAGCATTTTCTGAACAATCTGTCAATCATAGAAACAGATTCCAGGATAAATGAAGCGGAAAATCACGAAATAGTAAGGATTTATATAGGGGAAGGGGGATAATGCAATGGATCAAAGTTCCCAAAGGGGTAATAGAAAGAAAAAAGTTGAAACCTCTGATCTTAATGATTAATAAGCATTTTCTGAACAATCTGGCAATCATAGAAACAGATTCCAGGATAAATGAAGCGGAAAATCACGAAATAGTAAGGATTTATATAGGGGAAGGGGGATAATGCAATGGATCAAAGTTCCCAAAGGGGTAATAGAAAGAAAAAAGTTGAAACCTCTGATCTTAATGATTAATAAGCATTTTCTGAACAATCTGTCAATCATAGAAACAGATTGCAGGATAAATGAAGTGGAAAATCACGAAATAGTAACGATTTACATAGGGGAGATAATGCAATGGATCAAAGTTCCCAAAGGGGTAATAGAAAGAAAAAACTTGAAACCTCTGATCTTAATGATTAATAAGCATTTTCTAAACAATCTGGCAATCACATTACTAGTAATATCTGGAATGAAAGGAGAAAACTACCTTTAAATTTTAAGACTGATGTTCCTGCCAACTAGTCACTGGATTTTGTGATTCAAACGAAGGGTTACGAATGCAAATATTTCAGTTATTTTCTACAGTCTGATTTCATTCAAAGCAATAAAATGGAAGTTGAACCATACTCAATATCAACTGTAGCAAATTAATTTCTTTTCCGGATGGACGTCTGCTTTCAACTAAATGATGTGTAAATATCAACCTATATGTCACATAAACTGGGATTTCAAGCTCTCAAGCTGGAGCATCATTTTTCATCATTAGATTTCAAGTCTGACAGTAACAGACTGTTTCATTGATTGTATGGTTTCATATTGGTTTCATTGTCTTCTCTGTATGTTATAATTATACTTGACTAAATACAGTGACGGATTTTGGACTTGTTGGGCCGTAGGCAAACCAATGGTAGAGGGCCTAATTTCTCATTTTAATGAGGTGGTATGGTGTAATTACAATTTTTTGGCAGGAAGTTTCGGAACTGGTTTTTTTTCAGGCATAGGTCAATCAGCTCATCAGAATCCATCGTATGCATGATAATCGGTATTCATCACCATTAGACTCAAACAATTTAGTCGATTCTCACACATCACGCTCAGTAGTAGGACAATTTTCCATGGGCCTGCGGTATTTATTAACTGTTTGACAATTTTTTGAGTTACAAAATTTGTCATGTGCCGAATTTTCCATGTGCCGAAAGGCAGCTGTCTAGTTTGCCTATAGGTTAATCTGCCTCTGACTAAATACACCACAATAGGTTATTATGAAATCATGAAAGGAACATTATTTAATGAAGAAATATCATCTGAATATATATCATTATATTCTGATGCCGATTAGGTGTCAATGTACAGCTGGTGAGGCAATTGCCAATACATTAGGGTCAGTTAGTTAGTTTTCTATCCTGAACGAATGCCAATCTTATACCAAACCAAATAAATGTCAGGGCCCTGATTCACAAGTGCGTAAGTTTATGACAAAATATTACACTAATGATCATCTTACGCAAATTCTTACGCGCATGTTTCACTAACAAACTTCTTAGATCTTAGCTACGAAGGATTACACACGTCATCCACAGCATTGTTTTGTTGAATTTACATCTTTATTTCAACAATTAACAGAAATGAAATATATTTCATAAAACTTTTAAGTCCCCTAAATACTTTTTTCTTACGTAAGACAGACTTAAGAAAATTTAGTGAAACGGGGCCCTGTATTGTTACTTTAAAGAGCGCAGGTTCAAAATAGCTATATTTGACCACAATCAATTTTGAAAAAAAAAATTGTCAAGCTAAATTACATGTCCTAATCTTTGGAGAGAGTTAGAGGTAAATCTTGATTCTTTAAGATAATTCTGTGAATATCTTCATACATTCAGAAATGTAAATTTTTTCTTTATTTTAAAAAGTAGCGAGGCCATATCAAAAACTTATTCTAAAGTCATCTACACAACTTTAAGATTTATTTCAAGTGTCTCTTCAGTCTTTTATTCTTAAAAATTTAAGATATTGATTTTCTGTTTTTTTCTTACATCTGCACTTTATCAATAAAAAAATTTCTCAATGCTAGGATTTTGACATTTTGACAAATGTCACTTTATTTGCTTATATTGTCTTTTTTAAAGACCGCATGTGAATTATTGCCTGAACTAATGAATTGAGTTTCCATGTGATTTCTGTAAAGTCAATGCTTCTAGAAGAACTAGAACATAATATATCAAGTTGACCTCTCTATATTTATACATTTATTCTGGCCTGCACAAACATCTTCAAACAGAATATCATCTTCTGTGACATCCATTGTATTTATATACAGTACTTCTTGAAACTTTGAATGATAACATTCGGGTCGCTTTCTTTCCATACCTTCCCAATCCATTCCCAGATAAACATTAAGGTTCAGTTTCACCCCATCGTGTCATGAATACGTGTTTTGACATGGTCTTATTAACCCGTATTAAACTAAGCCCGATGTACTTTGTTTTGAGGACGTGGAAATTAGATTGGTGGCATTTAAATCTGACTAATCAGATAGGTAGAAGAGAAATGAGGTCAAAACAAAACACAACATTGCTTTGCCGCTGCAAAGGTTTGATTTTCTCTAGGCTTGAATTCTTAAATGAAAATCTTACTCAATTCTGTACCGTACATATTCATCAAAATATGCAATGGCACACTGTTTTCGTTTTGTTTAAGTTCACGAACAAAGCGTCATAACAAGTGATTTGTTTTGATTGGCTGAAATTTGCTACCAATATAGTATGGCCAATTTTGATTGGACAATATTTAGCTGTGAATTTTTTCCACGGCCCCGAGGAAGAATGACGAATGGGGGTGTGGTTTAGACATGATGTTTTCACCCTTGCCATAGATTTTGTATTGTGTTCTCCACTGGCCATCAACTCAGCCCACATCTTCCATATTCTAACTTTCATGGATTTATTCACACCCAGTGGTGGTAGGATATAAGTAATCCCACCAGATATAATTGCCAATTCTGTTTGTCTTAATTTCTAGTACAGTCTGTGATGTTCCGAACAGATTATCACAAAGGTTTCAACAAAATACATCAACATCATTATGGAATATAATGTATCAAATATCAGAGTTAACTCCCCTTTAAAGCCTTAAACAAGCCTTGTTTGTGCACACCACTTTTCAGATGCCTAGAAATAAGTGTACTTTTAAATGTTACATTTGTGCAATTTGTTTTTAAAATGTGCCGTCTCAAACAAGCAATGTCTGCAAATCATGTTTGAATGCAGCTATACAAAGCACAAAGATGCATGTAAATGTCAAGATAAATAGTGATAAATAATTGAAAAAAAATCACATTGTAAATAACAAGAGCCTTGAGAGAGTGTCTTTGGATTACATTTGAAAAAAAAAAGACTGTAGGCTGATATTGTTATAAAGATGTTTGTTTTATAAACAGATTAAAATAAACCTGAAGCAGTCAAAGTAATTATAACAGTTGAAATCTGATATCAATTGAAGGATTGATTATCAAATACTGTTTGTTCAATACAAATGAAATCTTCAGTATTTAATTGAATAATTAAAAAAAAACAACAACAGATATTCAGTTTGCAAAACATTGGATGATATCCCCAAGGGCTGTGAATAAAGAAAGAAAATCTATCTCCTTAACTCTTTTTCTGGTATTTAACACAGATTTCAGAAATAGTCATAATAGGAAAAATAAACAGATTTGAAATGACAACCGAAATGTCATAAAACTATAAGACTTGCAGACTGTACTCGGAAGGAATATAAGAAATATTTCACTTTCATGATAAATCTTGGTAATTATTTGAGCAAATTTGACTTTCTATTTTAGTCTTTCTAAAGAAGAACAGATTAAATCCTGATCCAAAATGTGGCGTTCGCAAAATTAATTGCAACGACAAAAGATCTCCAAGGAAAATCCTTCAGAAGCATCTGCGTGATAATAAAAACACTTTTTGTTACTTAAAAGACAGACGAGTCGAGTCTGATAGTAACAAATTGAATTACCAGCGACCAACCAAATCTCCTGGAAAAACATAAATCACAACAAAGACATTGAGATCCAATGACACAAGCCCAAACTAAACAGAAATTAGACTGTGAAAGAGGGTTGCCATATTTGTCAGACATGACCTTTGTCCATCCAAAATGTCTGGTTGATAAAATCATGTGATGGTTAACCCATGCGAGGTTCATCAAGTTGGTGACTATCGATAACACAATCTATTGATAACATGGTCAAAAACTTGTCTCCCCCGTACTGAAAATGTGGGACGAAATCTTTGAATATGGTTTAACTTCAGCATCCCTATAACACCACGGTCTACTGAGCAGGAAAAGACCCAACATTTGGGCAAAATTAGTTCATTTGCCAAAGTTCGGTCTTAGCAATCTCACAATGTACAAATTCCTTTATCTAACCCCCTTCTTGCATTCTTTATTTTCCACTGTCAGTATCCTCAGTAACACTTAACCTGCCTCGACAGCCTGTTACTTGAGCTATGATGATATGTCCAGGTTGAGTAGGAGTTTCATTTCCTCCCTAAAGTCTCGCTACATGAGAAGGTCTTTACTCTTTAGTTTATGGACCAAAATTAAGAAATTCATTGAAGACACTAAGGATGTTGATATGTATATAAATGAGCCCATGAAGAGATCTCCACATCTCCTACCCTCTAAAAGAAGGGAACAGAAAATATCGACTATATGTTACCCGATAATGAACTTTCGGGTGATTTTAGCATCTTTGACCTGAGGAAAATGCCACCAGGTGCTAGTGATGCATTCTGAAAAGGACAACTTATATACATATATTTTTTAGATTATAGGTGATAGGTTTTCCAGCTATGTGGCACTAAAAATCTAATAGTAACAGTTTGTACAAGCCACTGTGAAACAGTTATCACAGAATTGTAAAATGTTGTCTTTCCTAAAGGTGAATCCAGAAATTTGGGGTAAAATTGATGCCCAATCAAAACCATATGATTACAGCTACTAAGTTACAGCATCAATAGAAATAAGAAATGTTTAAGGCCCTAAAATATTTTGATCATAATTTTGTTAAATTAAAAAATATCTTCTTTGCTTCTTTTGTCATGTTTCTCAATATTTGTTTTTCTTTGTTTTTATTGTCAGCAACCTGTTAGTTATGGATCAGTTGTATATTGCAACTATAGTTTGTCATCCATACGCAATATAGATATGAGAAGAGTTACTTCTAGTTGATATGGATGTAAAGATTATTTACCTGATTTTCTGCTCACCCATTTCAATCAGATGAGCTCTGGACAGATAAGATTGGAAGATTCAATTGCTGTTCATTGTGGACACCTACCTTATTGCTGATGTGGCAAAAACTTGACCCTCAGATCCAATAGTAAACACAACACAGGATGCTACAACCACTATTAAATCTACAAATACACAAAGAACAGTTCATAAGCAAACAGGCTACTAATATATATGTTTAAAAAGAGTTCTGATAAAGTCTGTTGTAACAGTTTACTGATATGCTAAAATTCACAAAAACTCAACTTTGTGATAAAATCTTGAGATTAGCAAATATATTGTTACCTAATTGCTTAATATTTTATGCTGTAAAAAAAAATATATGGAACAAAATTGGTGGTAATTATTTGATGCTGAATCCATATATATTCTCTATTTGCCTACTATTCTACATACCAAATTACATTGAAAATGGCTAATCATTAGTTGCTTACGCGAAGAAGAAAAAGAAATTAAATGTCATGCATGACATTAGCTGTGGCTTATGGTAATCCAGCAGCAGACAGTGATTTTAATATTTATGAATCCAATATCAGGAGCTGGTGCAGTGCATCTCTTCCCAAGATGCTCAAGTCCAAGTGTGCCTAAAGTGGAAGAAACGCCATTCGGCCTGAAGTTGAAGCTGAGGTCATGTCATGGATAGAAGACAGAAGAAAGCAAGGCCTTCCAGTGGCTGTATGAAAATACAGACTCCAATCTGGACCAGGTCCTCATGGTGATACAGGTTCCTGATCTGATGTCCAAAAATTGCTGGCCAAGGAAATGAGAACATATTTGTTGGTTATACCTGGTTTACTAACTACTATCCTGTAACCACTGAATGTGTCTAATAATACACTCATGAAAGTTAAATTGCTGCTACTGTTGTGGTGTGTTATTTTGTCTAGCTAGCGAACCTCCTGACAAGACTCTAGTCATCAACAAAAATCTCCGACCAAGACCGCACCATTAGTAAATTGTGGTCCAAGGAAATACGGTGTTCTGGTTGAAGCTGTAGGATTCATTCAAATCAGGATTGCAAAAAAACGTAATTAAATTCACAATGAACTGCAGAATGACTGATTACAAGAGAGGATTATGTAAAGGATGGGAAGGGGAAACAATTTTCTACCCCAGATAAAAACAAGGATTAAAAACCATATATGTTGTAATTTCTATTACATAGTAACCTGATTTAGAAACAGATTATTATGAATACCAACAACTAGACCCTGGTCTATTAACAGATTAATTTCTCTGTCTGGACACAAATTGTATATTATAGTGGATTAACATCAGCTCTGAACTAGAAATATATTACAGGGTTGTCATCAATATATTAATGATATTGTCCACTTCATTCTAATATCCTTTTGGGGTGGTTATCAGACAGTCAATTGAAATATTTTTTATGTTGTAAGAATATTAATAATATATGGTGGCATTGTTTCTTCCTTTTCTAGATCCTTTTACAAAATAGTGGGCACCACAGTACTGTTATACTCTTGCTTATATTAATTTTAGCCAAGCTTATCTGTAGTAATGATCACAGCTTTCCGTTGAAATTTGAGCCTTCAAATCCATGTGTGTCCAGAATTATTGATTTTTGAATGTTAAAATGATGACTTGTCATTGTAAGTTACTCTGTGATATGATAGAAATTTACTCCTAGGTTTGAGTATTTGTGCGATTGTTCCTACATTTCTAGTACTTCTGAAGACTATTAACATATATTCAAGACTAAAATTACAGCAAATGACTGACTCAGTGGTTTGTAAGACATTAATTCCTATGAAGACTGGAGTATCTATGAGAAAGCAGTGTCTGAAACTATTAAAAACTAACTGACAAATTGTTTGGGAAATTCTGATAGTAAATACCCAGGAAATGACAGTCTCCCCAGCAAATATTTATCATGAGAACAGATTTATCATACTATAAAACTCCTTCAAGGTGTTTAATCTATAACCAAAGTTTAAGAATGCAAGCATTTCAGACAATATATTCATTATCAGGGTTGGTAATTTGTCAAGTGGTGGTAATATATGGAAATATTATTCCTCAAAGTAATGGCCAACATTGATGGGACATTCTGCTTTTTTCAATCGGTTTTTGTGGTTTGGATTGTAAAATACATAAACTTCATGCCAACATATAGAGGAAGATGCCCTTTACTTTCCATGAAAGTTTTAACTTAAAATATCCAAGCGTTAAGTCACAAACAGCTACAAAAGTCTTAATGGCTTACGAAAGTATTTTGAATCCCCCTTGCTCCATTTTTACTGTACTAGCAGATATTGATTATGAGATTCTGATTCCCACTGTTAATAACCAATCAGCAGTGATTTAACAAACGTGCCTTCAAAAGTGAAGAGTTGCAAGTTCGTAGTTCAAAATACTCTGTCCAGGCGAAATCAAGTCATGTATTTTTGAAACAGCAATTCTCAAATTATATGTGTATAATGGTGTTTCTGTCGTCAAGTCAAAGTATAATACATATAATATCACTCATAATAAGCACATTGAAATTAAAAAATGAAATGAAATGAATAGAGTTTTTATGAGAGGGGTTTTGTCAGGACTAGCAAAATGCCCCTTTAAGTTAGCTTTTCATGATTTCTACTGGACCAAGCACCATGTGACTTTGGTGTAATGGATACCATTCTGACCCGATGGTCTGGACTAATTTTTTTGTATCAGAAATTTAGTCAGAGCAATTTGTTCAAATGATCCGGTACAATAATACACCAGATATTGAAAATCAGGAAAATGTTTCTTAGTGCAAACAAAATGCAAAGAAAACAACCTAAATTCAACTGTATTACTGGTAGAGATTCTGAAAAGAAGAACTTTTATAACTTGCTTGTTCAGTTATTAGGTTTTTCTTATAAGTCTGATATCATTAATTGGAATAATTAAATTCTCATCATCATTATATCAAAGTTTTTGACCAAACCTGAGAAAGGAATTAATACCAGAATAATCAAATCATCATAGAAATCTAATTTTCTCTTTATGTTACCATAGCAACCAAATGAATTACTCACCTATGATAGAAATGGGCTTCCTTGCAAAACGTATCCTTCCATGTAGACCCATATATTTACTACGACATCCGGCTGACCACAACCTTATAGCATATTCAACACCAAAAAAGCACACAAGAAATATTTCCTGAAAATAGAAAAACAGAAATTAAAACTTCCTGTCTTACATTTTTGCACCTAAATAACAACAGGGAAGGCCAGCAGAGTGCAATCAAGAAAATCTTTTAGGATAAATTTTGATGCCCGTAATGTCAAACTGAAATACCTATGTAAAGGTTAATGTCATTGACCATATATCAAAAACTTTTTTTCCAACAGAATCCATGACATTTGAATAATGCTATTGTAATTAAAACCGACATAAGAAAGTGTATGTGCTTTGATTTTTAAGAGACTTCAAGAGATTAATGTCCAAATTTGAAAATTTTTCACTTTTTTGATATCTTAGAATTTTAAAGGTTATGACGGTTTAATAAACTTTGATTGTTTTGTCTGAAGTTTTGAGTTACAAGCTGACAAGACATGCAATTGGCATATAAGTAAATTTCATAACCATTGTGATACATTCATATTTTTAAACTTTTCCAGCTGAAAAACACTGGCAAAACCTTTCTCACAACATTGCCAATTTTTTTGTTTGACTCGCAAACTATTTGAAGCTTAGTCTGAATTTTTTAGGATTTTTTAACCGACAAACAATTTTTACTGAAAAGAAAACAATTTTTACTGAAAAGAAAACAATTCTTACTGAAAAGAAGACAATTCTTACTGAAAAGAAAACAATTTTTACTGAAAAGAAGACAATTCTTACTGAAAAGAAAACAATTCTAGCTGAAATGAAGATTAAGTTAAAGAACACATGATTCAAGGTTATGCACAAATAATTCTGGAAAGAACTCCATTCATTAAAGTTAAAAAAAGGAGAATATAACAGTAAATAACAATTTAACACATCAATACAGGTATTATCCTAGCGTTATAGAGGATCAAATGGGAGAAAGAAGTTAGGTATTAAAGGGTTGAAATACATGTGATTGAAAATAAAATATGACTGGATGTGAAGGAATTATAACAATATGGTGTCTATATTCTTGGTAGTTGGTATTATTGGTCTCAGTTTAAGGCAGTCTGGCGTTTTCTTTATCATAATGCTTTCTTGGTATATGAGGGTTGTGTCATCTGCAAATTTGGTGAGGGGAGCTTCAGTTTGATGCTCACCATTGTATGGTGTGGCTGGTGTTTGTTTTCAACCAGGTTTTGACTCCAGACTGACTGATTAATTATCAGCTGTAAATGGGTACGAATAATCCGGGAAATATTAGTGCCTACAGGTTTGGCCAAGGACCAACTGGTAGAAAAGGATCCTTAACTGTGAACCTAAGTTGTAATCCTTGTAAAATATACTTGTTTCTTCCTTTTTCTTTCTTTTAAGCTGCACTGCAATAGCATGGATTTAGTTGACAATATCTTTCTGCATATCTTTACTACCAGGGTTGGAATTGATTCTAACATTGGCGTTTATTAATAATTTTAATTTGGCTGGCTGTTATTGTAAAACTTGTAGGAATAAAGCTAATCACTTCAAGAATGGAAATTTAGCAAATGATGGATTAATTATTGTGTATAAGTTGGTTGGATTTGTGTAATATTTCTGCTGGCATTAGGACAATTTCATCTGTAATATATGAATACTTCACATGTGAAACAGGCTCCATTATTTTTCTTGTTGGAACACCTCCACCTTCAGTCTGACTTAAATTTTTGTCATCATCAAAATAGTCTGCAACTAACAATTTCCCACCCATTTTGGAAGATTAAGCAATCATTACCAATTTTGATCTTTCACAAAATCTTCTCTAAACATTCCGCTCGTTTTTGACGCATGACGGAGACCATTTGACGGATACGGCTTCCGCATATATGGAATCATACCCTCTTAAACCAACCATTTCCATTTTTAATGCATGACAGGTCGGCATGACACATATATGGAATCTTAGCTTTAAAACGAAATTGATCTTTGTTGTTAGTTTCATAATTATATTCTTCCATACACAACTTATATAATCCTTGAATTTCCTTTACAGTTGAACTATTTGCATTGACATCTTTTTTTCACAGATGATTCTGATTCAGTATAATTTTTTCCCTTGTGTGTCTGCTGCTCACAACATTATTCTTCATTAAAAGTCCTGTCATGTCATAATGTTACAATGTCACAGCAATCTATTTCCATTTAAACTTTTTCTGCCTTCTGCAATATGTCATCAGGAAATGTATGGTAAATTTCGCACTAAGTATTTATATGATAATATGAATCCGTACAAGTAGGACAATTCCGTCAATCTAAATTCTCGTCCAAAGAATGGCAAAATCGAGAGTTAAAGTTGTATAGTGATGGACTCTTCGAAAAAGAAGTACCATCAATTCTGTATGAAAAATTTTACTTTGATACTTAATTTTCGTGCTTTGATAATTGTTGTTGCCAACGATACAAGTACTTTGTCCCAAAAAATGTATGGTAAATTAAGTACATGACTGTATTTCTATATATGAATTGGGATTTTCATACTTAGTTTTCATACCTTGGTATATGCATTTGCAGATTTAAGTACATTGTGACTTTCATCCATAGTTTTCATACCTTGGTATATGCTTTTGCAGATTTAAGTACATTGGGACTTTCATCCATAGTTTTCATACCTTGGTATATGCTTTTGCAGATTTAAGTACATTGTCACAGAAAATGTGTGGTCAATGTATTAAGAAATGCATTTATCTTTATTACAATTTTCAAAAGTATGGTATGTATTTTTATATAATAATTGGAATTTCATACTCTATATTCATACTTTGATATCAGTTTCCACTTCCTGTATATTCAGAACATTGTCTAAGAAAATGAACAGGAATTGAACCTTGATATTCAATTTCCATACTTAAATAATGGTTTCTGATCTCTCCAGATGTTCCCTGCATCAGAAAATGTATGATAAATTTGAAGAGACAAGTAAATGATTTTTTAACATGAATTTGATTGATGGTTGGTCTAAATGAATAAAGATCATATTACAGCAGAATTTTTACTACAGAATATAAATCTTTTGCCTCAAGATATATAAAATAATAAGTACTAACAAACAATATTTTAATTTTTTAAATAATATTTAAACACCAAAAATATCTCAGACTGTTGAATGTTTGGTTTCATTTCAGGCTGCAGGACTACCAAATGTTAATTTTACTCATGATAATGTTATGGGTAATGGAAAAAAAGTTCTATAAATAGACATTATGAAACATGTAATTCGAAGTTAGAAGGAAACAGGTTTGTTAATCCAGCATTTTTTTGATGAAATATACAGGAATAATTAATGTTTTGTAAACTTGGGTATCATGGTGGCCTCATATAATTAAATCATCTTGATAATGCAGCATCCTACATATTCTACACAAAATTTTTCTTTTAATTTCCGATTATAAAATGCTAAAATGCCAAAAGCAAATTGTTATTTCTTGTTTCCTTTATAGGATGTGCAAAATGTAAACAGTATATCATAGCTGGAGACCGAAATTATGTAAGTGCAATTTAATTTGTTTTCTTGGGCACGACATTGTATAGAGAACTAAGGTATTTGCCTATTTGTAATGACTATTACTAGTATGATAATTAATACTTAAAACTCTAAAAAATCACTAAAAAATTCATCTTTCACATTTACTCATGAAGGTTATTATGTATCACTAGTATTGTACTAAATAATACATGTGACCAATAACTTGAAGTTATCACCCATGGCTATACCAGCCTCACCAGCAGATGGATTTAATGGCAGATCAACTGTCAAAGTTGAGATTCAAAATTTGACAACTTTGTGGATTAAAACTGCCATAGGCAAAAGCCTCTCATTGAGCGTCTGGAAATTTAAAATAATAGAATGGGGTAATGCATTCTGACAAATAGTTTGATTTAAAAACCTATAATAAATATTATTGTAAATAATACGTTTGTGTTTCAACTAATCATTTGTATTTGTTTAATTTCTGCATACTGTTAATAAAAATAAAAAAATCTGCCAAGGCTATAAGTCACTTGTACTCATGAAGTTTATTATGTTTAGCAAGTATGTTATGTTTGGCAACTCTGTGGTAGCGCCATCGGATGGAGCGTCTGAAAATTTAAAAAAAAAAGAATGGGCTATTCTGACAAATAGTTTGATTTAAAAACCTATTATTAATATTATTGTAAATAATATGTTTTGTGTTTCAACTAATCATTTGTACTTGTTATAAGGATTTGTATTCAACAATGATGGCGGCTAAGATTGGATGCTACAGGCGCTAATAAACATCATGCCATCAAGCCTCTTTTAGGTGACGGTCCCAATTCCTCTTGTGCCAAAAGGAGACATGAAGTTGTTTTGTTTCGCTCTGGCCTTGGTCTTATCTGCTCAAGTCATAGCCTCAACCAGTTTGTGAGCACTGTCAGGCACGCCTAGTATCTCAAGCCTGTCAGATCACAGCAACATCAGCTATGAAACCGGGCAAATTTTATTTTAATTTTTGAAAATAAATTTTTCATGGCTTTGTTTTAGTTGTTTTTTTTTTTACGTATTCTTTTTGTGTTCCAATGTCTGCCCTTGTGGTCTATTGTGATATTGATTTTATCATTGTTTATTGTCAACTTTTTAGGGTGTTTTAAAGGTTTTTATAGATTTCACATAAGGTAACAGTAAAAATGATAGGCACTATTTCATTTTTCATGTTGGTCTTAGTAAGGTGATACGTGGAATATGCCTCACTATCACTCACTATTTTGGTGTCTGCGTTGTGCCATCTCAAACCTCAAATTTTCGTCAACAAGGGGTGCGCATTATATATGGGTAAATGGATTTTTCCACCTTTTGATAGGGTAAGGAAGGGTGCGTATTATACACACTTGTGCATTATATTCGGAAATAAACGGTATTCATCTGTTCCTTCCTACATTGCTAAGTTATTGCTTGCCTCCAAGGGACTGTTAGTTTCTATTTCAAATATGGATAAATTTCGAATTAGTGTAACTTACCATTCCAAATAAAGTTTCGTTGGCAAATGATTCATACTGATCAATAGTAGATAAGACACTGAAGATAAGGCAAATAAGCACCATCATAAACCTGAAAATATACAGAAAGATATTTACAATAATATAATATTTTCACTGTTAAGTCAATAGGTTATCATATATACAATATACAGATATATATATATATAGATGTAGATATATCCATACAAAACGAATTTCAGGTTATTATTAACTTGAAAGAAATATACGATATAAACAACATTAGGTACTTTTGGAACATTCCCTGACTAGCTTTATTACTTATTCTAGTGCTGATCAAATTGAAAAAGTTCTTTGATTTGAAGGTTGCAGGTTATCAAAAACCTGAAAATGTACAAGTTATTACAAGGTACAATAAACAAAAATCTGCATCAAAAAAACAAATATGCATTTCAAAATTATTGGCTGAGCAATTTTGTATTTCATATCTATTCCATATTTCATCTATCCTACATAGTATAAAAATTGCTGGCACAATAAGGTTTCATGTGCATTAGGAGATTAGGAGAACAAACATCTACAACATGAAACTATGGCTTCATGAGCAAATTAATTAAAGCATATTTTGTAGAACCATTAATATATTTCTTGATTTTAACTATTAACATGTGATATCAGAATTTAACAAGCTCTCAGACTTAAGGAGTTAAAAACTGTCTGCTTTTATATATCTGTTTTCTATGACATTGCTCCTGGAGAGGGTCATTGGCAGAGCCAGGTTTACGTCCGATTGTGAAATATCTGAGGTTGCCCGAATTTTTAACCTAGTTATGAGAGTCATGCCCAAAAAACTTGCATTTGGTGCTGCGAGGGGTGACGGCTGCCCCATCTGCCCCCCTTCGGCTCCGCCACTTCATAGGGATATTTAAAATGTTTTGCTCATACAATATGCGGCAAATTTACCATTTCATATAATTGAGGATATTTTACTATGTAAAAATTAAAACCTACTTATAAAACCTACTCTATAGAAAAAGCTTAATTATACCATTGTTCATTTGTAGTAATTATTAGAAAATATAGGAAACAACTAATGTTGCTTGATAAAACTTTATGGTAGATAATTATGTACTTCCATCAATAAACCGTCATTAATATCTATTAAGAATCAGAATTAAAATCTGTCACATTTATTTTTAATAGTGACTAATGGATTACTTATTGTTCTCTATATGTTATATTATGTTTAGCATAGAGTTTAACATTCTAGGTTTTATATCATGATTGAGCAAAACCCTACTTTCCTAATACATGGCTAAATCCTTTTCAGATTAGCTTGAAGGATCACCTTCCATTCGAACCTTAGTTTGAGAAACAGAAATTTTTTTAGCTTATATAATCAGTAATAGTGTTCATAGCTCATCATCAAAATTTGAGCCTTCAAATATTCATGTATGAAAATTAAAAATTCGACTCAAATATAGTGAAACTATGCCATAACACATAGCCTATATATAGAAATAGACAGTGAAATTTCTAGTTTGAGGTATATTTGAAGGGATTATGTGATTTTCGTGCATTTAAGTACTTCTTAAGACTATTAAAGCACAATAAAGACCAAAATGAATCTCCGAAAATGCAAATGTTCCCCTTTTCTGCTTGTAATTAGGGCAAATGAAGATAGGATAAATTCTTCCTTTTCTGCTCATGATTGAACTTGTAAAGATGGGCTGCATCCAACTTTTTTGGTTAATGAGGCTCACAAAGGTGGGCTGCTTCCTACTTTGTTTTTGATTTTCTACTCATGGTAGGGCTTTCAATAAATGAGCTATAGCCCATGGTTCATATTCGGCTCACCAAGATGGGCTGCATCCTACTCTTTTTTACCAACGCTTGGGCAGCTAGAGATGGGCTACACTCTACTTTATGCTCATGATAAGGCTTTCAGTAAATGGGCTACACCCCACTTTTCTGTTTCTGATGGGGCTAATGAAAAAGCCTACATTCTGCCTTCAGCTCCCGATTTAACATGCCATATAAGATGGACAACATGTACCAGTTCGTTTTATAAAGCAACATGGAATTTCAGCCTTAAATAGAAATGAAATAGAGTTTTATGATCTACTTGACTGGTCTTTATCAGGGTAATGGATGCAAACAACACTATAAAGTATGCTATTAACAAAAATTGTCATTGAATACAGAATTAAATACCAATGATGTTTAGAGACAACAAAATGTTTCAAGTTTTTTTTCATACTGAGATTTCTAGACTGTTCTCTTTTATCTTGAAATGAAATGGAGTTTTACATTTGATATTTCATTCTATTTAATGGGATTCATTCGAAAGTGTTTCATGAAAGTAACATTTTCTCTCTTGTGCAGACAACAATCAGAAATTTCCAACTGATATACATGTATCTTATCTACATCTCATATTCAAAACAGACACATCAAGATTAATAAAAAATGTCGCTTTACAAATCAGTAACAGCACTAGCCTCTTGAGACTGGGAGTACAACTTTCAAGGCTGAATTAAAAACTCTGCAAGCCTCCCATAAAGCGTCTGAAAAGGTTTTCCCAATCAAATTTTCGAAAAAATAAATTAAATTAGTATGCTTTTGACACATATTTTGGGGAAAAAAGTAAAAAAAAAGTGTGGGATACAATTTGGGGTGCAAAGGAAGAATGATGTTTAGTATTTTCACACCACAACAAACTAAGCTACAAACTACATGTGACCATGTGAACACCAGAACAGAATCTATGAAAACCCTGTTGATGATGACTTATAAAAATAACTAAATGAATAGCTCTTAAGTTTGAATTTAAGTTGAAGTTTCTAAAATTGTGTTTGCATCATTGCTTCTGTGATATATCCATGCTATGACTGGTGTATAAGAAGAGAATATCTGTTTAAGTAAAGCTAGGTGCAGACGAGGGATTGTCTGTTGAAAACAAAAAAAAAACATTAGTTTGAATTAGCCGCCAAAAAAAGAAAAAAAATTTAAATATACCACTTTTGTCTCATGTGACCTTGAGGTTTAAATATAATTTCATTTCATGTGATGCGATATTGTATGTTGATTGGTTGAGGACAGAAAATGTTTCGTAAAAATGTTTTTATTCAACGCACCATTAAAACATTTGTCTGCGGTCAGAAGTCTGTCGTCTGCTTTGGGCTTTGTAATATAAAAAAGTAGATTTCAATGTTTCAAGTAAATCTTAGATAGGTCATTAGAAAAGAAAAAAACATACATTTTTATCCTATTATATCCTTTACTTTTAACCTAGTGGAAAATATTATTGAAAATGCCTGAGTGAATTTTTTTTATCAGTATGAAATGAGGGGTGATTATTTTGTTCATTGCCTATTCATCTTCATTTGTGGCTGACTCAAAGGTGCTTCACTAACAAGTAATAACAGCGTCTCAGAGTGCCGCTGGCTACAAGATGGCATAAAGAATTCAATGAAAACTTGCGGAACTTGTCTGAAATGAAGTATGCACTGAAGACTCTGATTTTCTTTTTTACACAGATTACAAAAAGCGGACAGAATTATAGACATGGTTTAAGGCATAAAAATTTCAATGAAAGCTTGCGGAAAATGTCTGAAATGAAGTATGCATTATGACTCTGATTTTTTATCTCTACAGATGGCAAACAGAAAAATAGACATGGTTAAAGCTCTGTTTACCACTTAATTATTAGAAATTAAGTAACACTCCTACACTGGCATAAGCCTACTCTGTTCTGGAAGGCCAGACACTCTATATAAATGTCAGCTGACAAGGGAAACCAGGTTGAAAGCTTAAGCTTCCGACCTATGCTGGAATCAAACCCTGGACCTTCAGTGAAAACAGACACTAAACTATATTAATAACACCTTTATGTACGTCTTACTTCATCAATATATTACATACAAGTGTCTTGAGTGACGTTTAATACTGCGCATGTCACATTAATATTCATGTTACTCATTAATATTCATATCCTAACATTCAGGCCAAAGAAATAAAAACATATCATTATATTTTGATCGTGGACTAATAACAAATCATTGTATTTTGATCATGAAATAATAACAAATCATTGTATTCAATCAGGAAATAACAAATCATTGTATTTAATCATGAAATAATAACATCACAGTATTTTTTATCATGGAATAATAACAAATCATTGTTTTTAATCATGAAATAATAACATCACAGTATTTTTTATCATGGAATAATAACAAATCATTGTTTTTAATCATGAAATGAAATGAATGGAGTTTTACATTCCTACTTTTCTGCACCATGTGGGCTAATCAAGACGGCCAACGTCATGCAGGGTGCAATTAGGGAAATTTTGCCAGGACAGCGATATTAGTCTGCTCTTTTTTGATTTTCAACTGTCGAGGGATCTTTAACATGCACATCCTGTAGCACACGGGGCCTCGGTTTATTGTCCCATCCGAACGACTAGACGCTTTTTCCATGTCAGCCCCTCTTACCTGCATCACTGACAGGGGGAAACCGGGTTGAAAAATCCGAAGGTATTATCTTGACCTATGCCGGGATTGAACCCTGGACCTTCAGGTTAGCGAGCAAGCGTCTAACTCACTGAGCCACCGCGGCTCCCGTTTTTAATCATGAGTAATAACAAATCATTGCACTCAGTCATGAATAATAACAAATTGCATTCAGTCATATGAAATAATAACAAATCCTTGAATTCAATCATATGAAATACTAACAAATCAGACAACTAGATTTCAATAACCATTTACTCTTTCTTTTATAAAATTTCCAATTTCAATACCATTAATATTCACATCAAATCTGTCTGTAAGGTATACACTTAGAGAAATTTATCGTCCAATTTTCCTCAATTGTATAAAATTTTAAATTGATTTAATTTAGGAAAATCACTGCCTCAGCAAAAAAAGAAACTGTAACTTTCTACATTATTATTTTTTATGGACTTTTTGTCAAGCAATGCTACAAGCTATTTGATTGATTGTTCAATAAAGCAAAACGTTTTATAGTGTTTCGTGAGGTTCTGTTGTTTCCTCAGAACAAGTCGTGCCATATCAATAGGAAACTGAAGAATAGTCAAAACGTT
Organism: Lottia gigantea; assembly: GCF_000327385.1. Taxonomy (NCBI): domain Eukaryota; kingdom Metazoa; phylum Mollusca; class Gastropoda; family Lottiidae; genus Lottia; species Lottia gigantea. Next base: position 2,769,003 of record NW_008708846.1, read on the forward strand.
TTGTGAAAGCAGTTTTATTAAAAAAAGACAATAGAATGTGGAGTTCCAAATATATTATTTGTAAGGGTTATAATAAATATATTCATTCAAAAACTAACACTCATTTTCACCTATGCATACAGCTTTTCAAAATTCAAATCCATTGTTTGGCTCATCTACGATTAAATAATAAAATTCATTGGCTGTGTGCCTTTGTCAAGATATTCTTGTAAGCATTTATTTTATGAGACAAATATATAATCCAAAAAGGTGGTGGATTTGTAAGATCGTATGCCAATATGTTTAGGTGCACTGGACATTTCCCATTACAATTGAAGGAATACTATGTCTTAGAATGAACATAAAATTGAAGAATTTTAAAATTATAATCCGATAAATCCAAAAAACTTAATAATTACCCATAAAAATGCAATAAACTATTGAAAAACGCTTAATATTAAGATTAAGCGTTTTTTTAATAATTACTCAGTTTTATGAATTTTAAGCAGTGTACATCATAATTACATAACCTATAGTCTTGCGAATAAGAACCATAGTTACTATCTCTAATTAACAGAAGCTGTCAGACTCAAAGTGATCAGACCTCAAAGTTAATGAACACTAACGAGCAATATATGACATGCTTTGATCTGTTAATCACTATGTTTCCTTTGCTTTACTCTATAATCATTTCATGAATAGTTTTATCAGACATCATTTACCCTTTGTGTCATGATATGATATTTATCTAGTAAACTAGTAGTTTAAGTGAAAAACAAATATCTTAGTCAAATCAGACCCATGGCATGAGTTCCATTTGTCCTGAAGTAGGGTCCGTTTTGCAAAGGTTCTGTTTTGACTATACCCAATTAGACCCATAACTAATTTCTTCCTCATTATATCCCTATCGGAAACTCTTGTATGGAATTCAAATGAAATCTGATTATTTTTAACAAGATATCTTCTGTTCAGTGAAAACGGATTTTAAGCAGGAAACTTCTGTTCAAAGTAAGCCTGTTAATTTTAAGCAGGAAACTTCTGTTCAAAGTAAGCCTGTTTATTTTAAGCAGGAAACTTCTGTTCAAAGTAAGCCTGTTTATTTTAAGCAGGAAACTTCTGTTCAAAGTAAGCCTGTTTATTTTAAGCAGGAAACTTCTGTTCAAAGTAAGCCTGTTAAGTTTAAGCAGGAAACTTCTGTTCCAAGCAGGATATCTTTTGTTCAAATTATCCTTTTAATTTTAAGCAAGATAACTTCTGTTCAGTGAAAACCTGTTAAGTTTATGCAAGATAACTTCTGTTAAGTAAAAACCTGTTATTTTAAGCAGGATAGCTTCTGCTCAGAAAAACCCTGTTAATTTTTAAGCAGGATAACTTCTGTTCAGTGAAAACCGGTTTATTTTAAGCAGGATTGCTTCTGTTAATTTTTAGGATGGTAACTTCCTGTTGATTGTAAGCAGGGTAAACCTGTTGCTTTAGAGCAGGATAAATTCTGTTGCTCACAACATGAAATCTAAAATTCTTTTCAATCTATTTTATGAGCAATTGGAATCAATATAAAAATGTAGTTCACCTGTATGTATGTTATGATACCGATTGCTTTTCCAAATCAATAATTATTATTTCTAATAAACATGGAGAAGTCATATTGTCTTCTTAATTAATATGAAACACAAAAGTTATTGGTTCATTAAGTTAAAGAAACATTTCCTGGTGTAGTAATTTAAGCTGATTTTAACTGTAGGTTACTTTTTTATTATTCAAATGTAATTATATACTAGAAACATGGTGTCACAGAATGGGACTTTGTTAATGTGGCAAATCAATCTTGTAGGCCTATTAGGTCATGTGCACGAGCAATCAAAAGTTGTGCAATGTTTTATTTTTTGAAGGTTGTGAAACATCACAAATACAATTATCAGAATATAGCCGATGTTAATGCCCTCTGCCCTTTGACATTGTACAGGGAAAGGTTAACAAAGGTCAATGTCACAATATATCGGTCAAAAAACAAAAAAGGCCCACAATAAGGCATTGTAATTTTACAGTTGAAACATTTTTCACTTCCCTCCTTTAAAATTAAACCGAACAATTTTCATCTTGTCAAATTTCAAAATAATGTGTGTTATAAGAGTTTTCATCGACTAAACCATAAAAGATTAACTGAATCTTAAATTCTCATATTCTCAATTCTCATCTTATGAACAATAGTATACAACAGTCAGTATGAACAATAGTATACAGCAGTCAGTATGAACAATAGCATACAGCAGTCAGTATGAACAATAGTATACAGCAGTCAGTATGAACAATAGCATACAGCAGTCAGTATGAACAATAGTATACAACAGGCAGTATGGACAATAGTATACAGCAGTTGGTATCAACAATAGTATACAGCAGTCAGTATGAACAATAGTATACAACAGTCAGTATGAACAATAGCATACAGCAGTTGGTATGAATAATAGTATACAACAGTCAGTATGAACAATAGTATACAGCAGTCAGTATGAACAATAGCATACAGCAGTTGGTATGAACAATAGTATACAACAGTCAGTATGAACAATAGTATACAGCAGTCAGTATCAACAATAGTATACAGCAGTCAGTATCAACAATAGTACACAGCAGTCAGTATGAACAATTATAACTGTTAAAATAGTGTTCAATACATCAGTTGTACAGCAATATATTGAAATATTAAAAATAGATTATTTAAAAACATGTTCTAGGTTCTGTTTTAATATTCGAATATTATATCATGTGTTTTTGATCAATTATTGACAAGTAAAAAAGAGTTTTACTATGTCGTGACTAAAACTGAAATATCATTTAAAGGAACATTTAGGCCATTTTTATCACCAATCATAGAAACGGGAATTTTTTAGCTAAGGCAATCAGTTATAGTGTACAAAGCTCAAAGTTGAAATTTGAGCCTTCAAATCCCTGTGTGTCCAGACTTATCTGCGATTAAATGTTAAAATGACGACTCATCAATTTAAAATTCTCTGTGATATATAGAAAAGATATATATAGAAATAATGAGTAAAATTCTTAGTTTGAAATATTTTTAAAGGAATTATAGGATTTTTGTACATTTCTAGTACCTCTGGAGACTATTTACATATATTCAAGACTAAAATAAACCCCTAAAATGCTGCATCTGTCCCTTTAAAATTGTGCATTTCATGGAAGTCTATGATGCTGTTTATGATACAGAAATTATATTTTCTTCTTCTTGACAAGGTGACATGCAAGTGAATAAGCCATGATACTAGGATGACAATACTATTTCTAATTTATTCCGTTTCCAATAAACTATGCTCAGAAGTTTTATAATTTGCACTTATATAACCAGTTTTTATGCTATATTTTTTAGATTTTCAGAGTATGGATGAATACTGCACAAACGATGTTATCTTACTAGGGGTTATACTGATATGACTATGACTATGCTTTCGTTTCAATGCATAATTATAAAGTTACAACCCACAATGCATAAGACATTTACTGGTGGTTAAAAGAGAGCATTAAAAACTTCTTCTGAAACCTGATATTTATTTAGTGAAACTTGCAAATACACAGACATCAATAACCTCAATTTTCTCATTGAGCAAACTGTATAACAGTTACAAATAATCTGTGTAAAGATCAATGCCAAGAACCATCTAGTCAGAAGTATATTTCTGCTCTTATCATTAAGCAGTAGAGTTACTTTTCTTCAATCTCAGTGAATGCTTTTCACCAGTTTTTCATTCAATAAACTTCATTGAAGTGGTTGTATCTGATAAAGAATGATGGAGAGATGTAATTCTGGCTAATCCTGAAGAACTCTTAAGAATGAACCACTAAGACCTTTAATCCATTGATTTTAGACCTAGGAATCATCCTATTGATTTCCAATTATACAACTGCTTTCATCCAGAAAATTGCAATTGATTTAGTCGCAATTAATTTATATAGGAAAACGCAAAATTACAATTTTTATAGCATTTATCAAGGCTTGTCCTCACATGACAGTTAAATTTATTAGTATGAAACATGTAAGGCACTCATAAACTCTTTGATATCGGTGGCGGCACCAGTAGGGGTACCAAGGGGCCCACCAAAAAAAATGGTTGTAACTTTCAATTGTACCCCCGCTTTACTTATATTTAGAAATATTATTTTTATGCATTTCTACTCCAAAATATGTGTAAGAAAGCCCCAAATCCTTTCTTTTCTTCGAAAAATTTTCTTTGGAGAACCTTCTCAGGCACCTCATGAGAGGCTAGCACATGAAGCCTCCACAGTTGTCCCCCCATTGAGTCAGTCTGCCCCTATTTGTACCCCCAGTCTCTGGAGGCAAGCCTTGCTACAGTTTATTACTTAGGTTATTCATATTTTCAGAGAAAATTTTCACTTGAAAAATGAAGCCACTCAAATTTGTCAGTGAACAATTGGCAGTTAGCCACTTTTGTAAAGAAACATCTGAGATCTGTGGTAGACACATCATTGATTGCAATGAGGGGTGTCTATGGAAAGAGTAGGCCCTTTCTGCTCAGCACATTGTGTCCACCAAAACAGTATCTACACAAGGAATTGAAAAAATGAAACCTAAGATCTTTTTTAATTTAAATAATCACTGCTTAATCTGAGGTAATATTTTGGTTAGATTAAGAAAGAATGTGGTATATCAAGTGGTAAGAATATTATTTTTAAGCCACTTTCAATCATATTGTTGATAAAATACATCAAAATACGCATTGACAATGACATGAATAGCAAATACATATAATGATCTGTACATATGCTTAAGTAGCCACTAATAGGGTAAAAAGGACATTGGCCTAGAGAGTTGTATGGAGTTCAAAAAAGAATTATTGATATGATGTAGCAGAAGATAATGAGATTGAATGATGGTGATATAGAATTATTACCAGAGATTAGCTTCTGATGGAAAAATAGATCCTTTTTAAGTCAATCATTATCTATCTAAAAACACCTGTGTCTTCTTTCCTTGATCATAATAATCATAATAGTTTCTCAATTATAACATATATTATCTGTATTGCTGAAACTTTCTTGATATTGTTAAAGGGATTGTACAAAAATTTAACTATGTGTATCTGTGACACTAATAGAATTTAAATTGAAATTTTCGATCAAATGTCTATGAGTCACTAAGTAACAAGTGTTGTACCTTCTCGCAAAAGCTAAAAAATTACATGAATCTGGATTGATGAAAGCTACTTTGTACTGTTAAAGGGAATGTAAAAGGTTATCTAACCTATATGTTTGTATCTGTGACACTAATAGCATTGATTTGTATCATTCCAATTTTTAATCAGGAGTCTGTGAGTCTTTTCATTTCATAAAAATTAAGTGCTCTAAGACATCACTTTCACAAAAGTTCTAAAATTACATGAAAGATCCTTTTTAGGTATATTTAGCCTATTTATGGCTTCCATTTCCACCATTCCAAAATCAGTCAGGTTTCCCCCTGTCAGTGATGCAGATACGAGGGGCTGACGTGGAAAAAGCGTCTAGTCGTTCGGATGGGACAATAAACCGAGGCCCCGTGTGCTACAGGCTGTGCACGTTAAAGATCCCTCGACAATTGGAAATCGAAAAAGAACAGGCTAATGATGCTGTCCTGGCAAAATTTCCCTCGTTGCATCCTACATGGCGTTGCCGGTCTTCATTAGCCCACATGGTGCAGAAAAGTAGGACGTAAAACTCCATTCATTTTATCTTCATTTCATTTCCAAAATCAGTCAGATGGCTGTGGTTCCTTGAATTGAAGACTGCATATACATATTATGTAAATATACAACTGTGTATTTGTCCTCATTAGCCAATCGAAGATTAACTCTGGCAAATCTATTTGAGTTAATAAATACAATCAATACAGGACACCTGTGTTTTATCCTGATATCTATATAATGGCAAAGGCAAATCTCTTTGAATTTGTACAACAGGATGAGAGTAATTTCTCTGATAGTTAACTTGTGTTTTCTTTGTACAGATATCAATAGATGAATCAGTATATCATGGCACAGCGTGAGCACTCAGAGTAAACTACATGATTCAAGTTCTGTTTTGATATTTTTAAAATATATAATTGTAGTTATACAACTAGCTTCATCTTTTTATTTGAAAAAAGTATAATCCTTCTGTATGGCAGTAGTTTAGTGAGAAAGATGCATGCCCGCTAGCTAGGATTCAATACAAATTCAATTGGTAAGGATAATACCTTACCTTGTAAAGGTAAACTGATGCCCCTTGTGCTACATGCTTTGCATGTTAAATCTCCCAGCGCTGGATAATTCTTCTGTACTAGTAAAAGATTTCCCTGATTAACAATCAGATACAGAGAGAGTAGATATATAATACTTCATTTCAGATTATTTATTTGTGAAAATCTATGACACAATCAAAAAGTGATTAATAGACAAATATTGAGTACTCAAGTAAAAATGTCTTCTCTGATATTCATGATTGGAAATATCCTATATATAATTACATTACTATAGATTATCACAGTACTTATATAATATAATGAAGACTCACTAGGGTAAAGAATCAATTAGTTTCATTGAAACATAGCATAGCTTTTATGTGGATCGTGTCCAACTATGCTCACTATTGCATGCAATTGGTGTCAAGTTGCAAGAGATTTGGCTGGAATTTCAGCATTTTCAATTAGTGAGACCAGAATGTTCTTAACTTGATTTTCATGGTTTTTATTGTTTCATGTTTAGATAAAATCAAGAACAAAACCTGATAATATAAAGGAAATGTGAACTCAAGCACCAAGGACTGATGATTGACGATGATACAAAAGAAAAGAATGCCAAAAACATACTTCCACTTACAAAGATGCAGGTGTTTAAAAAATGCAAGAATGGCAGACAAATTGAATTGCTTTTAAGTTGTGTCAGTGTCATGGTTGATTCTAGGCTGATCAAAAGACAGAAACATCATCATGATTAGCCTCCATAAGTTGCAGAATCATCCAAAAAATGATTCAATCATTTATATTTTTCTGGTGTTAATTATATTTCTTCAGAGAAAATATCATTCTGAGGCCCTTCGCAGTTTAGAACCCATGATGTATGTTGCTATGATTGTTTAGGTCTTATATTATCTTTTCCATATTCACAGTTTAATTTATTTACGATATTTTCTATTGCCATAGCAGATTAATACTGAGTTGATCACAAATTTCAGTTTTAGTTGAAAATAAAAATGAAAGATCTCTGAACAAAATTTTCCATTTAGAAAACTTAATGCTCAACTAAGTATCCTGTAAAGGTTACCTTCATCCATATTACATACAGAATATCATAATTTTATATTGGTAGACATCTTGGCTCACCATAAGGAGAATAAAAGGAGAAAAAAAAGTAGAAGTAAAATTTCATTTCAATTTACAATAAAAAAATCTCTCAGTAAAAAAAAAAAAAAACAGAAAGAATTTGAGAACTGAACACATGTAAGTGTTGACTAGTGTTATTATACGCCCACATTATAATGTGGACGTATATTGTTGTCGCCCCTGACCACAATTGGCCTGAGAACGTGGGAGACAACAGTTTTTATCCAATTTAAATGAAATTTGGTGTAAATATTTATAATTTTTCTTTTAATGAACGGTTTTTGAGTTATTACCCTTTACTCAGGAAATACGCGTCAAAATTTGTTTGTGAACACAATGACTACAGTTTTCATCTGATTTAAATGTAATTTGGTATGATCATCTATAATGATGATATCTTAGTCAAAATTGAATTTGACAATTTTTCTATCAACAGAATTGAGTTATTGCCTTCGACTCAGTAAAAGCGCATCAATATTTGTTGGCTTAGGAACGCGATAGAGGTGAAAGTATCTGACAGAATTTTATTAAATTTTGTGTGTACTTATTAGATTTTTGGTATGATTGACTCATATTGGTGACCAACCTTGATATACTGAAAATGAATCTGGAAAGTGGGTGTATCTTGCTAGACAGCCACTTGTTTAGACTTTAGTAAAACATTGTGGCTGAAAATATCAAAATTCCGGAAATGAAATCTTTAATAAGTCCCTAATGATATTAAGACTAGACCTTTGACATATAACTTTTATGTTAAGACTTGACAAAGGGAAATGTCAAAGCTGGAAAAGAATATGTTGTTTGGAGTTTTAGTCTGTAAAACGGAAACATTATTATCCTAACTGTAGTAAACAATTAGTAAAGCTTTTACGTTAGTTGTTCTTTCATTATCATGTTTTTACTCTACTATAGCTAGTTCCACCTAGGTCATTCACATGAAAGGAAATCCTGTCTATGGACTTAGGTTCATGACAAGTATAAGTCAGTCAGTTTTTTTGTGATGTGAATTATTAGGAAAAGTAATCTTAGATCGATGCTATACAGTCTGCCATCAGAAAAAATGACAAATTTATTCTACTTTTACTGCCAAAATCACATAACATGTATTCTTTGCCTTCCAAGATCAGAAAATTTTCCCATCATCACAATCTAAAAGTTGACCCGCAGTGCTCGGATGCCTCTTGTCCATGAAATCCTGGCTATGCCACTTCTGGAAATTAAAATAAACAACAATGAATTTCACCTCCTACTTATCTGCTATGAAGGAAATTTTGACAGGGTAATAGCTTTAACCTATTTTTCTGCCATTGAAAACTGACTTTGATGGTACAGCCTTAAACACACTTTTTCCTTGTCAGCCCCTCCAACCTGCATCGATATCACTGACAAGGGGACAGGAGTTGAAAATGGAATATTCTAATAGACCTATGTGGGAATCAAACCCTGGACCTTTAAGTTAGAAGGCAGGCATCAACCTCACTGAGCCACATCGACCCTCTGTCTTATTCCAATGTCTGAACCTCTATTAGATCACCAACCAAGAAACACTGGTTTCTAAAATATGAAATGAAAAAATGAAATGCATTGATGTTTAACATCAAGGGATGAAGGATCTTTAACATGCACAGCCTGTAGCACACAGGGCCTCGGAATATTGTCCCATCCAAACGACTAGACCCTTTTTCCATGTCAGCCCCTCTTACCTTCACCACCGACAGGGGGAACCGGGTTGAAAAATCCCAATGTAGGGATTGAACCCTGGACCTTCAGGTTAGCGAGCAAATGTCTAACACACTGAGCCACTGCGGCTCCTGTAAAATATGAAGGTACCATCTCTTGCTATATAGTCAATAATTATGTTTTCTAACCTCTTTAAATAAATATATAAACTAAGATTAGGTCATTTTATAGATATGCATCAGCTTTATACCAATAATTTATATACTTAATCAACTAAATGCAAATAGATCTTTGAACACCTTCTGTTAACACAATGATTATTCTTAATCATTAAGCTATCATTTTTATGGGATCATGCATAAATTCATGACGTCACTGAATACAAAATCATAAGATAAGATGGAAATGATTTCAAAGTTCTACATTTTCCTCAATTTCATAACAACATGGTTGCCTATGGCATGCAAGGAAAATTGTAGTCAAGAACCGGAAGAAACACTTTTGTAGAAATTACTTCTTTTTTTATTGAATTTCAGGCGCCGTGTTCGATTCATAGATTGATGCATTTGATTTTGATGATACATGTTAAATGATACAGCTAGTGTTTAATTTGAAATATGATACAGTTATGATACAGCTCGATTTTGTTCATAAATATGATACAGTAAGATGCAGCTAGTTTTTGTTCTGAAATCTGATACAGTTAGTCTTTGTTCTGAAATATGATACAGTTAGTCTTTGTTCTGAAATATGATACAGTTAGTCTTTGTTCTGAAATATGATACAGTTAGTCTGTGTTCTGAAATATGATAGTTAGGATACAGCTAGTCTTTGTTCTGAAATATGATACAGTTAGGATACAGCTAGTCTTTGTTCTGAAATATGATACAGTTAGGATACAGTTAGTCTTTGTTCTGAAATATGATACAGTTAGTCTTTGTTCTGAAATATGATACAGTTAGTCTTTGTTCTGAAATATGATACAGTTAGTCTTTGTTCTGAAATATGATACAGCTAGTCTTTGTTCTGAAGTATGATACAGTTAGGATACAGCTAGTCTTTGTTCTGAAATATGATACAGTTAGGATACAGTTAGTCTTTGTTCTGAAATATGATACAGTTAGTCTTTGTTCTGAAATATGATACAGTTAGTCTTTGTTCTGAAATATGATAGTTAGGATACAGCTAGTCTTTGTTCTGAAGTATGATACAGTTAGGATACAGCTAGTCTTTGTTCTGAAATATGATACACTTAGTCTTTGTTCTGAAATATGATACAGTTAGTCTTTGTTCTGAAATATGATACAGTTAGTCTTTGTTCTGAAATATGATACAGTTAGGATACAGCTATTCTTTGTTCTGAAATATGATACAGTTATGATACAGCTAGTCTTTGTTCTGAAATATGATACAGTTAGTCTTTGTTCTGAAATATGATACAGTTAGGATACAGCTAGTGTTTGTTATGACATATATCATGCTTTAGATACAGCTATTCCAGTTTTGAAATATGATACAGTTAGGATACAGCTAGTTTTTCGCATTAAATATAAATTATTTGGAATATATAAAAAAACGATTACATCTCTTTCAGTGCAGAACTGTTAAGATTTAATTTGTGTCATCTTATTATCCAGGTACCTCTATATCCTATCACTGTTGTTGTATAACAAATTAAAAATTCATGTTATAATGATTAAACTGTTTACAGTGCTTGTAATGACAAACCATTACTCCACTGATGCCTATTAAATTTCCCATTAATTTAACTTGCCAATATTTTTTTTAATTACTACCATTCTGATGAATGCTTCGCATGGAAATCGATTGCAAGATCTATTCTTAAAGGAATAGATTCGTATAAGTATTAGATTCTAGATTCCTCATCTGCAGAAGCTTAATTTCAGCTATCTATATCATCCTTCAGAATGATGATCTCACATTCAGTTTGTCTGTGATTTAATAAAAATTGTACTGATAGTTGCTGCAACAGTCTATCTTAAGAAGTTGGTAAACATTATCCAGTGCAAAAAGGACAATTTTTCATATGTCAGAGTGTACATTTTATATTGAATTGTAGATGAACAGGATGTCAGAATATCAGAAAATTAAAATTGATTGTTGTATTGGAAATTAGGAGATCTTAAAATTGAAACAGACAATCATTACATAGACTTGATCAAATTAGACATTGTCTACTGGTAAATATGTCTAAATGGAACATTGAGTAAATTGAATGCAGTGAATTTATGTGTTTTCCAACATTTAATTTTAACAGATATCTCATTTTCGCGAAATGTCGGTTTAAGTAGCAAGATTAATTTAACTTAAATTTTATCAGTTGCTTTGTATATGAGCACACTGAAATTGATAATATCTTCTTGACAAAAGTATAAAAATTTGGTCATGTGTTACTGTTGTGCATCATTGCCTGTCTTCTATTCTGCCTAATGGAAATGAAATTGAAATGTGTTTATTTTGCATTCAGATACAAACCTTTATGACTGGTTTAAACCAAGTCATTAGCATTTTGACCAATGTATTCATAACATGTTTTAATGTAACTGAAAAAAGTCCATCATTCATTTCTAAAATTTAATAATGATTAAAAATGGTCTACTTACACTGTGAAATGATATAAAAAACATTTCCATCCAGTTGGTCTTTCTAGAAAATTATAAATCCTAGCCTGAATGGAAGTCTTCGGATGTATTTTAGTTCCATACAACATTGATGTATACACCTTGTCCACTGCAGTTCCTGCAATTTTTGATTCTGTGGCATTACTTGTGGCTGTATTACGTTCCACTTCCATATGCTCTGGTAAAATATTAGGAAATCCATTTCCAGAAAATTTGTTCCGTCGTAGAAAACTCTTTGGCTTTAAGGGTTGGAGCATGTTTTGTGCTGATAAATCATTCTCCATTTCTGTTCTCATTGTTTGAAGAGCTGGATGTCTTTAAATTTCCATGCCTGCGGCAATCATTAGGAAATGAAATTATGATATTCTTTGAATCATAAGTTGTCTGATCACTAATCCTATTATAGAGTCTCACATTCTGACTTGTTTTTTTTTGATGATAATCTCCAAACAAAACTGTAAGAGATAGAACTTTAAATTTGCTTTACGAGATTATTGTCACATGTGTTTACATATCTTGCTGTATTAGACTCGCAATATTACCTCTTTATTTCCAATATGTCTTCCATTTCTACATGGCCGTAATAAACCTTATTCTGAATTTTTCACCTTTCACACTTTTCAAGTATTGCCATGGTGACTGGAAAATGTATTCACCAACTAAGTTCTAATCAAAATTTACATATGTCACAAACAATATAAGAATCACACTGTCATAGCAAATGCCAGAATACCAGACATTATTCATATTTATTTTTGACATTAAAGAAGGGTTAATTTGAACTTGTTTAACACTTAGACTAATTAAAGCGTTCATTCCTTAATAAATATTTTGACATCAACGAACATTTTCCATGTTTTTTTTTTGACAGGCTTACACTTATACTTGTCACTTTTTTTCTCACTAACACAATTCCAGTCTTGATCAAATTTAGCCTGAAAATTTCTTAGACCCAAAACACTTAACTTTAACGCTATATACACCTATATCACATGTAAGATATGACACAATATTGTTGATTTTCTTAATATCACATAAAGCCAAGAATTTATACTGATTCTCATAGATTTGATATCTTTATACAATTCCTTTGACAGTTCAGATTCTATTTAAACACTGCAGTAAAATCACTCCAAATCCATTAATGAAGAGCGGAAAAGTTGCAGACGTCAAGCAATATTGTGAAAGACATTTTCTTCTATTCAGTAACGCTAATTTAAAAAAAATTTAATGTCACTTGAATCAGGACTTCAGTTTACACAGTGAAGAATGTGGAAGTCACACATTATCACTACAGCTCCAGCAGACGTCATTTTCATTCACGCTTAGAGATATGACACATTGATCTACGTTATAGATTTATAGGAAGTTTAGCACAGTTTTCCTCAATGTCTAAATATCCATGACTTAATCCAAACCATCTTCATGTCACTTCAATGCAAATGTTGATTCCACTTGACATTTTACGCATTCATATCAACACGTGTGATTTGGTTATGTACGGTAATCCATTGAGAAAATTATTCTGAGTCAATAAAAATGTCCAATAAAACCTGTGTCAACCAACATTTATATCATCCCTTCCTATTAAATTAATACCTTTAACACTACTAATGGAATACTGCTTCAAGATACACTTTGTCATTGATTTTGCAGTTTTCTGTGAAGTTTTTTTCTTTCATACTTTACAATATTAATTTTGTACATTTAATAATGTAACAGCGCTAATGAAATATTGCTTTAAGACAGAATATGCAGTAAATATTGGGCTTGCTTCAATATGCCCATTTCATCATCTTGACCCCTTTTTAGCTGGAGGTTTTAAGGAAATTTACTTTCAACGAATGATTCTTGTTATTCCTGCATAATACATACTTATTATTTTTTGCCGGCAATGATGATTTATTTCCTTACTACAAAAATTTCACCCAATGCATCTTCAGATTCAAGAAGAACAATAGGATGGATTGTGATCCCAGGTGGTTTATTCCATTGTTTGCATCGCCAACATCTACATATATCATTTATAACAATATCCACGCAAATTGCAAGACAATATTCAAACCTTGTGTCGAATATATGAGGTTTAGTGAGAAATCAATTTATATAAAAGATTATTATCTCTTCTTCGAATCTCTTTTTATTTATTTATGGAGAGAATAAATTCCATATGAAACCATTATCAGTTGATCGAAAAAACCAAATACCATTATTCCAGAATATACAATGAAATACCCAGCTTATTTTGTTGAGCCAATTTTTCTTATTTTTTGGCCATCTATCTCAGCTCTTCTTTCTGAAATACCAAAAAAAAAAATTACATTTGATTTCAAAAATGAATTTTGAATGCAGAACTTTAAGGGGATTTTCTAGCTTTGGTATGTGTTGTGGATACTTTTACAGATTTTTTTGTGTACCTTTTTGACCTCACTGCTGATGTCAGTTGTTCCTATTATCTATTACTATGAATTACTATGTTATGAGATGACTATTGCAAACAATCTATTCAATTTTTTTTTTGAACTACCTGAACCACAGATTTCAAACGATTTTTTTCATGTGAATAGTGATGAAGGAAGTGGATTGATTAAACTCGATCACCTTCTTATAGCTGAATATATAAGAACAACTGTTGTATATTATATGAAAAAATTGATTTCCATTATTTTTTTGTAACAAAAGAAAATCGATGCAAAAACTAAAATCAGATTTAACACTGGTAAAATAAATCCCTCAAGATAGCTCTTGGATTACTAGACTTAAAATCAACCAACAGTTAAACATCAATCAGGTTTAAGTATGAGGAACAGCAGCTGGACTGGTCTTTCTATAACATCTTGAATGATCCAGTTAAGCTCTTTACTCACCAAGTATTTGTCTTTTTTTTCCTGTTCATTTTATGGATTAAGATAGTTTAGCTGTATGTTTCCGAGTTAGTAATTTTTTAGATAGAAATAAAAATCAATTGATCAACATGTAACTACATAATGAGATATCTTTATTAATGATTGAGCAAAGGTATCTTGCTATTAAAGTGATACTACTCTTCAAAGATATCTTGATATTATTATTAATACTATCTCTTCAAAGATATCTTTATATTATTATTAATACTATCTCTTCAAAGATATCTTTATATTATTATTAATACTATCTCTTCAAAGATATATCTTTATATATTATTAATACTATCTCTTCAAAGATATCTTTATATTATTATTAATACTGACTCTTCAAAGATATCTTGATATTATTATTAATACTATCTCTTCAAAGATATCTTGATATTATTATTAATACTATCTCTTCAAAGATATATCTTTATATCATTATTAATACTGACTCTTCAAAGATATATCTTGATATTATTATTAATACTATCTCTTCAAAGATATCTTTATATCATTATTAATACTGACTCTTCAAAGATATATCTTGATATTATTATTAATACTGACTCTTCAAAGATATCTTTATATTATTATTAATACAGACTCTTCAAAGATATCTTTATATTATTATTAATACTATCTCTTCAAAGATATATCTTTATATCATTATTAATACTGACTCTTCAAAGATATATCTTTATATCATTATTAATACTGACTCTTCAAAGATATCTTTATATCATTATTAATACTATCTCTTCAAAGATATCTTTATATTATTATTAATACTATCTCTTCAAAGATATATCTTTATATCATTATTAATACTGACTCTTCAAAGATATATCTTTATATCATTATTAATACTGACTCTTCAAAGATATCTTTATATCATTATTAATACTATCTCTTCAAAGATATCTTTATATTATTATTAATACTATCTCTTCAAAGATATATCTTTATATCATTATTAATACTGACTCTTCAAAGATATATCTTTATATCATTATTAATACTGACTCTTCAAAGATATCTTGATATTATTATTAATACTGACTCTTCAAAGATATCTTTATATTATTATTAATACAGACTCTTCAAAGATATCTTTATATTATTATTAATACTATCTCTTCAAAGATATATCTTTATATCATTATTAATACTGACTCTTCAAAGATATATCTTTATATCATTATTAATACTATCTCTTCAAAGATATATCTTTATATCATTATTAATACTGACTCTTCAAAGATATATCTTTATATCATTATTAATACTGACTCTTCAAAGATATCTTGATATTATTATTAATACTGACTCTTCAAAGATATCTTTATATTATTATTAATACAGACTCTTCAAAGATATCTTTATATTATTATTAATACTATCTCTTCAAAGATATATCTTTATATCATTATTAATACTGACTCTTCAAAGATATATCTTTATATCATTATTAATACTGACTCTTCAAAGATATATCTTTATATCATTATTAATACAGACTCTTCAAAGATATCTTGATATTATTATTATAAAGATGGTCATGCTATCCTTATGAGTCAATGGTACTTTTTGGAATTTGGGTGCTAAAGAACATTTTAACACAGTTATTGCAATTTTCTGGTCGAAACAATAGTACAATCCTCAGTCTTAACCAAGTTATTCTAAAAACAGACAGATTTTGATTTACCAATGTATGATGTCATCATATTGAAATGGGGACGTTCGTATTT
>NW_008708846.1:2785355-2786074 GCF_000327385.1 Lottia gigantea
ATATGTGAAAAACCCATTAAAATTTCACTAAATGATTTATCAATAAAATTTAAATTGATTAACAATTGATGAATCCCATGAAATCAATGCAGAAATAATTTACTAAATGACGACAGCATGCACATTAAGTGCTTTGAATTCGATGAATAAAACTAATAAATGATGCATCCATACCAATTTTGTTTCTATTAATATTGATTATATCGAAATTAAATGCACAGTTTGTTCGCAATGTAAAATTGGATATTAATGAGGCAGGCTTGTGTGTGTGTGTATATTCAATGAAAAAGCACAATACAATTGTTACACTAGTCTGACGACTAGAAAGACGTGAATGAAGAAATAATTAATAATTCACCACTTGTACGTGTTGATTCCATAGAAAATGTTTTATCCCAATCAATATTTGAAATTATTACATTGAATTTACAGACACGGGAGTGGCATGCTCTTAATATATTCTACCAGTATATTTATATTGGGTTAGAGTAAATATTATTGCATTAAGATTTTTTGTCCTAATGAAGAGCTCGATGAAATGATCAGTTTATGAAGAACAAAAAAAAAAACTCTTAATTTCAGAAAAATTACACAAAGTATTCAGAATTAATTTTAAACCCTATGTTTTATAAAAAAAAAAGACACATTTTTTACAAGGGTATCTTTTGGTTCATGGCTTTTAAGCTTGTCTTTGGTCAAGCGTCTAGATAGTAATCTGT
>NW_008708846.1:2866598-2884513 GCF_000327385.1 Lottia gigantea
TCACAGTTTTTTTAGCTTGTCACTTTTGACAATGGAATTGATGTAGTAAAACTTGTCCTATAAATGTGAAATATGTTTTATAATGATTTAGAGAAGTGACAATCTTTGCAATTTGGGAAGTTCATCAATGCACTTTTCAGACACCCAACTTTTATTCTGAAAAGAGCCATAAATGTTATAATTATATTACATTCAACATGCAACTTCCTGCATCACACGTAGATGAAAGATAATTACTCAGTATTTACTACAATCAGATAAATTACAGTGGTTCTGTGATCTGTTGAAATTGTGCATTAAGGTCTTAAAGTGGCAGTGTATACCATTTTTCATAAGTCATAATGAAAGTTGGATAAAGGCTAATAATAATTTTTTTGAAAAATCTATTAGTTTACTTTGTTCAGAAAAAAGGGTATTACCCCTTGTATTGATATTAATTGAAAAACCAGGATCGAGTTCACAATATTAAAGGGGCATTCCGCATTTTTGTAAAACATTTTCATTATCAAAAACATTGTAAATTATACCTGAAAATATTTCTAAAGTATGCTATTTATATATATATATGTATCTACTTGATCAAACTGAATTTATTTTAAAAGGGTTCATTAAAAACATAGAGTACTAATTGTTAATTGAACAGTTTAACCTAGTTTTGGTGATTGGCTTTAAAATGGCTCGACATTATTAATTGATACCTTCAGAATACGTACAATAGTTTTCTAACAGCCTCAAAAATGCTCAAACATTTATGTAAACATTTTAAATAGTTTTAGTATTAACAAATGGATTTTTTGAGTTAAAACTTTCAGATATGTTAAAGGATACATTTCTATAGATTTTGGTTTATAGTTTTCACAAATTTGAACAAAACAAAATTTCGACATACATAAAAAAGCGAAATGTCCCTTGAACACAACTGGCATAAATCCCAAAGAATACAAAGTGTTAACTATCAACCTATAAAAAATAATCATGATATACCCTTGTATAATTATTCCTTCTATTACTATTCCTTCTATTATTATTCCTTCTATTATTATTCCTTCCTTCTATTATTATTCCTTCCTTATTATTATTCCTTCCTTCTATTACTATTCCTTCCTTCTATTACTATTCCTTCTATTATTATTCCTTCCTTCTATTACTATTCCTTTTATAATTATTCCTTCCTTCTATTATTATTCCTTCTATTATTACTCCTTCCTTCTATTACTATTTCTTCTATTATTATTCCTTCCTTCTATTACTATTCCTTCTATTATTATTCCTTCCTTCTATTACTATTCCTTCCTTCTATTACTATTCCTTCTATAATTATTCCTTCCTTCTAAAATTTCTATAATTTTCTTTCTATAATTATTCTCCACAAAATATAGGTCTCCATTTTTATTTAATTTAATATTTGTATGGAAATTAATGAAACTAACAGTTTGCCAGAGTAAATCTAATGTATTCTAACTATTTATTAGAATCCTATATATCCGTCCAAATCAATATCTTCTTCATGCCTTTCCTCCTTGTTATAATGGTCTATTTTATTACTCATTTATACAACTATTGTTCTCATAATATAACCTTTTGCACTCAGGTATTGAAGTTGTAATGGCTACAGAATAAAATACTTGTTTGCTCACCTGATTATCTAGGTTAAATCTTGACACAGGTGGAGTTAGTATCTATTTTTCACCATTGATGCAGATATAAGCAGCCGTCATGGCAAAGTGTGAGTTGTTTGGATATGACTGCATCTGTGTATTTTACTATTTATGACTATAACTAAGAGTTGTATTGGAAAGTTAATGGTAATATCTACATGGCTATAATAATGCTATAGTAATGCATAGCTTGATAATAGAACAAGGTATCGAACAAAGCGCCAAATTCTTTCAAAAGAGTCAAGAAATTTTGGTTCCCTAGCAAGACTTATCCATGACCATATCCGTCTTTGGATTTGATATCCTAGGTTATCATTTTCAGTCATCGGAGGTGCTGACATGGAAAAAGTAAACTACTTCTGCATTCTGACGAAATTTTTCTCGTATCACACTACATTGCCTGTCTTCAAAGACCCAGGTTTTGGTACTGGTGTGCCTATTTCATTTCATTTCATTTTCATTTCAAAGGCACAATCAGGTGCAAAAAAAACATCAAACTCCATTTCAATTCACTTAACTTCAACTTTCCAAGCTTGGGTTAATCTGACATCTAACAATCAGTGATCACATGGTTAAATCAGAAATTGAATTACTTACACTTGTGAAATCAGTTGTTTCATTAAGTCACAGATTCAAGAAGAAAGAGCTGCAGAAGTCACTTGGGAAATTTCTATATTTCTGATATAATCTTAAAGGATGGAATCAGAAAGACGAATTAATTCTAGTCTTAGACTAGCACTGTCATGGAAAGCAGCACTATAAATAGAACACTGGTAAAGCCACCCAAATTAAAATCTAGCAATATACAATGCAGATCACAGTCCTTTACATGTGTCATAAAGAATACAGGTTTTTAGGTTTTAATGATTTAAAATATAACTCACTGAACACATTGTCACAAATACTAAACAATCGACTTTATACTTTATCTATTAATGAGCTTCAAATGTTCAACTCACCAATGTGATCTCATCACTCTGAATATTCATCTTTTTGTCAATTAAGTCTTTGGTTTTCAATCAGAAATTACCGGTGTCATTTCTTCTGTGTATGGAGGGAAGTTAGTAATTGCAAGTTTCACAGTTCATAATTTCATGTATTGTCAGTTATAGTTGATAAAATTAAAGATGGGTTTCCTTATTTTTTAGTGTCAAATTAAGCAAACTATTTGATTATTTGGTGTTTCTAATGAATTATCATATATTCTTAATCATACCATTATGTTCTTATTCTCAAAAAAGACTTTTTGACCTTTCTTGATCGGTTACTCATTATAATTCTGCTAGTAATTCTGTTTTAATTTAGCTAATTATGAATTGATTATGGACATGTGAGACAAACTGGTATTTTTCCAAGTCATTAGAACATCTCTACTTTCTATTCATATCAGTATTAGCATATCATTTTTATAAATGAAAATAAGGGAACCCATCTTTAAGTCAGGTACGTTTTATTTTCTATATTATTGTAAAATAGTTTTGGTAAAGTTTAACGGGGTCACATAGTCAAAGTGTGTGCCAGTTATCTTTCATTTTCTTAATTACTTTTCCTTAACAATTATCTGATTGGTGCAAGGCTGCAATCTTCAGATTTGATGGAACTGGTCAAACCGAAAGAAAGTAATTCTAAAAACCACATAAGGCTGTCCAATCCCACATTGGTACTGAATTAGAAACCTTCTTGCTATTAATATGATATAACAGAGAAGGTTAGATATAACATTGATCATAAAGTCTGGAAAAAAAAATCTATAAATTGATATAATATATCAAACTAAATATATATATAACACCTAGACTAGTCTGATCAAATGAACAAATCAAATTCAAATAAGGACTGGCTGTAGTTTACTTGGTTAGAGTGTTAGAATCTTGACATCATTTGCTTGGTAAAGTGAAGAAATGGTTGCATTGAGCTGTGGTGTGTAAATCTGGTAACCTTGAAAAAATCATCTTCCTACTATATTCTGGTTGACCAAAAGGTTCATGGGTACAAACAATCTAGCAAAGTTCACAACTTAGAGCTTCAGACAAGAGCAGGCTGCTAGAAAGGATCCTCATGAACTTTTGTTATCCTTGTTCTCCAAAACTATTTCTTTATTTCTATTTTATGCAGACTCTGGTCTAAGTGGTTTTAAATGGCACTCTGATATTAATGGGCCTGAAGGGTGCAGACTCTGGTATCAATGGACCTGAAGGGTGCAGAATCTGTTATCAGTGGTCCTGAAGGACGCAGACTCTGGTATCAATGGGCCTGAAGGGTGCAGACTCTGGTATCAATGGACCTGAAGGGTGCAGACTCTGGTATCAATGGACCTGAAGGACGCAGACTCTGGTATCAATGGACCTGAAGGGTGCAGAATCTGTTATCAGTGGTCCTGAAGGGTGCAGACTCTGGTATCAATGGACCTGAAGGGTGCAGAATCTGTTATCAGTGGTCCTGAAGGACGCAGACTCTGGTATCAATTGTCCTGAAGTGTGAAAACTCTGGTATAAATCTATGTCCTTACTTTTGTTGGTGTATGGACTTTTACTAAAGAACCAATTAATCATCTATCTGCGTGATTTGATTGTATTAACAGTTTTTCATTATGGGCACATGGTATATAAATGATGTTATTTCCATTTCCGAAGTTTTTGTAAGTTTGGAGAGCATTTAAAACAAAGGGTGGTTTACCATTGTGCTATCATCTTCTACAAAGATTTTAACTATTTAAATGATAATCTTTTTTCCCCATGGAATTAGAGTATATTTGACAAGTTGAAGACATGATAGTGTATCATTTCCACATTAGGTCATAATAAACTTCGCTAGGATTTAAGCGGAAATTATTGACATACAGTTTTTGCCTATTAACACTTTGAATGGTCTAATTCATAACAATCTCTCATGTGATGACATATAATGGAATCATTTCAAAGCTGGCTAGAAAAAAGATTTAGAGGACTCTTCAAATCCTATGTCAAACTCAACTAGGTCTTTAAAGAGACATTAAACAATGGACATAAACAAGTCATTTCTTTTGACGTTTTCAAATGTTTTCACCATCAATCTCAATATCTGTTGATTGTTTTTTCTCTGAAATGTCATTTTAGCAATAAAATTATTTGATATCTCATGTATTTTCACAACTTGCTGTATCCTGCCTGTTCTTATCTTGATACTTCATTTCCATTGGGGTTTAGTTTTTGACCAATGGCAGATGATTGACTGACTTTTACAACTAGACTGTTAGCGATTCGGGAGAAATGAAAAATTGCTGTATAAAGTCGAGTTCAGCACTGAAAAATTTGCAATAGTGTCAACTGCTAATAGCAAGTCAATTTTCAATATGAGCATTTTGGATTGACACAGCAACTTTTAACCTTGCCACTGCCAAAATCTGAGAATAACTGAACGTTCAACAACTGCTAGCAACTGATGGCTTCTAGGAGGGATCGTTTTGACACCTGCAACTTAGAACTTATAACCTAAGAGGACATGGTGGCATAAACAACATTGATGGCTCCAGCATCTTGAGGCTAGACTCTAGACTGACTCTATGAGGGGACATGCTTACTTTCAAGACTGAATTCAACTCTGTGGAGGTGTCTTGGCGCAATCCTTCAAGGTTCTCCCAAGAAAATTTTCAAAAAAATGAACTGATTCTAATACATATTGTAGGGCATAAAATTATAGATATATTTATAACATTTGTTAAAAATAAAGTGGGGATATTTTGGGGGTTCAAACCATTTGCTGTATACCCCACTGGCGCCATCACTGATCTACGATATTTTATAAGTGAGGAATATCGAACTGTATTTATGAAACTTATTTATGACATTCAAATCATTGAGTAAATAATCATTAGACTATAGTTTTTTATTGATTTTAGAATCTTTCTGTGTCTGTCATTTATTTCAAATTTCTGGTTAAAAAAAAAAAAAAAAAAAAAAAAGAACGATTGATTCAATGTGTCATTCATTCAAGGTATAGAAGCAGAGTCAATATTGACATTAATGTTGTGAAGAGGAAATTGTCTGAACTATCGACAAACCTCCATTAAACTTCACTGAAACGAAATGAAATTGTAGAGTTACATTTAAAGGTATTCACTTTAAATTCTATTTTAGAATGTCATGATGACCCTATGAAATGAAAGATTGGAAACACAACTTTTTTTTCTCATTCTACTTCTTCTGATGTAAATAGTGTTGACAGAAAACACTATGCAGTATTGAATGAAGAAAAATATAACTGTTTATACATGTATATTTTATTGTTAAGAGATTTCTAGTTTAATTCTACAATTTTCCATGCAAGATCCTCTGGTGGTCTTTTGACAAGAAATGATAACATATTTTTCATCTTTAAAGTGACATGTACGCCATTTTTTGAGGGTTAATTTAGGTCTGGAATATATGTAAACACTCCTCAGAAGTACTAGAAATGTACGAAAAGCCTATAATTCCTTTAGAAATATTTCAAACTAGGAATTTAATGTTTTATTTCTAAATATGTCCCCTCATCGCACCCTGTATGGCGTTGACCGTTTTCATTAGCTGACATGGTGCAGAAAAGTAGGACGTAAAACTCTATTCATTTCATTTCAATTCATATCTTTTCTTGAGACTATGACAGGACATTTTCCAACTGTCGAGGGATCTTTAACGTGCACAGCCTGTAGCACACGGGGCCTCGGTTTATTGTCCCATCCGAATGACTAGACGCTTTTTCCATGTCAGCCCCTCTTACCTGCATCACTGACAGGGGGGAAACCGGGTTGAAAAATCTGAAGGTATTGTCTCGACCTATGTCGGGATTGAACCCTGGACCTTCAGGTTAGCGAGTAAGCGTCTAACTCACTGAGCCGCCACGGCTCCCTCAAGAAAAGAAGAGTCGTCCTTTAACTTATATATGAGGATAATTCTGGAAACACAAATGCACTCACCACCAGCTCCCCTTGTATCCCCAATCAGTCTGCCACTGATAATAGAATAATGAATAATGACTTTCAAAGATTTGGAGATAAAAGACATAATTCATTACCATTCCATTAAAATGTTTAATACCACTTTGTAAGCCATATAAACTCATAGAGCAAATAGATGGGTGATTAATAGGCAATAAATAAATAATATGAAGAGTATTCAAATGGAGGTAGATTTAGTCGTGCTCTATAAAATTCTATTCACTTTGATTTCTGTACTTTGCTATTGGCAATCAAAACTTAAAAGGGTTATTGTATTTAATATACCTTGCCACAGAAACAATGATAAACAAAGTTTTATATTGATATCCTTTCACAGTTTATACACTGATTATATTTAGTTATATATAATTTATAATATACAGTTTATATACTGATTACATTTAGTTATATATAATTCATAATATACAGTTTATATACTGATTATATTTAGTTATATATAATTTATTATATATAGTTTATATACTGATTATATTTAGTTATATATAATTCATTATATACAGTTTATATACTGATTATATTTAGTTATATATAATTCATAATATACAGTTTATATACAGATTATATTTAGTTATATATAATTTATAATATACAGTTTATATACTGATTATATTTAGTTATATATAATTTATTATATACAGTTTATTATATACTGATTATATTTAGTTATATATAATTCATAATATACAGTTTATATACTGATTATATTTAGTTATATATAATTTATTATATACAGTTTATATACTGATTATATTTAGTTATATATAATTTATAATATACAGTTTATATACTGATTATATTTAGTTATATATAATTTATAATATACAGTTTATATACTGATTATATTTAGTTATATATAATTTATAATATACAGTTTATATATGATTTATAATATACAGTTTATATACTGATTATATTTAGTTATATATAATTTATAATATACAGTTTATATACTGATTATATTTAGTTCTATATAATTTATTATATACAGTTTATATACTGATTATATTTAGTTATATATAATTTATAATATACAGTTTATATACTGATTACATTTAGTTATATATAATTCATAATATACAGTTTATATACTGATTATATTTAGTTATATATAATTTATTATATATAGTTTATATACTGATTATATTTAGCTATATATAATTTATTATATATATTTAGTTATATATAATTTATTATATACAGTTTATATACTGATTATATTTAGTTATATATAATTTATTATATACAGTTTATATACTGATTACATTTATATATAATTTATAATATACAGTTTATATACTGATTATATTTATATATAATTTATAATATACAGTTTATATACTGATTATATTTAGTTATATATGATTTATTATATACAGTTTATTTACTGATTATATTTAGTTATATATAATTTATTATATACAGTTTATATACTGATTATATTTAGTTATATATAATTTATTATATACAGTTTATATACTGATTATATTTAGTTACATATAATTTATAATATACAGTTTATATACTGATTATATTTAGTTATATATAATTTATAATATACAGTTTATATACTGATTATATTTAGTTATATATAATTTATTATATACAGTTTATATACTGATTATATTTAGTTACATATAATTTATGATATACAGTTTATATACTGATTATATTTAGTTATATATAATTTATAATATACAGTTTATATACTGATTATATTTGTTATATATAATTTATTATATACAGTTTATATACTGATTATATTTATACACAATTGAACAGTCTGCAGAATTGTTCAGAAATTTGGAATAGTGAACTTATCCTTTTAAAGGGATAGCAAAGAGGTTTACAAAATTTTAATGTATATCGGGGATACTGATAGCATCAATTTGCACCATTCCAATATTCCAATCAGACATCTGTGGTCCCTGCAATTCCTCACAAATCCTTTAATATGCTTTTTCTCACCAGGACCTTTGCAATTACTGAGTCATCAAACAATTAGTTTTAGAATTGCAGGAACCACAAAAGTCGCAGTAGCAATTGGAATGGTGCAAATCGATGCTATCAGTGTCCCCGATATACATAAATGTTTGTCAAAACCTCTTTACAATCCCTTTAAGATGTTTCTTTGAAAATCCCGAAGGCAGATTGGAATACAAACTAACATGTATATTTTTTAACATCGTTTCAATGAAGCATCTTTTCACAAAACCTTCTATAATCTTTACGTCAACCAAGAATGTATCAAGAAATAGTTCAAACTAATTATCTAGAAATACTGAGTTAGAATTTTTATTAACATTAGACCAAGACAGCAGGTGTTTGACTAAATGACATTTTCAAGACATCATTTGTGTTGGTGATAGAGGAACTTCGTGCAGACTTGATTCTCAATGTCTCCTAAGTTTCAATACTAATTGACGTTGACAATGGTTACACTTTGGCTAATTGTGTGATTGTAGAAGACACCAACAGAGAAAAGTTAATTCCTTAACAACGCTTTCATGTGATGAACTTATCTAGTCCTCCTGTCTAAAACAAGGAATTAATGTAGACATACCTTATTAAGCTAATACAGATCAGGCATTGAATGGAAACTTTCTCAGCAAGAGAGTAGGCTTGTGTAAATTTATTCTTGCATGACAAGAACTAAAATGAAATAAAAGGTTTTGTATCCTATTCTTTTTGATTTGATTGATTTCATATTGAAACATCTTGAAGTATGCAAGACTCTATTTTTTTTTCCATGACACCAACATTAACGATTTTTTAGATTTTCAGAGCAAGCATTTATTATTTATTACCACAAATTAATGTACATTTAATATTAATGCAACAATCAGACTATTTATTTTGTATGACCTAACCTATAGACATTTAGCAACTACATAACTCGGATGCTGTTTACTGATCTCATCAAACCTGTATCACTTATAGCACTGCTGGAAGCAGAATTTTGGATTGGGTGGTGCCGCCCTTCATATGTTTTTGAAAATAAAGGCCTCAAATCCTGCATTTCAGATGCTGTCCTCAACTACCAAGAAACCAGAATGACTTCTCTTATTCTCCATTTTCCAGGCCCTTCGAAAAGGCCATGGCCCCATTTGGAGCCACCACTGACTGACTTTGTTAGAAAAATCTGAGTGTACTACCTAAACCCATGCAATAATTAAACCTAAAAATTCAATGTAAGGAAGGCTTTGTCTTTCTTGTTGATCTGGGGCAGCAGTTACAAATGAAACAATCTGGATAATATCAGAGAACTGACCTAATACCTAGCTTCCTGATCATTGTTCTTCATTACTGTTACTACTGACAAATTGAAATAGAAATCTGACCTTACAATAGTGAGCCTGTAGTCAATATACAAATTATAGTATAACAATATTATTACTAATATCTCTACTAGATCTTTCATAGAAAAGTCAAACTGGGAATAGACCAAGATAAACTGCCATCTCTATCATGGAAATAGTGATGATATTTTTGGTATTGATTCACACAATACTGATATATTGGGTGCAGCCTGATTGGGGTTGAAGGATGATTTATTACTAGATACTAGAACTATTACAGAGAAATATATACAAGGGCTGCCTGAAAATTTGAAAGTGTGAAATACTCACACCGGGTTGATGATTTGGTGGTTGTACAGATATCAGAAAGGAACATCAAAGAAACATGGTGGTTGTACAGATATCAGAAAGGAACATCAAAGAAACATGGTGGTTGTACAGATATCAGAAAGAAACATCAAAGAAACATTGTGGTTGTACAGATATCAGAAAGGAACATC
Source organism: Lottia gigantea (assembly GCF_000327385.1). Classification (NCBI taxonomy): domain Eukaryota; kingdom Metazoa; phylum Mollusca; class Gastropoda; family Lottiidae; genus Lottia; species Lottia gigantea. Next base: position 2,877,028 of record NW_008708846.1, read on the forward strand.
AAAGAAACCTGGTGGTTGTACAGATATCAGAAAGAAACATCAAAGAAACATGGTGGTTGTACAGATATCAGAAAGGAACATCAAATAAACATTGTGGTTGTACAGATATCAGAAAGGAACATCAAAGAAACCTGGTGGTTGTACAGATATCAGAAAGAAACATCAAAGAAACATGGTGGTTGTACAGATACAGAACTTGAGCTTCTTGTTGATTGGTCTGCACTTGCTTTTATAAGTGTTAAATAGGGTAGATAAACATCAGAAAACAACCCTCGTAAATAACAGTAATAGTCAGGGTGAGCTAGAAAAGATTGACTTCACCCAAGGGAAATGCTGTTTAAACATGTGATGTAATGAATCAGATATTTCACCATGTCAAAAGGCAATCAATTTTCAGTAACGAGAACTTGAGAATTGCTAGTCATCTTATGAAATATCCATAACTTACAGTGCCTCGCTTGTTTGATTAGTACATAACAATTGATTATTTAAAATTCATTAATTTTAGAAATGGTGATCAGTGGACTGGAACAATGACTCTGTATAGTCTGTCTATGATATCTATACACATCAACATGTTTAAAACAACACCATGAACAGCGGCTATGTTTGTGTGTGGGAGTTGTGAATTATGTTGTGAACAATTCCAGGTCTATTTTTCTGGCAAAGGGTGACTTAAATTGGCCATTTCTAATCTCTAAATTCTTTAAGTACCACAAGGGTTGGTCAGGTGAATCAACAGGTATTTATTCATTAAACCCTTTCAACCCTAGTGGCCGGTTTACCAGCCCACACACTAACGCAATATATATATACCTTAGCCGCTGGTATACCGGCTGTTGCTTAGTGACGTCATACAATGTCACACGCTATTACTGTTATTACTTGGAGTTCAGGGTGTATGACATTATATTTCATTTAGATCCAGGGTTAAAAGGGTTAAAGGATCAAAAAGCCTTAACTTAAATTTGTAGTAAATGGATAATTTAATAATAATACTAAGACTAGGCTAACTGATGAGATATGAATTTTACTGACAATGAGTATTGTAATAATCACATTGAACCAAAATGTGGCCATGGTTGATCCATAAAAATGTACGACAAATATGGAAAGTGGAGAATCTTGAGTGTGAGGATGACTAAGATCTCCATAATATTTTGAGAAGGATGATAATTTTTGTAACCCTGTATAAAACAGCCTGGTTTCGGTGGCTACAACCTCAAAAGGAGGAATTATCCAGAATGACTGCAAAATATATCATTCCAAAATATCTTAACTATTTGGTGCCTTCATTAATAAATGGATGAGACTTTTGCTCCAGCAGACAGAGGATGCAGACTTCTCCAAGATATCAAACAACTCATAAATATAGGGGAGTTCTGCTTCTCTCAATATTAAATTTAAAAAAAAACTTGACCATGATGGCAAAGAAGTGGGCATTAATACATTCTGTGCAGTTCTGTAGATAAGCTCTCCTTAAGATGAAGATATCTAGTTCAAACTTTCATCATACTTTGATATTTTGTTTCATCCAGACATTGCCACAAGAATAAAAGAAATAGATAAATCAGTCATTTATACACACCAATTAACCCATATAATAATAAATTCAAATAATAAACTTTATTCTGGTAATAGTTTCTGGAATGGAGCCTGTTTTAAGATGGAGGCCAGATGAAATTTCAATCTCCAGATTGAAGAGAAAACTATTTCAATTACAACAATTACCAGAACATCTTCTGGGGCAGGTCATTCATCATTCATGGCAAAGCCATTTCACTGTCAGTCCTTATTTAGGAGTTGAAATTTAAATGCATGATACGATTAAGCCTAGTCATAAATGACAAAGAGTGGAAAGTATCCTATACTGCAAACTGGATTAGTAACATTTCTACAATCTTATAAAAAATGAAACACCAATACGGGCTAGAGTTCAGCAATATACTACCACCCTTATCATAAAAAAATATTTATGAAAAATTGCATGGGGTGACATTCTATTTGCCAATGATCTGGAGATTCTGGATGATTATTTGTACCTTCGTATCACTGCTTTCCATCAAGACTAAATTGCTGACTCACTTTTGGAACAGATACATGTAGTCAAGTTGGGCTTGTGCAATTGGTAACTAATGACATCGATTTCATTTTTCTATGATGCCATAATACATAGTGATGGTTTTTTTTTTAATAGAGTGAACTATGACACAAGAAATGTTCTTCCATACATCTAAGGAGAAAGCGAAACAATCAAACCATCCAAGCCATTTCTATAATTAATCACTTGCATTTGGTACAAATTGTTTACAAGGTGAATTCTTATCATCATTCTTATGTCTAAGTTGTTTTGACAAGGTTGATCAACATTTAATCAGACTGTTATTGTTCAAAGCAAACAACATGGTGAAAAATTAGTATCGGTAATGATTTCTTAACATAACCTTAAAAGCTTTTCCTTGTAATACGAACAATGTCCAAGACTACACTCAATATAAGATCATTACCAGACCATTATTGTCTGGTTAAAGAATAGTGTTACAGGTCATAACATGAGTAAACACACTTTAATGTGTGGACAATCACTTATCATCATTTCAAGATGGACTTCTCTACAAAATGAAATGAATTGGAGTTTTCATCCTCCTTTTTAACTCATGAATGGACAAACAATCGGCAATGCCATGAATAGTGGGAGAATTTTGTTAAGACAGCTGCATTAACCCAGACTTTTTTTTTTCGATTTCCAACTGTCAAGAGATTATTGTACAGCCTTCAGCACATGCTTTTTCTGGGTCAAGTGATTCAATCTCAATCACTAACAACAGTCTTATCATGACCGGAATGTGACCTTTGACATTCAGGTCAGCAAATGTCTACAATGAAACTAATCTTGTCTTTGTTTAACTTAAATGTTGCTGAAACAGATGATATCATAAAGCTCTATTTCATGTAGAGTTGGGTTCAACAAATTAAAAGGTCCTGTACCAAACTATCTGTGGAGACTACCACTAGGAACCATTACCCACCTACTTAGAACCCCAAATGAAATGAATCAACGTCAGCAAGCCACTTGGATCACCTTAGGAAATCACTGCTCCTACTTGCTACCACAGCTACCACTGTTAACATACACAAAGACTATGATCAACTTGGCATAACTGAATACTTTCATACTTTCATACATTCGTTAAAGTATTGAAGTTTCCATGATGCATCAGAGTCATGTATTACCTCAGATCTGTCAACAGACCAGAGTGTTGGAAATCTTGTTGGTTCAACCATAAGCATGAAAATGGTACTCCATCAATTGGAATCTATTACTAACTGTACAATTGATCCTAGTTTAGCAACATTCTGTTAACAGACAATCAGCTTCAGTTTACTATATTTATAACTCTTCATTAAAAGATCAAAGAAGAGCAGAAACAGAAGTTTGTAAAATATCTCATCAGTTTGTTTATAAAATGGTTACTGATATGAAATGTTTATTAAAAGCCAGACAGTGTATTTATATAATGAAATCTGATTTATTATTCTATTTGATGGTTCATTTAGCGTTGAAAATGATCACAATTTCCTTTTCAATTATTTTCTTTAAAACAATATTTAAGAAAGACTGGAAAAACTTTAAAGTTTTGCTTGTACATGTATATACAAAAAAAAGAAAGAAACAATATTATTTTACAAGGATAACAACTTAGGTGCACAGTTAAGGATCCTTTCTACCAACTTGTCCTTGGTCAAAACTCTTGGCACTGATCTTTCCCGGATTATTCGTACCCATTTACTGCTAGGTCAATTAGAATTACATGTGAAGATCACTTATTCAATGTCATCAGACTTTCACACGCCGATTGAGATTGGAACCCACAGCCACCATTTTGCAAAGGACATTGAATTTTGTAGAGCTAAGCAGAGATTTACATATCTAAATCTTATAAGCTTGTTAACATCTTTCAAGCAGTATGATACGTATATCATGCTCTACGACATGCCATGATATGTATATCATACTCTACGACATACCATAATGTGTATATCATGCTCTACGACATGCCATGATACGTATATCATACTCTACGACATGCCATGATATGTATATCATACTCTACGACATGCCATAATGTGTATATCATGCTCTACGACATGCCATGATACGTATATCATACTCAACGACATGCCATGATACGTATATCATACTCTACGACATGCCATAATGTGTATATCATGCTCTACGACATGCCATGATATGTATATCATACTCTACGACATACCATGATACGTATATCATGCTCTACGACATACCATGATACATATATCATGCTCTACGACATACCATGATACGTATATCATACTCTACGACATGCCATAATGTGTATATCATGCTCTACGACATGCCATGATATGTATATCATGCACTACAACATACCATGATATGTATATCATGCTCTACGACATACCATGATATGTATATCATACTCTACGACATGCCATAATGTGTATATCATGCTCTACGACATGCCATGATATGTATATCATGCTCTACGACATACCATGATACGTATATCATGCTCTACGACATACCATGATACGTATATCATGCTCTACGACATACCATGATACGTATATCATGCTCTACGACATGCCATGATACGTATATCATACTCTACGACATACCATGATATGTATATCATGCTCTACGACATGCCATGATACGTATATCATACTCTACGACATGCCATGATACGTATATCATGCTCTACGACATACCATGATCTGTATATCATGCTCTACGACATACCATGATATGTATATCATACTCTACGACATGCCATAATGTGTATATCATGCTCTACGACATGCCATGATATGTATATCATGCTCTACGACATACCATGATACGTATATCATGCTCTACGACATGCCATGATACGTATATCATGCTCTATGACATACCATGATACGTATATCATGCTCTACGACATACCATGATACGTATATCATGCTCTATGACATACCATGATACGTATATCATGCTCTACGACATACCATGATACGTATATCATGCTCTACGACATACCATGATACGTATATCATGCTCTACGACATACCATGATACGTATATCATGCTCTACGACATACCATGATACGTATATCATGCTCTACGACATGCCATGATATGTATATCATGCTCTACGACATACCATGATACGTATATCATGCTCTACGACATACCATGATACGTATATCATGCTCTACGACATACCATGATATGTATATCATGCTCTACGACATGCCATGATATGTGCATTGTATCGTGAGACTGTTATCAATACTTGACAATACCTCTCATTCCATAAAAAGTACAATTTTTTTCACTAACTTTACTGAAATGGTTTGAAATTACTTTGATGATAAAGTGTTCAATTTTATCCAATTATCCGATAGCGCAATAAGTATTGTATTGTGACTCTTGTATCGCAAGATGTAACGTATCTTGGCATGACTGGTGATGCCCACCTACAGGTCATTCATGTAAAAGATCTGTTTTAAATGGAAAAAAAATACAGACTTCTTTATTGCACATTATTTCGTGTTGAAATAAGAACGATTCAGATCTAACAAAAACAAGATAATGAAATCAAGTGGTTCTGATCAAGTGTCCATATGACAAGACATTAGAAGAGCTGCTTAAAAGCATCAACCTTTATTTTATATATCTTAAACACTTTTAGTGGTAATCAAAATATTACATGTTACAAATCATGTAATTAAGTTTCCATTTTTTTGTGTTGATAACTCTTCAATAAATGAGATTGTTTTCATTCCTACACACAGATATTTGTCACTTTAGACATGTTTATAACAAGATTACAAGATATAAAATTCCAAAAGTCAAGTAGGAAATTTTATGATCAATGAGAACATCTTGACAAACAGACATTTTGCTTCTTGCATCATGCCAAAATTGTTTTAAAAGACATTGATTTGATCTGGTTGTATCTGATGATTCTCTTTTTTGAAACACCTGATGGTACTTCTAATTTGAGGAGTACACTACTATACAATAAGATCTTGTCATGCTTTTGACAATAGTTTTGGTTAATGGAATTGTTTTTCTTAGAAAATTATAAGAAATGATGTAGAATGCCATTTACACATATTGCTTATATATTCTAAGTCTTAATAAACATGCAGGCATGCTGTGTGAACATCAAATATTTCCCTCATTTCACACTGCAATGCTTCAATAGCCCAATCAAGCAGAGATATAGACTGATCAACTGGTATTTTAATTAATGTTTGAGCTCTGTAAGGTGTTACATTTATCAAAAGTTGAGATTAGCATGCTACCAAGTGACACAGTTCAACATGGTGACTTGGCAATCCCTTGTGTCTTAAATCTGGATAATACGGTTTAACAATTTGGTTTTGTATTAGTCTATATAGTTGTCTATTCTCTTGTTAATTTGTCGCCAGAGGCACATTGTGTTCTATGAGATATGTCAAAGGTCAAATTGAAGGAACAAAGCTACTCTACACTAGAGATAATTAATTTTTTCTCCTGCTATTGCAAGCCATTTAGAAATGACTAGAGGACAAAAATCGGATTGGAACAAGTTTAGCTTCAAGCCATGATGAGATAAACAAGATTTGGTTGGTAATAATAGGATCAAAGATGGTGTACATTAGCCATTTCTAATACAATAACAATTCTTAGTAAACCTTAATTTTAGAAATGGCAGAGTTGTTTATTTTTAGCCTAAGATAGTAAGAGTCAACTGCACTCCAGACAGACTTAAAATCATCAACAGCACTAACCTTGGATAGTGGTGTAAACTGTGTAATCAGCCAATAGAACATATCAATATTTAATCCTTTAGCAACATATAGGGGAAGAGATCACATTAAGTAACGGAACACAATTTTATGGTATACTACTCCTTAGTTTTAAATGTAGATTGTTGAAACGTAATGTGTTATAAAACTAAGGAGTAGGCAATGCGCCTAATAAATAGAACTATTCACATGTGGTTTTGTGTAAAAAATGGTGGTACTTATTTCCGTAACTCTAGTTACTTAATTTAGGAGTTTTCTTTATTATGCAATGAATTTGTGGGTTGGCAAACCCCCAAAAATAAATTAATAATCTTCTCCAATATAATAAAATTTCAAAATATTGGGTTGCTATATAGCCTGTTTTGGTGCTGGTGTACCTTAATGCATTTCATTTAAAATTGTAAGGAAACTATAAGATATTGAAAGTGCTTGAGACAAGCTGTCTGATTTAGATAAAGTATATCTCAAGGTACATGTATTTTCTTTCCTTTATGTTCTGTTGATTTATTAAGAATTTGTACTATAATCTGATGACATCAAACATTAAAGATAGTGGACCACAGTCATATACGCCCACCACGGCATGCAGATGGTAAATATAACTCTGCTTCTAACGTTCGAAAATAGCTCAAATTCGAATTGA